>NW_025334021.1:0-347964 GCF_019186645.2 Phyllostomus hastatus
TCATCATGCCTCTGTCCCTGTGCCCTTCTGTGTCCTGTGACCCTGGGCTGCATTCTGCACACACCTGCCTCCCAGCTGGCTCCAGTAACTCTTAAATTAAAAGCCCCTAAGTCTATAGAAGCAAATGCACTAATGAATCAGTCATGTTGTTCAAAGGTTAGTGGGTGTGGCTTCTTGGAAGATTGAGTTAGCAAAGAACCAGATGAGTCTGGGCTGGTGGCTTCATTTCTGTCTGGAGGCTGGTAGGTGACCCTGGGTCCATTAAGGCACAGATCACAGGTGCTGTGTGTGGAGAGAAGGTAGACTCCTAGCCTCTGTCCCTCACTGCAGGGAGTCATATCATCATGACCTCAAAGGGGATGGCCCAGCCCCATGAGGAGACAGGGCAGAATCAGGTCCTGGAGGGAAAGACCTGAGATGTCTCAGGGTCACAGCCCAAGGGTGTGGCTGCTGGGCCACAGCACCAGGCAGGCAGGCTCCCAGGAAGAGCTGGGGTCATCAGGAAGGGACTTCCTCATTGCCCTGGGTCAGCCAGCCAAGGTCAGACAGAGGCGAGGCAGGTGTCTGCAATGCTGGCTGTCACATCCTCCCAGATGGGATGGGGCTCAGCCTCTCCAAGGACACAGACCTGCCACTCTCCCCAGGCCTCGAGCTCCCACCCAGGGGGCACCCAGTCCTGTGGTCACTGCTGCTCAAGGAGAAGAGCATCGGGCTCTGGGAGTGTGCTTCCCCTCCAAAAGCCAAGGCCTGTGTGCATTATGATCCTGGGCCTCAACCCCACCCATCCTGTGCCCCATGTTCCCAAGCCCCAGTCATCAAGCACCTCCAAGAAACAGAAGGTTCATACTATAGGCTCTGTCCTGGGGGAGAACCCAGGAGGTGAACCTGTGGATTCAGGGTGGTGTGGCCACAGTGACTGCATTCCCAGTATCCTACAGGGAACCTCAGGTCTGTGGTCAGAGCCACTCCCCTCAGAAAACATTCAAGCAATCATACCCTGTGCTAAGACTCTCCTCAGTGCAAAGACACAACAGATGTGTGGTCTCACTTACTGCCCACCAAGTAGTCACATCTGTTTATTGGTGTTGCCCCAGGTGGGAAAGTGGGTGAGAAGGAGCAGGAGGGCCTTGATGGGAGGGAAAAAAGAAGCTGATAGCTGGGAAATTGCAACATGGATGTCTAGCACTCATATGGCAGGAAAATCCCAGACACTGAGACTGCCACACAGGGACAGGTGTGAACACAGAGGAAAGGGCCAGAGCTGAGAGCCTGGAGCCTCTGACACAGGGCAGGAGAAGGAGGAGAAGGAAGAGGGCAGCAGAGGGTGGAGGGCCCTGGGGCCTGTCTTAGGGCCTGGGGAGAGGGGAGACCCAGGGAAACGGGTGGATCCAGGATCACGTCCACTGGAAGCTTCAGACAAGTGTCATTGCTGTGAGCATCCTCTTCAGGCACCAGGGATGCTTCTGGGTCTCCTGAGCTCCTGTGTGAGCCCTCTGGCCCTAAAGGAGGAGTCTCCTGGGGTCCCGGATGCAGTCTCTCTGGCGGGAGCTCTCTTCTCTCCATCACTGTGGTTCATGAGGGCGCCTGTGCTGACTGTGCCCAGCCTCAGCCAGAATCCCCACCAGGCTCAGCAAGACCACACCAGCCAGGCCGATGTGGACACAGTTCTCTACTGTGTAATTCCAGGAGGCAGGGGCTGGAAGCAGAGAACAGAGGGTCCTGACAGGTGCACAAGAGCCAGCCAAGCCCAGGACTTACAAGAGAGGAGCTCCCTCTCCACTGGACAGGACTTGTCTCTTTGAGTACTTCCCCTGGGGATTCTCCCTTGGTGACTCACCTGTCTGAGAACCCACTTCTGTGGGTACCAGGGGGACTTCTGTGGGTGGGGGCGTGATTTCTTGGGTTGTTTCTAGGAGTGAGAAAGGACCAGTGTTTGTCTCCTGCACAGACCCTCCCTCCCTTGGGAGCACCCAGCCCCTGCCCTCCCCACCTAGAGAGCTTCCGGGTCCACACCCCCAGACTTCACTACCAGTCAACTGCAGGACCCCAGCTCAGGGCACAGCTGCAAACTCAGACTTGCTCACAGATCCAGGGCAAGTCTCCCCTCCCAGCTCTCACACCCCCCAGGCTGAACAGGCCTCTGGCAGTTGAGGATGCAAGATCGTCCTGCCTGCTGAGTGTCCACCCACCAAGACAGAAACAGGACCCCTCCCCACTTCCACCACACTGCCCACTCCCCAGCAGAGCCCCCAGGAGGGGATGCCCCAGGCTGAGATCCCCACTCCCCAGCCCAGGAGGGGCTCCAGGTGGGAGGCTTAGGCCTCCAGGGGCTCCTGTGAGGGGACAGGAGAAGCACTGAGCCCAGGTTCCTCCTCAGCCTGTGCCTGCCCCTGCAGCTCCCACAGTGTCCACACCTGGCCTCTTTCTCTGCACCTCTTAGTACAGAGGATGCCCACTGGTCTCCCAGGAAAGGGGGCAGGGACATGTGAGGACAGGGGGATGGAATTCTCTGGTTTTAGTTGTCTGAGGGGCTGGACACCCCTCAGAATGTCCTGTCACCCTCCATACATTAGCATACAGGAGTTGGACCCTGGTCCACAGGTAAAAAGAGAGAGTGGGTGGGAGCCACCTCACCTGGACACTGGGTCTTAGGTTCTGGACTCTGACCCCACCTATCAGGGCTACTGTGCCACCTACAATCCCACAGGTTGTGAGTGGTCACATGGTCAAGATAAACGGGGTGGATACTCCCCAGGCCTGGAAGATGGGGGTCACCCCTGGTCATGTGCACTGATCTGTGGGATGTCTGAGCCACAGCAGCAGAAAGATAAAAGAAATAAAAATATATATACTGTTTTAAAGGAAGGATTCCACCCCTTCTCCCTCATTCTCATTGTCCTTGGTGGACACTGACTCCAGGATGTCTCAGGGTCTGACCCACACCAAGCCAGGGGCAGACTCATCCAGAATGTCCCACAAAGCAGCGTCCAGTCCTGACCCAGGAGCCCACGGATCTTCCCTGGCTGTGCCCAGCTGGAGGGGTGACTGCACTATAGGGGCACTGAGCCTGGCCCAGTGAAAAAGACAATTTAATGCCCTCCTGAAGGAAATGACGCATGTCTCCTTGAAGGAGGTCTCTCCCCACCTGGCGTCTGGAAGTCCACTCCCCACCCAGCCCTGCAGGGATGGCTCCCAGCCCACCCTGATGCTCTGTGTCCAGGCCATCGTGTGCTAGGTGGGCTTCAGGGCCCTGAGCCAGGCGTGAAGGCCGAGGCACATGTGTTCAGAGGCTCAGGGAAGCCACAGGGCTGGGGGCTCAGCAGGACAGCAGGGAACCAACCTGAGACAGAGGACATGGAAGGGGACAGGGTCCAAAGACCTGGGGCAAACCTGAGGACAGGGTGGAGATGTCCTTCACTGTCACCTTCGGCTTCAGGGGCTTACAGAACACAACCCAGCTGGACCCTTGGTGATGGAGGCAGGCGTAATGACTGGCAGTGTCTTCACTCACTGCAGGAATATGGAGTCTGGACTCCGGTCCCTGTGAGCCGTGTTGAGACATGGCTCTCAGTTTCCTGCATGCATATCTTCCATCCTTCTTTAGCAGAGCGAAGAACTTAGTCCCAGGTGGACCCTGGCACATGACAGCTGTAGGCCGTCCCCGGAGAGTCACAAACATTGGCTTAGACTGGATTAAGACTGAGAGGAAGCAGAGCGGATCTCAGGGTCTGTCAGGGGGGGAAAGAGCCTTTCCCTCCCTGGGAGGACAGGAGGACAATGAGGCAGAGACTGGCACTGCCTCCACTGCCTCTGTATTCTCCACCCTCATTGGAATCAGGGAATCACTTTGCAACCAGGCTCAGTGTCTTGTGGGATAAAACACAACACCTGGCAGCTTTGGGGGTTAGTTCTGTGCAGCTGTGTGACCATGTCTGTGACAGTGAGATGAAAGAGGCCCTAAAGGTGACATTCTCAGTAAGTTATCTTGCCAGGTGGCAATTAAACCTGAAGGACCTTTTCCCACTTTGCAAACACATGCAATGGCTGGAGCCCTGGCAGCCACCTTGCATCAAGAGGCGACTTTCATGCTGGTGGCCAGGAACTAAGGTTGTGGAACAGAATGAAGGGAGCCTGCATCCCTGGTGACACACTGGGGCTGCCACACTGTCTCCTGCCAAACTCCACAGAGACTGCATCTCTGCGAAAGAGAGAAATAAGCTACAGAGATGTTCTCTATTATAGGCAGGGATGTGGGGGACAAATAGATTGCTGAGAAAGGCCTTGAGGCCAGACAGACCTGTGATGAGTACCCAGGGGTATAAGGAGAGGGCATTACAAGGAGACCCTTCCTCATCTGGGTAACAGAAGTCTGGCAGAGATGTGATGAACACATAGGAAGTTGCTCAGCTGAGCAGATCAGGGGGCTGGGGGGCTGGAGGAGGCAAAGTCAGGGTGTGAGACAGCACTGAGTGCAGGGTGAGTGCCGCCTGTTTGAGAGACTGAGAGAAACCCAGCGTGTCTGGTGATAAAGGAGTCGGACACAGCAGGGCAGGATGTGGCTAGAGGTAGACACAGCCAGAGGAGACACATTGATAAGGGATCTGATTTGACTTCAATTCCACCAGTTAAAGATTTTAGCTGGAAAGTAAAATCATCAGATTTGTTTTTTCTAAATTCACCTGCAGGACAGAACAGCGCAACAGTGGCAGGGAGAGTCCCCGGGAGACCCCAGTAGCTGCTCTGGAGGGGGGAGTGAGGGAGCTCAGATTGGGGACACAGTCCCCAGCAGGGACGTGGGTACACGTGAGGACATGTGAGGACACGTGGAGGGAAATCAGCAGGGATCTGAGATGGAGGGACATGAGGAGGGACATACAGGGAATCTAGGGTAACTATGTTGCCTGGTCCTGGACTCATGACCCTCACTGAGAAAACAGGAGCAGAGTGATAAGGAGTCAGGTATGAGTGGGTGAGAACCAGGGGTCCAGTTTTGCATATATTGGCTCTGAGGGGTCTGGACATCAGTGCTGATGTCCCAGGGGTGTTTGCAGCCATCAGGGGAGAATTAAGGACATTTATCTGGTGTAACTGGGGTTTGGTCCCTCCCAGAACCCACAGGATTCCTGTTAGAGTGGCCCTTGGGGTGGGAGGGATTAGGGATTGTGCAGAAAGAACTCACCTCCCTGCCTCTGGATCACCTGGCCCAGACAGAGCACTGCAAGAAGAGACCCAGTAAGAAAAATACCCATTGCTCAGTTTCTTTAAACAGGGGTCAAGGTCAGTGTGCTGCAGGGAAAGACTTTGTCTCCTCTGTAACCTCCAAACCACCCTCATCCACATCACTCCCAGGGGGCAGCTTCCTTCCTCTACAGCAGGTTCCAGACAACTTCCCGGTTACCTCCCAAACAGAGCCCCCTCTGGCCTGTCTGTATCTGACCTGCCCCATCTCAGTGTCCAGAACAGGCTAGAGGCCCTGGTCCCTCCACTGGAGGCTTAGGCACAGGTGACACAAATAAGTCATTGTCTGCCTAGCTGACTGTCCTCTCAAGACCCAGAATGTCCCCGGCTAGAGGCTGGACTGACAGGGGGCCTGGACCCTTCCCAGTGTCTCACCCCCTCTCTGTCCCTGGGGTCCTCCCCGCTGTGTTTCCACTCACCGAGGCCCAGGAGGGTGGTGGGATTGGGGTGCATCACCAGCCTCTCACCGTCTTCGCTGTCCTTGTCCTGTGGGTGGGCAGACAGGGCCCTGCAGCCCAGGAAGTATGCAGGGGCATGTCATGAGCTCATTTCCGTGGTCTCACAGCGAGGCAGTCTGGGTCCTCCCAGACTCAACTCGAGCTTCCCCGGCTTGTGTCCAGAGAGGCCGTGGTTTCTGGAAGGCATTTCTGGTGAGATATTTCATAACCAGGCTGAGCCAGTGTGCAGATGAAACTTACCTAATATTAATTAGAGATGGACAGAGTTACATGACAGGTAGATTCCTAGATACTTAGAGAGACACATAGGTACTTTTAAATAGGTACACAGATCTGTAGATACTTACATAGATACATAGTAAATATATAGATGGATAATTACACAGATAGATACATAGATACTTAGATACACTGATACGTATACATAGACAGAGTACAGACAGGAAACTTGCTTGTCATCTGGTCCTCATGGGCTGAATGTTCCCAACCACATGTTTCTTTATGCAAACACTTTGGTTTCCCACATGCAAAGAAAGGAACCATACAACTCTCTTGAAACCTTCATGTGATGACTGGTGGGGGCGGGCAGAGAGAGGAGAGTGGCATACTGGAAGGACACTCAGTGACCACCTCCCATGCTCTCCAGGGCAGGTGGCACCCTGCTCAGTCACCATGCCCCTGTCTCTCTGCCCCTCTGTGTCCTGTGACCCTGGGCTGTCTGTGCTCTGCACACACCTGCCTCCTAGCTGACTCTAGTAACTCCTAGATTAAAAGCCCCTAAGTCTATAGAAGCAAATGCACTAATGAAATAGTCATGTTGCCCAAAGGTTGGTGGGCGGAGCTTCATGGAAGGTTGTGTTTGCAAAGTACCAGTTGGGTCTGGGGGCTGGAGTTCTAACTGGATGCTGTGGGTGTCTTTAGGTCCATCTGTGGCACAGATCACAGGCACTGTGTGGAGAGAAGGTGGACTCCTAGCCTCTGCCCCTCACTAGAGGGAGTCACATGATTATGACCTCACAGGGGAGGACCCAGGTCCATGATAGGGAGAGTCAGGACCAGAAGGGAAAGACCTGAGACTTCTCAGGGTCACAGCCCAGAGAGGGGCTGCTGGGCTGCAGCACCAGGCAGGCAGGCTCCCAGGAAGAGCTGGGGTCAGTGGGAAGGGACTTCCTCATTGTCCTGAGTCAGCCAGGTGAGGTCAGACAGAGAAGAGGAGGTGTCTGAAAGGCCTGCTGTCATGTCCTCCTGGAGGGGATGGGGCTCAGCCTCTCCAAGGGCACAGACCTGCTACTCTCCCCAGATCTCGAGCTCCCACCCAGGGGTGACCCTGTCCTGTGGTCACTGCTGCTCAAGGAGAAGAGCACTGGGCTCTGGGAGTGTGCCCTCCCTCCTGGCACCATGTGCATTATGATCCTGGGCCTCAACCCCACCTGCCCAGGGCCCCATGTTCCCGAGCCCCAGTCACCCAGCACCTCCAAGAAACAGAAGGCTCAGACCATGGGCTCTGCCCTGGGGAAGACCCCAGGAAGTGAACCTGAGGATTCAGGGTGGTGTGGCCACAGCCAACAGCATCTCCATGTGCTGCAGGGAAGCTGGGGTCTGTGGTCACCCCAACTCTCGGGAAGCATTTTTCTTTCTAGGTGAGAACACCTGCCCTCCCCTCCCCTCCAGAGAAGCCCTGTGCTGACACTCACCTGTGCAACGACAAACACAGCAGCCGCAGTGTCCCTTACATGTGTCTGTTCGTGTTGCCCCAGGTGGGAAAGTGGGCAGGAGGGAGCAGGAGGGCAGGTGACAGAAGCACCAAATGTCCTGGAGCAGGCAGTGTTCCTGGACGAGCTGTGGGCAAGAGAGGGGCTGTGGAGGCAGAATGTGCAAGAAAGCCTTCGATGGGTTTTTAGGGGAAATTCAGCCAAAAGGTGGGAAATCCCAGTGGAGCATTTGACAGTCACATGGGAGGGAGACCCCGGACACTGAGACCGCCTCAGGGTCAGGTGTGGACACAGCGGAAATGGCCAGACCTGAGAGCCTGGAGCCTCTGACACCGGGCGGGAGGCCTTAAGGACGAGGGCAGCAGAGGGTGGGGGGCCCTGGGGCCTGTCTTAGGACCCGGAGAGAAGGGAGACCTAGGGAAACTGGGGTTGGTCAGTGATCATGTCGGGCCTGGAGGCAAATCCTGGGAGCCTCAGAAGAACATGAGTGTCGTGGCCTCTGTGCTCTAAGGGACAGAGTGAGGGACTCACAGGGAAGCCGCCCCTGGCACACTTCAGAGTGCACCATGGGAGTGGCATTGCATCTACTGGGCTCCAGCTTAATCTTTGGGGCCCTGGGAAAGACTCCTCTTGGGGCTTCAGGGTCTAATCTCTCTGGCAGGATCTCCCTTGTGTCCATCCCTATGGTGGGTGGGGCCACCTGTGCTGGGTGTGCCCTGACTCTGCCAGAATCACCACCAGGATCAGCAATACCACGCCAGCCAGGCCGATGCAGACATAGTTCACCACAGTGTAATTCTGGGAGGGGGGGCCTGGAACCAGAGGACAGAGGGTCACTGGCAAGTGGACAAGAACCAGCCAAGTCCAGAACCTATGAAAGAGGAGCTTCTTCTCCACTGGACAGGACTTGTCTCTTTGAACACCCACCCTTCCTGGGGACTCTCCCTTGGTGACTTACCTGTCTGGGAGCCCACTTCCGGGGGTACCAGGGGGACTTCTGTTGGTGGAAGGGTGACTGCTGAGACTGGGAATGTGAATTCTCTGGATTTTCCTAGGAGTGAGAAAGAACTGATGTTTCTCTCCTGCACAGACCCTCCTTTCCCTGGGAGCACCCAGCCCCTGCCCTCCCCACCTCTAGGCCCCTGGGGCTACACCGCCAGCTTCACTACCAGTCAACTACAGGACCCCAGCTCAGGGCACAGCTGTAAACTCAGACTTACTCAGGGATCCAGGGAGAGTCTCCCCTCCTGGCTCTCACCCCTCAGGCTGAACAGGTCTCTTGCAGTTGAGGATGCAAGATCTCCCTGCCTGCTGAGTGTTCACCCACCAAGGGAGAAACAGGACCCCTCCCCACTGCCACCCCACTGTCCACTCCCAAGCAGAGCCCCCAGGAGAGGATGCCCCAGGCGGAGGACACCACTCCCCAGCCCAGGAGGGGCTCTGGGTGGTGAGGGGCTGAGGTCTCCAGGGGCTCCTGTGAGGGGTCAGGAGAAGCACTGAGCCCAGGTTCCTCCTCGGTCTGTGCCTCTCAGCCTGGCCCTGCTACTCCCACAGCATCCACACCTGGCGTCTTTCCCTGCACCTCTCAGTACAGAGGATGCCCCCTGGACTCCCAGGAAAGGGGACAGGAACATGTGAGGACAGTGGGATAGAATTCTCTGTGTCTACGTGTCTGAGGGGCTGGACACCCCTCAGAATGTCCTGTCACCCTCCTTACATTAGCACAAAGGAGTTGATGGTCCCTATCAAATGGATGGACCAGGGTCATAGTTCATAGAGAGATGGGGTGAGGGATAGACATGTCACTTGGCCACAGGATAAGAGGGTCCTGGAGGCTGACTCCCCCTGTCAGGTCACTGTGTCTCCCACAAATCCCAGGGCAGGGAGGGATCACAGCATCAGAATAAATGGGGGAACACACCCCCAGGCCTGAAAGACTGGGGCCACCCCGCACATGTGCACTGACCCGTGGGATGTCCGAGTCACAGCAGGACAAAGAGAGATGGGTGGACACTTGGCCTGGGGCCCTTCCATGTCTGGCCCAGATAAAAGGACAGTTAACACTATCCTGAATGAAAGGACACATGTCCCCTTGAAGGGGGTCTGTCCCTGCCTGGCATCTAGAAGTCCACTCCCCACCCAGTCCTGTGGGGACAGTTTCCAGCTCGTCCCATGCTGGGCTCAGTATCCAGGCCATTGCAGCATCCAGATGGTATCCAGGTGTGAAGGCCAAGGACATGGGTGCAGGGGGTCGGGGAGCCACAGGGCTGGGGGCCAACAGGAGGCAGGGAGCCTGGGACAGGGGACAGGGGTGAAGACAGGGTGCAGGGACCTGGGACAAACCTGAGGGTGGAGTGGAGACGTCCTCACCTGTCACCTTCAGCTCCAGCAGCTCACCGGGCTCATACCAGCTGGACTCTTTGCAATAGTAGCAGCAACAACGCCCGACAGCATCTTCACTCACTGCGGGGATGAGGAATCTGGTCTCTGCCCATGGCAAGCCATGTTGAGACAAAATTTCCTGACCCCTAAAAGCAGATCTTCAAGGCTCCAGGCAGATCTAGACATCAGCCCCAGCTGAGCCCCGGCACAGGATGGTCACAGGCTGTCCCCGGGGCAGCACAGGGCCTGGCTTGGCCCTGATGGGGGGTCTTGGAAGGGCTCCTGGGAAGAAGCAGAGCAGAATCTCAGGGTACATCATGAGGAAATAACTTTTCCTTCCCCATGAGGACAGGAGACAATGAGGCAGAGACTGGTATTGCCTCCACTGCCTCTGCACTCTCCATCCTCATTTGAACCATGGCATCACTTTGTAACCAAGGTCAGTGCCTCATGGAACAAAACACAGCACCTGGCAGCTTCAGGGTTAGTTCTGTGCAGCTGTGAGACCACATCTGTGACAGTGAGATGAAAGAGGCCCTAAAGGTGACATTCTCAGTAAGTTATCTTGCCAGGTGGCAATTAAACCTGAAGGACCTTTTCCCACTTCTGCCTTGCTTTGCAAACACATGCAATGGCTGGAGCCCTGGCAGCCACCTTGCATCAAGAGGTGCTGGTGGCCAGGAACTAAGGTTGTGGAACAGAATGAAGGGAGCCTGCATCCCTGGTGACACACCAGGGCTGCCACACTGCCTCTTGCCAAACTCCACAGAAAACTGCTTTGCTATGAGAGAGAGAAATAAGCTATGGAGATGCTCTGTATCATATGCAGTGATGCTGGGTGTTAAACTAGAGTGAGGAGAAAGAACCTGATGCCTGACAGACCTGCGATGAGTACCCAGGGGTATAAGGAGAGGGTACTACAAGGAGACCCTTCCCCATCTGGGTAACAGAAGTCTGGCAGAGATGTGATGAACACATAGGAAGTTGCTCAGCTGAGCAGATCAGGGGAGCCAGGGTGCTGGAGGCGGAGAAGTCAGGGTGTGAGACAGCACTGAGTGCAGGGTGAGTGCAGCCTGTCTGAGAGACTGAAAGAAACTCAGCGTGTCTGGTGATAAGGGAGTCAGACACAGCAGGGCAGGATGTGGCTAGACACAACCAGAGGAAATACAGTGATAAGCGATCTGATACAACTTCAATTCAACCAGCGGAGGGTTTCAGCTAGGAAGTTAACTCATCAGATTTATGTTTTCTAAATTCACCTGTAGGAAGGAAGAGGTCATAGCCAGCAGAGAGAGCCCCCTGGAGGCCCAATAGCTGCTGTGGAGGGGAAAGCCAATGGAGCTGAGATTAGGGACAGGGTACCGTGCAGGGACATGGAAACACGTAAGGACAGGTGAGAACATGTGGGCTGAAATCAGCAGGGATCTGGGATGGAGGGACATGAGGAGGGACATAAACAATAGTTTATGTATTTATTTTTAGACAGAGGGGAAGGGAAGGAGAAAGAAGGAAAGAAACATCAATGTGTGGTTGCCTCTCATGCTCCCCCTAGTGGGCACTTGGCCTGCAACCCAGGCATGTGCCCTGACTGGGAATTGAACCAGCGACCCTTTGGTTCGCAGGCTGGTGCTCAATCCACTGAGCCACACCAGCCAGGGCAGAATTCTTATTGCACTCACAAGGTACTCTCACAGCGAGTGCAGAGAAGACAACATGTGACCAAGCCAAGTTCTGGCTGCTTCCACTTTTGCTTCCTGTCTGTTTGCCCCAGTGTTAAGTAGAAAAGAATTTGTCTGCCCCATATAACAGCATTCTGTGGTCAAGCTGACCCTCACCCACGTGTTGAGCTTCCTTGTGTCCTACAGAATTCTGGCTCCTTCTCTGGGTGTCCCCAGTACCTCTGGACTTGTGTCTAGACACCTTCCCTAATTCGCCCATCTGGACCTATCCCCAGGAGGGGTGGGGTTGGGGGGCGGGGCAAAAACCTGCGCCTGCTGTCCATGGTGCTGATCGTTAGTTTTCTGCGCGAGTGTGCTTTCAGCACCATGGTCAGAGTCTGCGGGGCCATTTTCATTAGCTGAGCCCCCTGTACATAGTCCTCATGAGGGAGTCAAATAAAAGATATTCAGTCAGAGCAGGAGGGTAAATTAGAAAAATGCTAGGAGTCCTGGGTGGTGTGGCTCAGTGGACTGAGCATGGGCCTGCGAACAAAAGGGTCGCTGGTTCAGTTCCCAGTCTAGGGCACATGTCTGGGTTGTGGACCAGGTCCCCAGTAGGGGGCCCTCAAGAGACAACCACACATTGATGTTTCTCTCCTTCTTTTTCCTTCCCTTTCCTGCTCCCTCAAGATAAACAAATAAAATCTAAAAAAAAAAAAAAACCAACTTCCTGAAATTCTTCTTTAAAAAATAAAAAAAGAAAATGAAAATATCAGGAGACGGCAGTAACTAACATTAGTCCAGACTCCCCTCACACTCCATGAATCCTGAATAAGGATAGCAGTTTGGGACATGGGCCTCACACTTAGAATTGCAAACTCTGGGACATTCTAGGCTGCCCCATAGTGTTAGTTCTCCCCTGTTGAGATCAAAATGTGTCTTCCTGGACCAAGTTTAGGTGGCCGGCTACTGGGTATGACTAAGATATAGACCAAAGTCACACCAAACTGCTTTCAAACCTACATCTGCCTCTTGCTAGCTTTCTGTCCTTGGGAACATCATTTCATTTTTTGGAGGCTCACTTTATTTTTCTGTAAAATGGCAATAATAGTGGTATCTGCTTGTGAATGTATGTTTGGAGGTTTGATGATCAGAGATTATTATATTCTGGCTCTCAGAGGATCTGGAGCCAGGCCTCCTGGGTCTCATTGTAATGCAACCTCTTGTTGACTCTGTGACTTAGTGAAAGCCTCTGGAGGCATATGGGTGTCATCTAGAATGAAAATCCTGGTAGGACTTCCTTTGTAGGGATTTCGTGAGAATCCAAATAGTTTACACATAAGATGTGTGAAGTAAAGCACCTGAATTCAGTTAGCACTCATTCAAGACTGTGAGATGTTGTTACTATTATGACCACTGTCACCATTATTATTTCATACTATTATATGATTATCATTCAAGTTATCATTCATATTATTAATATTATTATATGATTATTATTCATATAATCATATTATTAATGATTATTATTTCAATCATTAAGTGCCTAGACATGGCCTGATAAACTGTATGCAGTCACGATCTCTGCTTGTATGAATTATGGTGAGGGTCACTGTGGAGAAACTCACTTGAAGCCACATGGGTGAGAGTTGATGGGGCTGGGACTCAAAGCCAAGCCTGTGTGACACCAATGCATGAGTTCTTGTCATAATCCCACCCGCCCACGGTCAGTGTCAAGGAAGGAAGAACAAAGGCAGGGACTCCACTACTCCCAGATGGAAGACCAAGGCTTATAGTACTTCGGCCATGAGTTTGCAGCAGTTATTTCTTGGAGTTCCTTATTTCCTCAGCTTTTCTCAGTGTACCAAGACACCTGTTTCCTTCACAGAGCCTGCAACAGGCTCCAGGGAACTTTTCCTTGTAGGGTTGGCAGACAGAGAAGGAGGGAACTGCAAATGGTGTGAGCTGCAGGGAAACAAGGTCACAGGCAGACGAGTCAGCTGGAAGGAAGGAGATGAGACTCATCACAGGGAGCTCCAGAGATAGAACTCAGCTGAAGCTGAGTCCACTCGCTAGTGTGACAGCTTCTCCTGGGGCTCCCTCTGTTGGCACAGTCCCTACTTTCTCTCTTTAGCTTTCCTCTCTCTGTGTGTGTTTATCTCCTCTTCTTTTCTTTACTCTTCACTTCTCTCTCTCTCTCCCTCCCTCTCTCTCTCTCCCCCTTCCCTCCCTCTCCCTAGCCTTCTCTTCTCTTCTCTTCTCTTCTCTTCTCTTCTCTTCTCTTCTCTTCTCTTCTCTTCTCCCGTTCCCCTTCCCCTCCTCCTCCTCCCCCCTCCTTCTCCTCCTTCTTCTCCCCCTCCTCCTCTCTTTCTCTCTCTCTGTCCCCTTCCCCATATTTCTGCATCTTTAACTCTGTCCCTGTTTCTTGTTTCTGAGCCTCCTTCTGTATGGGTACGTCTCCATTCCTCTGTCTGATGCTCGGTCTCTCTGTATTTCCTGGCCTCTTGCCCTCTGACTTTCTGCCCCTCTCACTATCAGGGGTCTGGGGCTCTCTGTCCTCAGAGCCTCTCACTGTTCTCTCTGTTTTTGTGTTTGGGTGTTGGTGCTCTGATGCCACCCTGTCTCAACATTACACTGTCTACTGCCTCCCACCCCATGCTGTGTGTGTCTTTTCTTTCAGTCTCTTCCTCCCTGTGTTTGGGTTGTGCGGGTGTGTAATTGTGTCTCCATCTTTCTTGAGCTTCTGCTCTTCTCTCTGAGTGTAGACATCTGTGTGTGTGTGTGTGTGTGTGTGTGTGTGTGTGTGTCTATGTCTTCTGCCTACATCGTTCCCTCTCTGTGTCTCTCCTTCCCCCCTCTGAACCTAGATGGGCTCTTTCAAAGTCTTTTTGTGTGTTGGAAATTTTTCCCGATTGCAACACTCCAATGCTGGGTCACCTCCCCAGCCCACTGGCCTTCTCCACAGGCAACCTGAGCTTCAGGAGAAATGCCCACAGCCTCACGTACTGGTCCCTGCCATGCGTATGGCCTTTGATGCTTTGTCACCTTTCGGTGAGGCCCTGCCATGCTGACTTGTTTCCTCATCTGCCCAATGGACAGAAGAATAGCACCTGCCTTACAGGCTGATGTGAGGATTAAATGAGATAATATGTTAGAGATGCTTAAAACAAGGCTTGGTATACAGCAAGTGCTCAATAGATGTGGTCCTAAAGTTCTCCTGGGCTCATATCCCCTTCCATCCAGCTGAACAAACCCACACCCACCAGCCCAGGCTGCAGTCAGTCCACTGTCCCTCCTGCCCCTTCAAGAGGCAGTCTACCTGCCCCCAACCCTATGCTGGACCCCCTCTAGTGCTCTGGACAAGGGCTGCCCAGTACCAGACCACTAATGGTTACTTCCATTTTAAGCCTCTAACATTTCATAAAATTTAAATTTCAGTTTCTCAGCCACATTTCAAATGCTTGGCAGACACATATGGTTGCTGTACTGGACAATGCAGATAACAGACTATTTCCATCCTTCCGGGAAGTTCTGTTGGACAGATTCCTTCTATCCCTGCTCCCAATGGACAGGAAATACCCCCTGTAGTGTCCTCCACCTGCCCTCTGTCAGGGGCAGCCTGCCTGAGTTCAAATCTCACCTGTATCACTTAATACCCATGTTAGCAAAGTCACCTAAAAATTAAAGTCATTAAATAAATACAATGGGAAGAAGACATGAACAGACACTTTTCCCAAAAGGACCTTAAAAATGACTGACAAATAGACTTAAAGAAAAAAGATGCTCAACTGTATTAGCTATTAGGGAAATGCAAATAGCTACTAAAGTGAGGTACCACCTCACACCTGATAGAACGGCTATTATCAACAAGACAGGTAAGAACAGTTGTGGAGAAAAAGGAACCCTCATTCGCTGCTGGTGGGAATGTAAACTGGTACAGCCACTATGGAAAGCAGTAGGGAGATTCCTCAAAAAACTAAGAATAGAGTTACCATGGAACCCACCAATCCCTCGCTGGGTATCTACCTGAAATTTTTGAAAATATTTATTCGTGCTCTTTGGAGTCCTCGCTTCCAAGATGACAAAGAAAAGAAGCAACAATGGTCGTGCCAAGAAAGGCCACGACCATGTGCAGCCTATTCGCTGCACCAACTGTGCCCGATGCGTGCCCAAGGATAAAGCCATTAAGAAGTTTGTCATTCAAAACATAGTAGAGGCTGCAGCCATCAGGGACATTTCAGAAGTGAGTGTCTTCAACGCCTATGTGCTTCCCAAGCTGTATGTGAAACTGCATTACTGTGTGAGCTGTGCCATTCACAGCAAAGTGGTCGGGAATCATTCTCAGGAAGCCCAGAAGGACCAAACACATCCACCCTGATTCAGACCTGTGGGTGCTGCCCCACGACCTGCACCAAAGCCCATGTAAGGAGACCTAAAGGACCAAAGAAAAGTTCTCTGGAAAAAAATGAAATGGAAATTGTACTTTAAAAAAAAAGAAAATATTTATTTGCAAAGATATATGCACCCCTGTGTTCATTTGCAGCATTACTCACGGTGGCCAAGATATGGAAATGGCTGAAGGGTCCTTTGATAGGGGATTGGATAAAGAGGGTGTGGTGCATATATATCATGGAATGCTCCTCAGCCCTAAGAGAAAATGAAACACTGCCTTCTGTGATGACATGGATGAGTCATGAGAATAGTATGCTAAGTGAAACAAGACAGAAAAAAGCAGAACCATATTATTTCAGTGACCTGTGGGACATAAAACAAGTGAGCCAATAGGACAGACAGACACAAACTCATAGACACAGACACTGGTAAGGTGGTTACTGAAGGGAAGGAGGGTGGGGGGGGTGCAAAAGAAAATGTGGGGTCCCTTGTTCCCCTTGTTCAGAATTATTAGTACCTTCAGGATTGTTACAGCAGATTATTCGACCAAGTACAGGAACCCCTGAGCACAGGACCCGGAATAATTGCACAGGTCCCTCCCAGGCAGTGACTTCAGCATTTCTGAAACTCTTGCTCTTCCTGCTCTCCACAATGGTGGTGGCCCCACACCACCACCACGGACCTGCCCTGTGAGGCCCACATGACAGACAGAAT
Source organism: Phyllostomus hastatus (assembly GCF_019186645.2). NCBI lineage: Eukaryota > Metazoa > Chordata > Mammalia > Chiroptera > Phyllostomidae > Phyllostomus > Phyllostomus hastatus. The sequence continues at coordinate 16,555 of NW_025334021.1, forward strand.
GCACCTCTGAGGATGTCCAGGTATGAGTCCCTGGGACCTCTGAACATGTTGCATCACCTGGCAAAGGGACTTTGCCAGTGTGATTCAAGTTACAAACCCAAAGATAAGGAAGTTACGCTGGTGTGATGGTTAATTCTGTGTGTTTACTTGGCCAGGCTACATTCCCCTGGTCGTTCAGCCAAACTCTAATCCAGGTGTTGCTGTGGAGGCATTCTGTCGATGTGGTTACACCGACAAGCAGTGGGCTCTGAGTGAAGGAGGTCACTGTTGAGAATGCATGGGCATCCTCTGATCAGCTGAAAGAAGAGCAAAACGGAGGTTTTCCTAAGGAAAAGGAAACTCTGCCTGGAGATTCAGCATTGGCTCCTGCCTGCCTGAGACTCTGTAGTGTGCTCCATGGAGCAGCTCACCGGCACCCTGCATCTCAAAACCCAATTCCTGATATAAATCATATATGTATGTGTGTGTACATTACATAGATATAGATAACTGATTACCAAGTAATACATTAATACACATCCATCAACAAATATATATGGATAGTATTATTATTACTTGGCAATCAATAAAAATTAATCTTTTATAGGTAATATATAAATATATTTTTAACTAGATAGATATCTTAATATATATGGATATATATGTGTATATATGTATGTGTCCCCCTGGCTCTGTTTCCCTGGAGAACTCTGATTGATACACCTGTGATCCAGGTGGGCCCAACCTGATCACATGAGCCCTAAAAGCAGAGCACCTTCTCTGGCTGGAGGAGCCTCTGGAGCAGACTGGCCCTAACTGATGAACAGCAAGAACCAAGGACTTCAGTCCCTCGGCTACAATAACTGAATTCAGCCAGCACCTGAATGAGCTGGGAGGAGGACAGCCCCAAGTAAAGGTGCCGACATCCTGATTTCAGCTTAGAGGGACCCGAAGGAGCCACCTCGACTCTGCCCTATAGAAACTGAGATAATAAACATGGATGGGTTGTGGTCATCTGTTATGGAAGCAAAGGAAAATGAATAGTACAGCCCAGGGCTCCTCTCTCTCTCTCTCTCTCTCTCTCTCTCTCATCTCTCTTACAACCCCCATACCTTTTGGTTCCCAAGTCCAAGTGAGCCTGCCTCCTGAATATCCCTTTCATCAGTACTTTCTTCTCCATTTCTGGGCCCTTGCCCTAAATCAGGCCCCTTTCTGGGGTTCTAGGGTGAGGCAAAAAAACAAACAAACAAGGGCCCCTGGCTGGTGGGGCTCAGTGGATTGAGTGTCAACCTGCAAACCAAAGGGTCGCTGGTTTGATTCCCAGTCAGGGTACATGACTAGGTTGCAGGCTAGGTTCCCAGTAGGGGGCACATGAGAGGCAACCACACATTGATGTTTCTCTCCCTCTCTTTCTCCCTCCCTTCCCCTCTCTCTAAAAACTAATAAATGAAAAATCTTTAAAAAAATATCAAGGGAGCAGCAAAGATTCAGTCACCATGATGCACAACATTGTAATGTAGCAAATGAGTAAATGCAACAAAAAAGAATGAATAGCACATCCATAAGGGACAAAGTATCAATACTTTAACAGGATCAAATGAAATATCAACAAAGTAACCATGTGGGGGCTACGTGGGGTGGTGGTGGAGGGATTGAGCAAAATAGAAAACAGGAAGAAAAAAGAGAAAAAAGCTCATGGACACGAACATCAGTGTGGCGATTGCCTGGGGAGGGGAGGGGAGAGGGTGGGGGGAGGTGAAGGAGGAGGGTATGGGGGATAAATGGTGATGGAAGGAGGCTTGACTTGGTGTGTGGTGAGCACATAATACAGGGTACAGGTGATGTGTTGTGGAATTGTGTACCTGAAACCTGTATAATTTTGTTAACCTGTGTTAACCCAATACATTCAATTTTTTTTAGAAGTAAAGGTGTGAGTGACTTTTCCTTTTTCTTCAGGCTCCCATCACAACCCTGATCTTGTCTTCATTTGAAGTTCTGATATTTTGTTCATTATGGATTGTTTTGCAATCCTTTTAAAAATACTGCATTAACCTGGCTGGTGTAGCTCAATGGATTGAGTGTTGGACTGCATACCAAAGGGTCACTGATTCAATTCCCAGTCAGGGCACACGCCTGGGTTGTGGGCCAGGTCCCCAGGAGGGGGCGCGTGCAAGGCAACCACACACTGATGTTTCTCTCCCTCTGGTTCTCCCTCCTTTCCCCTCTGTCTAACAATAAATAATAAAATCTTTAAAAAAATAAAATATTGCATTAAAATATTATTTATCTTAAAATGTCTATCCACACAATGGAATATTTTTCAGCTATAAAAAGAACAAAGCACTGATACCTGCTACAATGTGGATGAACCTTGAAGAGAAGCCAGACACGAAAGACCACATATCAGATGAGTCCATGTATATGATGTGTCCAAAACAAGCAATCCCTTAGAGACAGAAAACAGATTAACAGCTACCAGGGGCAGGGGTTGTGGGGGGGCAGAGGATGGGGAGTGACTGCTAATGGGTTTGGAGTTTCCTTTTGGGGCGCCGAAAATGTTTTGGAACTGGATAAAGATGGTGGTTGCACAACACGGGGGATGCACCAAACAAATACCATGTTTCAATGGTTAATTTTATTTTATGTGAAGTTAACATCGATAAAAATTAGTTAACACAAATCTGTGATTTAAATCTATCATTTATCTCGGTTACTCCGTTTTGGGTGACCACCCCCACCCTCCATCCCCACCTTAAATTTTACTCTGGTTGCGAGTCCCAACCTCGCTCCCGTCCCTGGAGGGAACCTTCCACCACCCGGGTCTGACCGAGTCATTCCGTTCCACACAGCCTCCAGGACGGAGTCTCCGCTCCCCGCAGCTTTCGAGCTGGTCTTCTCAGACAAACCAGGCAAAGGGGATTCCACCCACACCTCAAGGGCCCTCTGCCCCACCTGGCCTCCGACCTGCTCTGAATATTCTTCCCCCTCTCCTCGGCTTTATAAACTTCCACTCTTCCTTTGCGTTTGTTCAAGCCACACCTCCTTGCTATCTGTTAACCCGACTCTCTTTTTCTCAAACCCCACAACTGCACCCCCAGCTCACAACTGAGTCAGCCTTCTCGGGGACCCCCTGGCCTCCCTCTCCCACTGAGCCCGCCTCCTCCCGGGGCTCTGCCTCGGCGCCCTCCAGCCAGCCTCTCCGCAGGACTCTGTGGTCCCTCCAGGTCAGGCCCTCCCTCACACTGGCCCCTGAGGGATCTTCGTTAACACCCAAACCTCCTGACCTACTTCTTGTCACCTCTAGGCACAGGCTCTCAAGGCTGATGCAATAATCTGTTCATGGGTGACCAGTTTCGGGCAGGGACGTTCAGCCAGGAAAGTCTCCAGGACAGAGTCAGCGCTGCCCGTGGAAGATCACACCTCTCTCTCCCTCTCTCCCTCTCCCTCTCTCTCTCTCTCTCTCTCTCTCCCCCCCCCCACCCACCCCCCCCGCCTCAGTCCCCACACACACTCCCCCAACAGCTGCAATCTGGAAGAAATTACTCTCTGAAACAGCCAGTTTCAGGAAATTCCAAGCTGGGCAGGGGGAGGGGCCGGGCTGGGGGCGCGCCCCGGGCCTCCCCCACCCCCTTCTGCGTGTCCTCCCGAGCACACCCAGTCCCGGCCTCCTCCCGCCCCCACACTCAGCCCGGAGGGGGGCCTCAGCCTTTCCACCGCTGCTTTCTAGTCCTTTAAAAATCCTAGAGGCAAACTTTTGGAAGGTTGGTGGGGAATAAGGAAGGCTGGGCGGGGCCTGCGCCTTAACCCTGTCTGCCCCAGACGGACTGCGCTGGACTGAGCGGCGACTCCGCGCCCGTTTGGGCTCCGACCATGGCCCCCGAGAGGGGCTGACACTTCAGTTCGGTGCAGGTAAAAAAGGGACCGACGCCACAGGGTGGAGCCCGGACTTTTGGGTCTGAGCCGGGGAGGGGCTGGGACCCCTGACTCCGGACTGAGGGAGGAAGAGCTGGGAGCAGGACTCCTGGGGCCTGAGAGGCGAGGGGTCCGAGGAGCTGGCACCGTGGACCCGGATGCCTGGGTCTAGATCCCCTTCCAGGTTCCGTATGACACTTCCTTTGGCAGGTGAGATCGGGCCCGGAGGAAGGAGGAAGACGGCACGGGCCTGGGAGCCGGAGGCCGAGGCGGGCTCCGAACCCAGGACGCGGCGTCCCAGCTTGAGCCGAGCCGGAGCGCGCCGAGCCTGCTCTACGAGGACCCCGAGGTAAGTGAGGTGGTCGAGGTCCCCGGGTCAGGTCCGGAGGGAAGCAGGACCGACGGCCAGAGAGACGGCGGCGGCTGAAGCCGGGCGGCAGCCACGTGGCCGCAGGAAGCGCGCCCTGCAGTCCGCCGGGGCCGGGGTCTTTCCCGCCAGGGTCCCGCTGCCCCGCCTCGCCGCCTCTTCCACCGAGCCGGGAACCAGTCGGGCCGGATCTGGAGCGGGTTGTTATTTCCGTCCTGGCGGGGCTGGGGCCGGGAGGGGACACAGGGGAGAGCCAGCTGTGACTCCCCCGCCCCCCACTCGCCTTTGCAGCTGGAGCGCGCAGGAAGGGGAGGGGGCGGACCGGGGGCGGGCAGCGGGCGGCAGCCCAGGGTACCCGGGGGCAGGCGACGCGGGTCCCAGTCCTGGCTCCGGCCACTCTGCCCGCTTCACGTTTGTCACAAACAACGGCCCTTCTGTGGGAGCCTGGGCCGAGTGACGGGCTTTTTCAGATCGTGACCTCACTGCAGGGAGCGCGCAGCTTTGCTGGAGGGAGGTTAGAGCCTTTATGTAAGAGGGCGAGAGGCTGGGAGAAGTGGAGCGGCTGGCCCCAAAGCCTCAGATCTGGTAGAAGAGGGGGCACTCCAAAACACGACAAACAAAATTATACAAAAGCCATTTCCATCATTGTCCTCATCTGGAATGAAAACAAAAAAAAAAAAAAGAAAGAAAGAAAACGGGAAAAGAGAACAAAACAAACATGGTCGATGGGTGTAGGAAACCCCAGGCCTTTAGAGCAAATCAAAACATCATTTTTTCCGTGGGGACGCACACCGCCCATCCTATCCTATCCTATCGTACAAGGGCAATGGCGATCTGATGTCACCCTCACACGCTGGAGTTCATCTGCTGGCGCCCAAAGCCAGCCCTCGACATGGCTGTTGTGTGACCCAGGGCAAGTCACCTCCTCCCTGTGCCTCAGCCACCACAGCTGGAACACAGACCTGGTGACACGGGTCTCCCCGCTGTTTGGGCTGATGGGAGGATTACATGAGTTCGCCTGTCTGTGTGGCCCAGAATAAGTGCTTGGGGTATAAAACATCAGCATCCCAAGAGTGCTTTGCCACCACTTCTTGCATGCAGGCATTTTTTTTAATTCATTGGTTTTTAGAGAGAAAAGAGGGGTGGGGAGAGAGAGAGAAACATGGATCTGAGAGAGAAACAATGATTGGTTGCCCCTCCCCGCCGCCCTCGTATTTGCCCAGCTGAAGATGGAACCTGTAACCTAGGTATGTGCCCTGACCGGGGATCGAACCGCAATCGTTTGGTGTATGACATGATGCCCCAACCAACTGAGCCACCTGGGTCAGGCAGGGCTGCAGGCAGGCATTCTGATTCCTGTTTTCGGCGAGTACACGGAAGTTCAGAGATGAGGAAGCTGGTTCAGGGTCCTCCAGAAAAGCAATAGCAGGCCAGGTGTGTTTGATTAACATCAGAAACCAAGACCTTAAGGTGCTGCCAGGTGCTGGAAAAGGTCGGTGATGTCACCTGATAGGGCCACAGGGGGGTGAGCCAGGGCTGAGCAGGGAGAAGCTGTGGCCGAGAGCTGCCCAGGGTGTGGCACCTGTGCGAGAGCCAAAGATGGGAGTAGTGGTGACTCTGGAGTCCTACAGAGCTGGCTGTGTAACCTCGGGCAGATCGCCTACTCTCTCTGAGGTCCGTTTCCTTGTCTGGGATCAGGTGGGACTGAGCAGGTATTGAGCACTTGCTGTGTGTGCTGGGCACTGTGCTTAGGCTATCATGGGCAACATCTCACCTATCCTGGCCAAGAGGCTAAGAAGGATCATGTGAGTATCATCCCATTTTCAGAGGAGGGGGTGAGGTCAGAAAGGTTGAGTCACTTGCCCAAAGCCACACAGCAATGGGCAGATGCAGGCCTGAGCAGTTAGTTGGCTTTCCAAGTTGGGCTCTTTTCATTTGTTAACTCTCAGCAGAATAATAATAATGGGTCCTGAGAGAGGATTTATTTTAAACTGTGAGTTGAGATTCATTCATGAATGGAGGTCAGCATTTAAAAAATAAATACAATAGATTAGAATAAAAAATATTCAGGCATCTAGCATGTTAAAACAGTAAATCTTGTTTTGTACATTTTTTTTCCGCCTTATGCAGAGGGCAGAGGGAGAGGTCTGGTGATTGTTTGCTCGGGCTGCTATAAAAATATATTTATTCATCTAGGTTGAGGTCAGAGAAGGCTGAGAAACACTGCAGAACTAGTGAATCAAGACTGGTTTTCCCAGAGACATAAATGGTGTGTGTATGTGTGTGTGTTTGCATGTGTGTGTGTGTGTTTGTGTAGGGTAGAGGGCTGTGCTCATAACACATCCACCTACGATGATTTTAAGTTTTTCTGGCTTCACTTTTTCTCCACCGTATCACTCATATTTCCTAGGGTGCTTGTTACAGAGAGAACAATGTTGGCAGCTTTGCCTTCCTCTGAGGACTTGGTCAGATCTAAGTCTTGGTCAATCTCCTCTCACCGAGATTGTTTGGGAACACATGCCCGTCCCCCCCTCCCCCACCTGCCCCATAACACTAGCACTACCCATTGGCCAGCACCCTTACAAATATAGTTTTCCAGGTAGTTTTCTCTGAGCAAGGAAGCTAGTGACTTTTTATCCGTTTTACAGATAGGAGACAAAGAGGGGTCATGCCATATGTCCGGGTTTATACAGCTGGTGAAGGGTGAGGCCTCATTTCAAATAGAAAGAAAATAGTTCCTTATAACAGTGCCTGGTGACACAAAGGTGCAAGGTCACCAAAGGCCCTCCCAGAAGTGTCACAAAAACAGCCAGGTTCCAGGATGTGGGCAAAGGTTCACAGGCATTTCCCTGTAACGTGAACCCTGTCACCTAGCTTACAGCTCACAAGCTGCGTCACATGGATGCCATTCGGACAATTTTTAAACACAGACAGATGCGCCCTGTTATTGCTCTCTTACAAAAAGTAAGATGTTACATTGTCTGTTTTAACATTAAATAATTCTAATTAGCCGCTGGGCCTGCAGGCAGACTCCCAGACCCTCCCTCAGTCTCCCTGGTCAGAATCTTCAAGCAGGCCCCTTTATTTTGAAGAAATTGTGTTTTAGGGCTGCATTGGTATAAAGACAAATACAGTCCAGACATTTAGAAATAGATCCAACATTTCGGCATTTCCCCCGACCCCCAACCCCACCCCGGGGCCTCAGGAAGTGTGTGTGTGGGCCCAAGGCACCTTGCCTGCTGCCCTATTGGATGAAGTCAGCCCTGTGTTCAGGGACTTGCATGTGTGAAGAGCTGGGGTTTCTGTCACGTTTGGGGAGCATTGTGGGGGGGGGGGCTGCTGCTCATTCCTTGGTCTCTAGGAACCTCAACTGTTGGCTCATAACAAAATCAGCACAGCGTGGTGGTCATGGGCAGACCTAAAGTTGAATCTGAGACGTGAATCACGTAGCTGAAGCCTCTGGGAGCCTCAGTTTCCCCACATGTAAAATGGGAGTAATTCTCCCGCCATCATCCTGTCCCTACTGGGGTGGGGCAGGCGACATCCTGGGAATGGCTGGCTAGAGCCAGGGCTTGAGGTGCCGCACGCATAGGGGTCCACTCTGAGTGGAGGCCGCGCTGACCCACCCCTACCCTGCAGATGCCGGTGCTGAAGCAGCTGGGCCCCGCGCAGCCCAAGAAGCGACCGGAGCGTGGCACCCTGTCCATCTCCGCACCTCTCGGAGATTTCCGGCACACGCTGCACGTGGGGCGCGGTGGCGACGCCTTCGGGGACACGTCGTTTCTAAGTCGCCACGGTGGGGGGCCACCCCCCGAGCCCCGGGCACTGCCTGCAGGAGCCCCACGTTCCACACCCCCACCCGCGGTGCCGCAGCCGCAGCCGCCGGCTCTCCGCGCGCCTGCTCCCGCCGACCCGCTGTTGTCCTTCCACCTGGATCTGGGCCCCTCGATGCTGGACGCAGTGCTGGGCGTCATGGACGCGGAGCGCCCAGGGGTCGCGGCCGCCAAGCCCGACGGGGACCCCGAGTCCGGGCCTCAGCACCCCAGGGCTCGCTGCCACCCCGACGCGGATCTCGAGCTGGATGACGTCATCGGCCTGTAGGCTGTGGGTTCCCCGCGCCCTTGCCGTCCTGCACCCCACTTCTTTATATATAAACGGCCAAGGTCTGTGCCCCGGTTCTGTCTGTTCACTGTGGACGGTGGGAAAGGGGAGTGATGGAGTTCTGGTCCCCCAGGAGACTGAACCAACCACGTCTGATGGTGGGCGTAGAGTGGCACAGGCGGGCCCTTCAGAAAAGCCCGGGGCATGGCCAGGCGGAGCCCCTCCCAGAGGCGGGGTCCTGGCGTGGCTAATTCCACAGCCTTATTCATTCATCCTGTTGACTGAGTACCGCTGCGGGCGGGGTGGTGGCCTGCTTCACTCCCTTACCCTGGCGAGCCGCACAGGAAAGTTGCCGGGAAGAGGCGTGGTCCCTTGCAGGAGGGCCCCCTGTCCCCCAAAGGTGCGCTGGCTCGAATGCTAGGGCGGCAGGGGCGTCAAGTTTGAGCTACGAAGTTCCTATTGAGCCTTCAGAAGTCTGGTTGTCCCCTGCGTCTGAAGAGGGCGCAATCCAGAGGGGCGTGGCAGCACATGCAAATTGCAAGGCGGGGGCGGGACCAGCCCAGTGACATCTGCCCGGAAAGAGGCGGGGCTTCACACGCAAATCACTAGATGGGGCGGGGTCAGACTTACTAAGGACTCAAAGGAGCCGCACTGGTAAATGATTAGCTGGGATGGGAGCCAGGCTCGCTAGGAGCCCAGGGAGGGCGGTGCTGTACGCGTCAATCTTTTGGACAGGGGGTGGGACCACACTCATAAACCCTACTCTGTGGAGGGGGCAGGAACAGGATTCCCCAGGACACTGTGGAGGGCGAGGCACTTGGCCGGAAGTCAGAGTCCCAGTCCCTGAGTGTGTGTGGGCGTGCTTCCCGGGCCACGGTGTGCTCAGAGCGACCGCTGGCAACGCCACAATCCGCTCACCGTCCTGGTGTCTATGGAGGAGGCAGGAGAGCCCGAGTCGCCCCCCGAGGCCCCCACCACGGAGCCCCCTCCGCCACAGGCCTGCCGCTTCTTCCTGGAGGGCCGCTGCCGCTTCGGCGCCCGCTGTCGCCAGCCCCACCCCGGGGCCACGGCCCCTGCGCGGCCTAGCTGCGAGGCGGAGGCGGAGGCGGAGGCTGGGATCAAAAAGCCCCCGCTGCGCACTGCCTCGGACGTCATCCAGCGCATCCGCTGGGACCCGCGCCTAGACCCTGCTGACTTCTCGGTGGGCTACGCCGACCGCTTCCTGGGAGTGCTGGAGGAGCCCTTCAACTCCTTCTGCTGGGACGAGCCGCTGGCGGCACTCGGTCCCGGATCGCTGGCCGTACCGCAGCACCGCGTACGTTATTTCCGCTTCCGTGGCCGCATCGTGTGGGACCGCGCCTCGCGTACTGATCACGTCTTCGGCTCCGGCTCGGCGGAGGGCCGTGGGCCCACCATCCTGGATGCACTGGACGTGCTTGAGGATGGAGAGGCACACGAGGCCGGAGATGTGCTCGGTGATGAGGACGCGCACGAGGCCGGAAATGTACACAGCAGCAGGGACTCACTCAGGGATGGAGATGCGCAGGACGACGCACACAGGACCCGGAAAAGGCATGAGGTCGACGTGTCTGGGGCCAGGGAGGCACAGGACTGTGTAGCGGCCCCCTATGCTGGCGCCGCCCCAGCAGGAGGATGCAGAGAGACGGCCAGGACGGGCCCCACTGAGGGGGACCTGGTGCTGGCAGGGGTGTCTATGGATGCTCAGAAGCTGGTTGGAGCCAGAAGCCAGGCTTCCCCAAGGATGGAGCCCAGAAAGGTGCAGAAGCCGACTGCCAAAGACAGGACCCGAGAGAAACAGCCCCCCACAGGAGACCTCCCTCAGACGCAGGAGAGGTGTCAAGTGGAATGGGGCCCTGGGACCTGGCCCAAAGACAGCAGGGAGGCCACAGTGGCCAGGGCCCTGGCCCCTCGGCAGCTTCGCCCCACGCACTTTGTGGCCCTCATGGTGACAGACCCCGGGTTGCAAGCAGGGGTGGCTGAGGCCCAGGAAGAACTGGTCCGAAGGATGCCGTCCTGTGCTGCTTTCATGGTGCCCCCTCAGACTCTGCACCTGACGCTGGCCCTGCTGAGGCTGGCAGGCCCTGGGGACACTGCGGCCGCTCTCAGAGCACTCAGGCATGCGCTCTCAGCCCCAGGACTCCAGGCACCCCCGCAGCTGAGGTTCAGGCAGCTGGTGCTCCTGGGCCCCCATGTGCTCTGTGCTCTGCCCTCCCCCTCCCTAGAAAACATGGCCCAAGTGCTGAACCAGAGGCTGGAGGCCGAGGGGCTCAGAGTGCTACAGCCTCCCGGGGGCCTGCACCCCCACCTCACGCTGGCCAAGGTACCCCAGGGCTCCCAGGACCACCTCCCCACACCTGGGTTCAGCCCAGAGCAGGAGCTGGGGAGCCAGCTCCTGAGCCAGCTCTGGCTGTGCTGTATGGGGAGGGCAGGGGGCACCTACCAGCCCCTGGCTGAGGTGCCCCTGCAGTGACCGTCCCAGACCCCTCAGGCTGACAAGTAGACCTCAGCCCTGAACACCAGAGGAGATCCAGTCCCAGCAGGAGAGACAAAGCACGTTCTCTCTCTCTCTCTCTTTAATTTTGGTTTTGCTCAAGCTTCCAAATGTGCTCAGTGCTCCAAGGAAAGAATGAAGGAGAGAAAGGGGAGGGGAAAGGAAAGGGAAGGGAGGCAGAGGAGGAACATCTGGAAGAAAAGCAGCCTGACAGTCCAGCTGTTTGCAACTCACTGCACGTCCTCCAGTTACATGGCAGAAGAGGGAGGGGAGGGCGAAAAGAAAAGGGGAGGAAGAGGAAAAAAAATAACTTAAATAAACACACACAAAAAGAAAAGAAGGAAACATGACGTGAGCTGGTGATCCATGGAGGTGGGGAGGGGGAACCGTTTACCTGTGCTGAACCAAGGGAGCAGGGAGCAGGGAGGAGGAGGAGGGAGGAAAGGGGAAAAAAAACGAGAAACACTGGGGTGGAGGGAGGAAGGGACACGAGACAACTTAGTACAACTGCAGACGAGGCGGCCCGGCCGGTGAGGTCCCGCGATGGCCTCTGGCATCCTCAGTGCAGGGTGGCGGCTTGGATCTGCTGGTGGCGTGGTGTGGCATGGTGTCGGCGTTTCTGGGGTGGGAGCCAAAGGCAGGACACAGTCTCTATGGCTCCCCTTGCCCCGAGCACTGAGGCCCCAGAGGGCTGGGCAACAAGAGTCTGTGGTGAGGTAGGCACACGGGCGATGAGTGGTGAGCGGCGGGCGGCGTGCTGGTGCCCCCGCCGCAGCGGGCACAGGCAGAGTGGCCTGTCTTCTTCCACTGGCCCCCTAGCATGGGATGGGCCAGGGTGCCGGGTTGGTACCGGAGTACAAGCTCGAGAGAGAGAGAGAAAAAACACTGAGACAGCATTAGTAGAGGTGCAGAGTGGACAGACCAAGCCCCCAGCCCTCTGCTGCCCCACCCCTCCTCCCATCCTAACCCATCCCTCTGAGACAAAAAATAAAAATGTAGAAAAAATCTCTGTACAGACTCCCCGGTAGGAAAACGGGGGCAGGGATGGTGGCTCTTCCTGGAGCCCACTCCCCACAATTTTACAACCCAAGTCCATGGCTCAAAAAACGTGCAGAGGCGGCAATGGGGGCCGCAGCCCTGCCCCCCCCACCCCTGGCCCCCTTCACGTGGAGCTCAGAAGGCGGACAGCTGCGCCAGGCTGAGGCGGCAGTCGATGCTGGCGTTGTCCGGGCCCGTGTAGGCCAGGCCCAGGGGCTCTAGGAAGGCCCGGCAGGCGGCCTCGCCCTCGAAGGCCAGCTCGGCCTGCAGGTAGGAGACAGGCAGCGCAGGGCGGAAGCTACGGAGACAAGAGGAGAATGTGATGAGGTGGGCAGCAGGCAGGGGCCCCCACGAGCAGGGAGTGGGTGCCCCCCCTTCAGACACTCAAAGGGTTTTCTTAGCACATTACCTGCTGACCTCTGGCACCCACCCCCACCTCCCCACCTCTGGGGCTTGGGGAGCCGAGGATGAGGCTGATGGCCCCAACCCCAGCTGTGCCCCCCCCCTTGACCCTCACTTACCTGTGCAAGGGGGCCGGGAAGGAGGGGGGAAGGGAAGGACCCACCTGGCTCTTCCACTGCTCCAGGGCCTGAGCAGTCCCTCAGAAGAGGACCACTGTGGCCAAGGGGCAGGGGCCAGGCAGAGGGAGTAACCCATGGGGACAGGCATAGGATGGCAGGGCTGACAGCTACGCTGGGGGCCCAGCCCTCATGGGACCCCACATCTGGGTGCAAGTGCCTCAGGAACACCCCAGGCACAGGTGCCAGCCAACACTCACTACACATTTCCAACAGGAATCTCTGGTTGTCAACAACAGACACTCCTTACTGAGCACCTGGCACGTGCCCAGAAATAGCTAGCTGCTCTAAGGCGGCCACACTGACACACCGAGTTCTCTGCCTGAGAGCTGAGTCACCTACCCTCACAGACACACCCAGGGAACTGTGGGCCCAGAGGCAGAGCCACCTGGCCAGTGTCACCTAGGAAGCAAGTGACAGAAAGGACTCAACCCGGTCCTGCCCCAAGCCCATGCATTTCCCAGCCCTGGCTGCCCACGGGGCACAGAGGAGCCTGCTGCACCCACGTCAGAGCTGCCTGTAGGCCACCCTGCAGGGACCTGGCTCTGGGATGAAGGGCCACGTCTGCCAAGGAAAGGCAGTGTCCACTTGAGGAGTGGGAAAGTGGAGTCTGAGGTTAGTGACAGGCCAGGGGCCTCCCACAAGGCACAAGGCTGGGTCCCCACCTAGGGCCGAGCACACGGGAACTAATGAGGACATAGTCACTGGCCTGGCTACTACACCCCGGGAGTGCACAGAGGCCCGGGAGCTGCCCGCAGGGGCCTGTCCAGCTGCACAGGCTGGGTGCAGAGGGGCAGCGGGAGTACCTCAGGCACACCGCCCTTCCCACCGCTGGCCAGTAAGCAGGTCCTGCGCATCCTCCCCCTCCATTGTCTGCCCTGTGTCCTCTTCTGTTCCTGCAGCCCCTGAAGTGTGCCCCTGACCTTCAGGTTGCCCGCCCCTCCCCAGCTCCAAAGCACCCCAGTGGCTCCCAGGCTAACAGACATGGCATTTGAGGCCCCTTGTGTGCTCCGATCCTGACCAGGGCTCGAATCCACAGAAAGACCGGCAGTGGGGCCTGAGTACATGCTGTGGGGTGCCATGTGCACTGTGGGCTGGCCAGGAGCACCCCCAGTCTTTCTACCTACCACAAACCAGTAGCGCCCCCTAGCAGTGACAACAGAAGATGCCTCCTGAGCCTGCCCTGGGTCCCGGGGTGAGGGGAGACGCACTGCCCTGAGCACCACCAGTCCCCACACTGGAAAGCACACGGTGGGCGCGCTCCATGTCTGGGGAGTGGAGGACACGCCCTCTGTAATCACCGCCCAGGGCCAGCCCTTTTCCCTAACGTTTTTTGTACTCAAAATAGGACTCAAGTAGGAACAGGGCCTGTCCCATCTGACCAGAAGCTGCCAAGAGCGGGGCTGTGTTTCTGGTTTGTCGCTAAGGAAGGAGCTCAGTGACAGGAGTGCCATGGGAGAGAGGCGGCGGAGGAACAGCAGGGGTGAAGGGACCCGGAGCGAGACAGAGCGTGGTCAAGGAAGGGAGGCGCAGGAGAGCTGGGACAGAGGGCAGGCTATGCAGAGGACAGCAGGAAGGACAGGAGGGGAAGATGAGGAGGGGAGAGGGGACCAGGCAGGAGGCCAGAGGGGCCTGGACTCACTGGGGATGGGGACAAGAGGCCTGCCCACTGGGAGTGAGCGGAGGGAAAAGAGAGGAGGGGCAAGGGAGAGCTCAGCTGAACATACGTTTTGATCATGGCCTTGAGGGCGGCCTTGCGCTCTCGGTCCACAAACTTGTCTATGAGGTAGCCAGACATACAGGGCGCATGGCCATAGAGACGGAAGAAGCGGTGGTAGTTGCCCAGAGCCCAGGCTGCCCTCAGTGCCAAGGCATGGGCCACACAGGGGTCCGTTTTCAGCTCCCGAGTCAGGTAGGCCAGCTCCGTGGTGATATCTGCGGCCAAGACAAAAGATCAGCAGGGCCCGACCTTGGGGGCTGGGGCCACCCGGTCCTGTGGCTGCGCCTCTCACCTCCGGAGTTCTTGGTGAAGATGTAGTAGAGGATCCGGTAGGCGGTGAACTCGCCCACGTTGCCGGGCAGGTTCTCCGTGTACAGAGATTTGAGCTGCGTCTGGCACTGGTTGAACTCCTCGTGGTCACCCTGGTCAGCGAGGTGCGGGAGGAGGAGGAAGAGGAGCACAGTGAGGCCAAGTGAGGCCTGGAAGGGAGCCCAGGGGAAGCCCTCAGCTGACTTACCTTCTCCAAGGCGATTCGGGCGTGCGTCTCATACACTTCCACTGTGAACTCGGTGCGCACGCCTTGCACCTGGGGAGCAGGCCGGAGTCAGGCCAGAGCAGGGTGGGATGCAGCTCCCCCACTCCCTCATCCCCCATCCCAGGCCCCAGCCCCTCACCGTCAGGTCCTGCCGGATGGACTTCATCTGCTCGCAGGCAAAGGCGTAGTCCTGCTTCTCCTTCCACTGCGACTTGACCATGCACAGGGACTTCTTCAAGACCTGGGAAGGGGCACACGGAGGCTCACTGTGACAGGCAGGCAGAGCAGGGACGTGCCGAGCCCTGTTAAGTCCTCCAACTCGGTGTCTGAGATGAGGGCTGTGACACCAAACCGGCTCAGTGCCATGAGGAAGAGCCCACGGGCCGGCGAGAGTGAGTGCTCCCAAGCTCAATCCCCACATCAGCACTGGCCTGCATGCCCCTGGGATGCATGTTCCCTGCCTCGACCCTGGGCCTCACTGAGCATGCTGGGGTCCTCCTCTCCATCTCAGGAAGGACCCAGGGGCCCCAAAGCCCAGCAAGTCTCCTGACAAGGCTGTGCACCTGGGACTCGGGGCTCCAAGTGCCCACCTGGCCAGCCACATGCCCCTGCCCGCCCCTGCCCTCCCCAGCACTTACCGCCACGGGGCGCACAGTGGATGGGTCCGGGGCACAGGTGAGACGCAGGTAGTGTTTGGTGATGTCCGGGCAGGTGCCCACGATCTGCAGCTCCTGCCAGTCTGGGTCGGCCCCGCTGCTCTCCAGACTGCCCACCTGCAGCACCAGGGGCTCGAGGCGCAGGCGGCGGGAGTGCCCGTGCTGGAAGCGGGCCGCCCGCTTCTGCTTCTTCAGCTCACGCTCGGGGTCTTCACACTCCAAAGCCGCCATCCTCTTTCGGTTGCGCTTGGTGGGAGCTAGGTCGTGCCTGGGGGGAAGGGAGGAGGGTGGGTGGAGGAGGCAGGCAGCCAAAACCGCCCAGCCTCTCCAGCGCTGCCCGAGGGCAGGGCACCCCTCCCTGGTCACCCTCTGGATGGCTCACCTCTTCCCTCGCTGTGCCCTGCCTCGGCCCCGATCCATGTGGGCCCCCCGACCTCCCCGGCCCTTGGGGGGTGGGTTCCTGCGGCCCACAGGCTGACACTCGTTCCCTGAGTATGAACTGTCGGAGTCCGAGTGGGAGTCACTGTGGGGAGACGCAGGGAGGTGAGGCCCCTGCTGGCCCCCCACAGGCCCACCCCCACACAAAGCCTGCGCACCTTCGGCGGAAGTGGCGGGTCGGGGACCGGGAGGAAGAGCGGGAACGAGAGTCCGTGCTGGAGGAGGAGCTGTGGTCCTTCATGAAGACATTGCGGTTGCCAAACTTGGCGAAGCTGCTGCCCCGCGCTCGGCCAGCACCCCCAGCCCCTGGTGTCCCTCGCTGTGACTGGGCACCCCCGCCCCTGGTCGTGGAGCCTGCCCCCCTAGGAGGGTGAAGGCTGCTGGGGGCCTCCCACCGCTTCTTCTTGGGACTCTCCGCCACAGGCTCCCGAGTCAGCCTGAGGACAGAGCAGGACATCACCAACCATGCTCCCAGTGTCCTCCTCTGCCACCTGCCCCGGGGACACACCGCCTCACACAAGAAGGGCATGCACCCAGTGACAGATAACTTGCTGCAGAAGTGGAAAGCAAATGCCAGGCTTCTCTATCCACAGGGAGCTCTTAGCTACTGAGCCCTGCACACCCACCAGCCTCCACAGCCCTCGGTTCTGCCCTCCCGGCCCCACCCCGGCACCCAGGCAGCCCTCGCCCCCATCTCCAGGCTGGACTCACCCTGGCAGAGGCTCCCGGCTCCAGTCGATGGTGTAGGCGGAGCCATCCTGGAGCCGGGCCTGCAGCACCTCCTTGAGCAGCTTCTCCGTGCGGTCCTTGTCCTCCTCCGACTCGCAGGCTGTGAAGCAGCGCTCCACATACTCCTTCATGTCCTGCGGCCAGTCGTCCGGCTTCCCAGACAGGCTGCCCCTGCTCGAGGCAGGTGTGGGGCTCAGCTGGGAGGCACCCAGGCTGGCAAAGCCCACCCCACCACCACTCCACGAGCCGAGGCACATGCACACTTGGCCGCACCATTTCTCCTCCCTCCCTTTTCATGCTCATGGAAACCCTGGGGTACAGAGCCTGCGTGGGGGTACACGGATGCCAGGTGCGGAGGCAAGGGGCTGTCACCTGTGGTTCTGGGCCTTCTCGGGGTTGGGCTGGGGGCCAAAGCTGCTGTGCTGGCCCTCCGAGGTGGAGCTGAAGTTCTGGCTGGTGACAGCGAAGGGCCTTTTCTGAATATTGAACTTGAGGCCACCAGTCCCGGGGGCCGCTGTGGGGGTGGGCAGTGAAAGCTGGGGTTAGGCTGCCTCTAGGCCCCTGGGAATGGGAGGCCCAACTCTACGTGGGCACCCAAAGGCTTTGGGACAATCCCAGCACCCCCATGCCTCCTGCCCAGGTGCCATGAGGTCCAGCCCCACACCCTGGCTTCTCTGCACCACTGCCCACTCACGCTTCATGCGGTTCCACAACTGCTGGCCCTTCTTGGGCTTGGTGGGCTCGGGGTAGGCGTGTGGCCCGTAGGCCTGGCCCGAAGCAGGCCCCGCCTGGCTGTGCTGTGTGGCTGGGGCCGTCCCAGGCTGGGGGCCACTGCTGAGAGCATGAGCCCCATGCTGCGGGTTGGAAGGCTGAGGGGGCTGGGCTGCTGGCATCTGCTGGGGAGGGGCCTGGTAGGACATGCTGTCGTCCATGCCGGGGACCGGGGGCTGCCGGAGGAAGTGGCGCTGAGGACAGGGGCAGAGTCTCGGGGCTGCTCTCTCAGTTCCCAATCACATCACTCAGCCCTCAACTCTGCCGTGACTTTCCCCTGCTAACCACCCTTTCACACTGAGAAGACTCAGGCTCAGACACACAGCTGCTTTCCCACGGCCCCAGCTGTGAAGTGGCAGCACCACCGCCCCCCCCCCCCCGCGCCCACAGTTACGTCCTGAGTGCATGTCCCGTGCCAGTCAAGGACACATGTGATCACACACACTCGCATCAGCCCTACGCCCCAATCACCATTCCCACTCTGAACTGGGTGAGCTCCTGGGCACCTGACTTGTAGTCACACCACCAGAGGGGGTGCTGGGATTCGAACCAGATCCGCAGCCTCCCTGTAGTGCTCCGCCCAGGTGCACAGTAGGTGCAGGCCCAGGTCATGTGTGTGGCTGTGCATGTGAGCACCCGTGCAGGGGAGGTACAAAAGATAGGCTGCCACACTCCAGGCTGCTCCCACCATCACCCCAACAGCCAGGCCCCAGCTTCACCAAGCCCTAGGCCTATCCGGTTTCAAAATCTCTGCCCTGCCCTCCTCACTCGCAGAGCAGCACTTGCTTGGTAGGAGAGAAGGGGGGTGGGGGTGGGGGGTAATAACTTAACATAGGCATCCCTGCTGCTAGGCCACTCAAAAACTGCACCCCGAACTCCAACATGCGCGGAGATGGGCTGGGGCGTTACCTGGTTGAGAGTGCCTTGGTGCTGGGGAGCCGAGGGCTGCTGGGGCGTGGCTGAGCCGTAGGAGCCGGCCATCCCGTACTGGGAGGGGGAGCCGTAACTCTGGTACATGCTCTGCACAGGCAGAAAGAAGGGTTAGCGGCAGGCTGGCTCCCCCTCCTCCTACTGCTCAACAGCCGACACCGTCCTGACCCTCCCCTCACAGCTGCCCCCTTTCCTTTTCTCTCCACCACATAAAGGCACCAAATTCCCTTACGTTGAGAAAGTTACTAAATAAAATAAAACCTTCTATCAACTCTATATCCCACTTTTACTGGTTCCCAGGATTTTTTTCTGTTTCACAAATATCTGCTGCATGCCAGCTCTTCTAAGTGCTACAGCAGAGCAAACATGAAGCCACCCGCCCTGGCTGGTGTGGCTCAGTTGGTCGGGTGCCATCTCTCAGACCAAAGGGTCATGGGTTTGATTCCCGGTCAGGGCACATGCCTAGGTTATGGGTTAGATTCCCAGTTGGGGTGTGTATGAGAGGCAATCGATCAATGTTTCTCTCCCTCTCTTTTTCCTTCCCTTCCCCTCTCTCGGAAACCAATGGGAATGTCCTTGGGTGAGGATTAAAAAAAAAAAAAAGGGTAACAATCCACGGCCAAATAAAGTTGGCACTCAAAATACACGCAGGTGTAGACAGACATGTAATATGTCAAGCAGTAAATGCTGTTACAGGCTGAGAAAAGAGGCCGAGTAGAGGATGAAGTGCTCCTTTTAATAACGCAGGTCCTCAGAACCAGGCTGTGACCCGGTGGGCCACGAGGACGGGGCAGGGGCTTGGGGTGCCGCATGCACTTACCACGGGGTAGTAGTAGCTGTAGGGGTAGGCATAGCTGTACTGCTGGTACCACTGGTAGTACTGCTGCTGCTGCAAGGCCGAGGCCTCCGCCTGTGACACGTACTGTGGGGAGAGGCCCATGGCCGTCAGCCTGGGCAGTGGGAACCCTCGGCCCACAGGCCCCAAAGGGCAGGACTGACTGTCTCCTGATCAACTGCCACGGAGCAGAACTGGGGACGTCTCTCCACAGAGAGCCACCGCCTCTTCCATCAGACTCGGGCACCTCAGGGACGAGGACACAGGGCACCCCAGACGCTTCCCCCACTCTAGGGCTCCTGCCGCATCTTCAGAGACCTCCGACCTGGGAGGACACCAAGTGTGCCCCACCCCCCAGCAGTACCGCCCCCACTGCCAGGGAGCCCAGGCCCACGAGGCCTTCTTACCTGTGCACTGGCCACAGGCCCATTGCTGCTGGCCTTGGCGGAGGTGCTGGCAGCTCCCGCCTTGCTGATACTGGCCAGGGCCTGGCGGGCCTTCTCCCACTCTGGGTTCTCGTGCATGGGCGTCTCCATGCCGTTCTCCCTGCCAGCCCCAGCCACCATGCTGTACTGAGAGGACCTGTGGAGAGCGCACATCGAGTCAGCCTGCGCTCCCCAACTGCACCACAGGGCAAGGCAGGAAAGGCCACTGCTGGGCTGGGAGCCCTGGTCTCCCTCTCGCTGTCTACTGCAGCCTGAATCTCCCACCTCTGGCATGCTGACACCCAGTTTCTGTTTTGGTTTTGTGTGGAACTGATGGGAGCACCTACCTACAGGGCTTTCGCAGGTGCCGGGCACACAAGCAGTTGTTAAATAGTCAAGCAAACAAAACAATTACCACTACCTGCAGAACCTAACATAGGACCTGGTGCCTAGCAGGTCTAAATGTTCTATGAACTAATGAGTTCTGTCTGACACCACCCCACTCAGTGGGTTGTAATCACAGCTTTGAAAAAAATCAGGAATTAGCAAAAAGATAAACGGCCGAGTAGTACGTTTTGGAGGGTTGTTTCCCAACCACAGTTCACTGAATGAAATACCACAATTCTGTAAAACAAGTGCTGTGCTGCGAATCGTGGAGGCTCAGAAGGCCTGACCATCTCCCCACCGGAACCAAGTGGGCCCTGCACTCTGAGGCCAGTGGGCCCCACCCCCACCCACTGTTGCATCACTCCCCCCCCACTGGGGCATGCTTCCTCTTGTCCCCCCCCCCCATCTCCCACCTTTGTCCCTTTGTCCCACTAACCAGTCTGTGCTGCGCTGATCACCCACATTGGCCGCCATCTGGACCTTGGGGTGTAGGGGGGGGGCCTCGGGAGCCAGACTGCTTTTTCACTGTCTGTGAGAAAATGAAGAAATTAGGGAGACTCCAGAAGCAGCAAAAAAAACACACCACAAAGTGGAAAAGAGAAGCAGATAAACTCATGGGAAGCCAGACAGAAGAGAGAGGTCTGAGAGGAGGAGTCCCTGGGGGAAGAATCTGAAGAGCATTCTGGGTGTGGGATAGAAGGGCCACCATGTGAGGGGAAGACCTGGCCTGCCTGCAATGCCCTGGGTGGAAAACGAAGGGCCTGAAAAGAGGAAAGTCTGAAGGGATTTCCCAGAGGGAACTAGGAGGATCTGAAACCCACATGAAAGGGAAGGATTCAAGGGAACACTCAGGCAGGTCAGAGAGTGGGGTGACGACCTCAGTCCAGAGTAAGGAGTCTATGACTCCCTGAGAAACAGCAGGAGAGCAAGGATGCTCTAATGAGCAAGTCTGGGTGAACCCTTATGGCAGGGAGAACTCTGTAAATACAGGGAAGGGTATCTGAATAAGGTCTGAGGAAGCCTTGGACAAAGAACCTGGGAGAACGCAGGAAAAAAAAACAACCTAGAAAAGGGGGATTTCTGCAAATTACTCCTAGAAACAAAGAGAAGTTGGGAGTGCAGAAGGAGAACAAAGTGAGGAAATGGCTTCCTAGAAAGCTCCAAGAGAACAACTGCAGAGAGGTTCCCTAAGGCAGGGAAAGTGTAGGGAAGTGCACCGAGGGAGGATTGGGCCCGGGAGAGAGGAGGCAACCGCCTCCCTGCGGGTCTGCAGTGGGAGCTTTAGGGAAGCCTCAATTTTCCCAAGTTAAGAGTGGAGTGAGGAGGGGCACCAGAAAGTGAACAGGTGTCTTGGAGGCAAAAATGGGGGGGACTAAACTTGAAGGGATGACAAGTATGCGTAAGCTCAAAAGCCAGTCCTGATAGAGAACCCGACAAACCTTCTTGTGCGTTAGAGATACAAATGAAGGTCTGGAGCTGGGAAAAACCCTAGACAACGTCTTGGATGGAAGAGAACAGTGTCGGGGGCCGAGGGAAGGGAAGAGCAAGTAAGAGTTCAGGCGCAGAGTACTGACGGGGAGGCGACATGGAAAGGAGACTGGGGTAAGGCCTGGAGGTGCCCGGAGTGACGGCCCTGGAAAGTGTAAAAGGCAAAGGCACCTGGCCGTCGGGCAGGCCCGGGGAAGGCACAGCCTGGTGGAGGAAAGGCCATTCCGGTTACCCGCACCTGGCCCCGGTGCCACCTCCCAGGCCGCGCCGCGCGTGCGCACCATGTTCCCGGGAAGACGGCGCCAAGGGCCTCCCGTCTCCTGGGACAACGCTGTCGACCCCGTGGAACTGCCCTGTCAACGGGAGATACGGGAGGGGCGCTGGGGGGAGCCCGGAAATTCCAAGGGACGGGCGGGGAGCAGAAATAGACCCCACACACCAGAGGGTGCGCGGCCGGGCCCCACCCCACGTGCGCAGGCGCAGTGCCGCCCTTGACCGCCACACCCTGTCGACGCTCGCGGGCAGCGTCCGTTGGGGTGACAGCCACCAAGGCCTTGAAGCCCGCGGGGCGTTAAGACCGAGAGGAGACGCCGTGCCCACCCGCCCGCCGCTCCCCACACCCACCTCGTCCTTTCGTCCCCGGGACTCGGCAGCAGTGGGCCAAGGAAATATCCGCACGGCCCCAGGATTGCTCGCGAGCCAGCTGACTCTTGTCTTCCTTGGGCTTCGTCGTTCCGACTGCGGCGCTCTGACGTCACGCGGAGCCTCGTCCCGCCTCCGTCGACCCTGCACAGCCAATGGATGCCGCGAACCTGACTTGAGCCCGCCCCCCCCTTCGCTTACGCAATTACCGGGTGGACGCTCTAGGCGAGCCAGAAGACCAGGTGGGGACGGTGTCCCGGAGGGGACTTGGCAGCCGAGCGGAGCGCCGCGCGCCCCTCCCCCCCTCCCCCGCCGCGCTGCCGCGCTTTGGCTGCGTTAGTGGGTGCATTATTACAATTCCTAAATATAAACTAGGGTGGTGGGACTTGTAAGACTGCCCGCTGTCCAAGGATGTCGAAGCCTGGGGGAGAGACTGACGAACTCAAAGGGGATGAAACGATGCCCATCGGAAATGGAAGGTTCCTTAGTAAAGGAAACGGGAGCGGCACATCTGGTCCGGGGAACAGCCAGTGCGAACGCTCGGAGGCGCGAAAAAGGGCCGCTTAAGGGGGGATGGAGGGAGTGGGGACGGCGGCGGAACACAGGTCCTGGAGTGATGAGGCAGGTCCTGCGAGGCAGGTCCTGCAAGGCCACTGATGTCAGTCTGAGGAATTCGGACTGTCTGTGTAAACAGTCTCTTTTTAAAACTTCTTGTAACGAAGCTTTGCGAGGGTGCGTATGTTTCCTTCCAGAACTCGGATAAAATTATCCAGTCCATGGGGGACCGATCACGGTAGGAATAGTAGGTGGTGGAGCAGTATTTAAAGGCGGCTCCCCTCTCCCCACTTTCTACTATAACTTTCCTGTTGATACCATGTATTACATTGTTTCTGTTAACATGCTTGACCTTTTTCATCCTTTTAATTTTTTCCATCACCATTTTCGCCCTCCCTCCTCCCCAT
Source organism: Phyllostomus hastatus (assembly GCF_019186645.2). NCBI lineage: Eukaryota > Metazoa > Chordata > Mammalia > Chiroptera > Phyllostomidae > Phyllostomus > Phyllostomus hastatus. The sequence goes on from NW_025334021.1 coordinate 39,560, forward strand.
ACCCTCTTCCACCTCCACCTACCCCCACTCCCTTGTATTTTTTTTAAATTAAACTTTTAGAGTACTTTTAGATTTACAAAAAAAGTTGCAGAGTGTATTCAGAGTTTTGAATATCCTCCACCCAGTGTCCCCTAATGCTGCCACCTCGCGTTATTGTAATACATTTGTTGAAACTGAGAAACCAATGTTAGCACATTATTACTACTATCTAAACGGCAGACTTTATTGGAATTTCACCCTTTTTCCCCACTACTGGCTTTTCGTCCAATCCAGGGTACCACCGCGTGTTTAGTACTCCTTTAGTTTTATTTTCTTCCCCTGTGTTTAAGGTGGGTTCTCGTAGACACCATCTAGTTGGGCCTTTCTTTTTACCCAAGCGTGCAATCTCTGTCTTTTGAAAGCAGTGTTTGTGACTGTTCTTTAACTTGATTTTTGGTGTGGTTACATTTAAACCTATCAACTTACTATTGGATTTCTATTTGTCTATTTTTTTTTTTTGGAGTTTAAAGTGAAAGAGAGTTTATTAGTGAAGCAGGGAGTGGGCTGCTCCACAGACAAAGCAGCTGTCCATCTTTTGCTCCCCCTTTCCTCTTTTTGGTTTGAGCATTTTTTTTAAGAGGTAAGACATCTAGAGCAGTTTTCAGGGAGGCCCGTGGGGGGTGCTGTGCCTCAGTTCCCCTCTCCTGCCCTGTGGTAGGAAACAGATGGCCAGGCTGTGTCCACTTCAGGCCTCAGCTGTGTTTTCCATCTCCCTATGATCTCTCTCCTTCCTTTCCTGACATCCAGAGTCCTGAGCACCTTTATTGCTTCACGTGTTCTGTCTGGCTTTTGGGTTGTTTCAGGAAGGAGAGCCGTCCCTGTTCTTCCATCTTGGTTGGCAGTGAAACTGCTCGTATGTGTCATGTTAAAATAAAATAAAAAAAAGATTCTACCTTTTGTAAAGGCTAAATTAAGCAAGTGTCCTTTGTTCTTGGTTAAAGCTTCTTGAGTGAAGATCACTGGCAGGCTCCTTGGCAGGAAATCAGGCAGTCTGAATCTCATGGTAGTTTGTAAGCATCCAACCAACATCAATAATCAACACAAAGATCAGCTCCTGTACCTGGTCTGCGTCACTAGAAGGCAGTGTTGGAGAGCAAAGCAGCCCCAAAAGCAGCAGGGCTGGCCCCTGCGGGGGCGGGGCAGGGTACAGGACAGGGCTCAGTCTTGAGAAGAAAGTCAACACAGGTGGCCCCCAGAGGTCTGGGCTGGAAATGGTAGTGGATTTCTCTTCCCAGATGCCAAGAGCTACTTCAAACATTCCATTCCTTGCAGTTCGCAAGATGGAAATGATTAGGGAGCACAGAGTAGTCCTGCAAGGCATGTGGGCCTTTGGACCAACGAGCTCTGACCTGAATCCCCTGGGGCTGTGTATGTGTTTTGGGATCTGGGGTCTTTCAGGTTCAAGAGGCAAGAAGGTATATAGTCCACACAGTACACAGCACCCTCTGTACCCTGCATGACACTTGGAAGTAACTCCATCAGGGTTTCTGTGGGAAGTAGGTGAACATTCCTCCCAGGCAGGAAATTGTCTGTAAGGGACCAGGTGCCAGGGTGGGTCAGGCTCTGCAGCCAAGTGAATTAAGGGAGGTCCTCTGGGCTGTCTAGCAGCCCTTTGATTTCAGAATTGAGAGGAGGGACTGGGAAGCTGTCCAGGAGATGAAGCAACCTTGGTCCCACAGCTCAAGGGACTGCCCACATCCCTTAACCACGGCCTCATCTGCATTTGTCCACTCCACTGCCATTGTCTGTCTGGCCCACCTCAAATCTCTCTCAGGTTCCACCCCCTCTCCCCCACCCCCCATCCCGGAAATCCCAAACCTAGCCAGCAGCTGTCAGAGAGAGAGAGCCAACAGTTTCTGGGAGCCCTGCCAGATAGTGACTAAATGGATTTGTTTTCTCTGTGGATCTTAGTTTCCAGAGTTTAGCCAATCAAAGTATGGTTGCAGCAAACAGCCCTAAATATACGTCCTTAGATGCCTCTGCCTTGTTTTCATAAATGGATTCCCAAAAGCAGGACATCCAGTGCACAGGATCTGGACGGTTTTGATTTTATCTCACCTGAAATTATAGTTTTCATAGGATTGCAATTCACAGTCTCGGGAGCAGCATGTCTAAGTGCTCTGGTCCTTCGCTTCCTCGCCAGCACAGGATGTTAGCACTCCTTTAATTTTAATTTTATGAGAACTGGGTGGTGGGGAGGAGAAATGTGTTTCAATTACAGTTCTTAATTATCACGGTTTCAATGTCTTTTCATCTGTTTACTGGTGTTGGGATTTTCACTTCATTGGGTGTTCAACTTAGTTGCTTGTTTTTTTTTTTAAAGATTTTATTTATTTAATTTTAGAGTGGAAAGGGAGAAGGAAAGAGAGGGAGAGAAGCATCAATGTGTGGTTGCCTCTCACATGCCTCCTACTGGGGACATGGCCTGAAACCCAGGCATATGCCCTAACTGGGAATCGAACCAGTGACCCTTTGGTTCGTAGGCTGGCACTCAATCCACTGAGCCACACCAGCCAGGGCTAGTTGCTTGTTTTTAAGTTAGTTAGCCTTTTCCTCTGTGGAAGCTTTGTAGATTATATTTATGTAGTAAGAGTTATATATTTCTTTGCCATATGTAGTATTTCTTAAAAGAACAACACGATTTTCTCCAGACTATCAATTTGCCCCTTTATGGTATTATTTTTCATCCCACTATTTACACACTAGATGACCTTTTCCTTTCTGGCTTTAGGACGCTCACTGCCTCTAAGCATGGTATACAATATACAAGGTTCTCCTTCCTCTTGAAATACTTCTATCTCCTTGCCTACCCTGACATCTTTCACCCATCTTGTCTACAGAGTGTCTTCTTCCAGATGGAGATCTTACCCACGGTGTTAGCAATGATGTAAAATCATCCAGTCCTTTCCACCCTGACTTGAAATCTGTCTTCTGTCCTATCTACACATACCGGGATCTGTTTCTAGGTTGCCTCTTCCATCCCAGGGGTGACTGTTCTCCTGTTCAGGACACATGTACTGCTTTTAGAATCAGGAGGAAATGTTTGTTTGTTTGTTTGTTTGTTTTTCAGTAGCAATTCCTTTGGAACCACTGCACAGCCCAGGCAGGAGCAGAAACACTGGGCAGCCTGGAGGCCCAGCGGAAGGGAGACCCCCCCTGCCCCCACCTTCTGAGTGGAAGGGAGCTCCCCTCCAACCAGGAGGCCAGATTGAGGAGGGGAGAAATAGGAAGGACCCAGCTGCTTGTAAAATAAAGTCTTCCCTTTTATTTCAAATCAACCCATTCCCAAGTTAGTGCCACAAGGTGAGATCAGGGACCCTGAGCCCACCAGTGCATGGTGGGTGGGAGGGCACACATGTCTCTTCAAGGATGGCCCTGGTGGCCAAGGAGAAGGGCGTCCCCTCTCCGGCCAGCCCGGGGGCCCTGGCCTGCCCCTGTCCCACCATCAGCCCTCTCTCAGGGCAAAGGGCACAGAGAGAGAGGACAGGGCAGGAAGGCAGTCCTGTTTGGGGTGTCCGTGGCCAGGGGTGGTGTTAGTGGTGGGAGCCCAGTGAGGTTGGGTTAGTGGGGTCTTCTCTGGCCGCCAGGGAAGGAACTGCAGAGGGAGACAGAAACAGGGCACCGGATGCTGGGGGGAAGGCCACCACAATGCCCAGACTGGGAGAGGAGGAGGGCAGAGGCCATCTTGGAGAGCTGGGGTGTTACTTTGGCAACTCACCGGGGAGGAGGGGCTGGCTCCCGTCGGACGTGGAGAAGGGGCTCAGATAGATGACTGCCACTGCACAAAGCGCTTGGATTCCTGTGGGGGATTTGGAGTCAGAGGAGGGCATGACATGGGAGTCTGGCTCAGTCATGTGGGCCCCTCAGCCTCCTCCCTCGAACCCAGGAGTCCAGGCCTCCAGCCCCTCCTCCCTCCAACCCAGGAGTCCAGGACCCTAGCTCCTCCTCCCTCAGACTCAGGGATCCAGTACCTGAGGGTTGAAAGGGTCGTCATCGTCTGTGTCATCATAGTCGTCACTGGGGTGCAATGGGGGCAGTGGCAGAGAAGCAGGATGGGGGAATCCATCAGGAGGCTGGTCCCTCAGTGGCCACCACCCCTGCCAGCTTCCCCTCCCCCCTCCTCTCTCCCCTCCTGACCTGGGTGGGAACAGGGCCCAGGCGCGAGGCAGGCTGCAGAGGGTGGTGGCCAGGGCTCCCGCCGACAGGAGGGAGAAGAGCAGCAGGAAGAGCAGGCCTTCCAGGGCGTCTTCACATAGGCCGCGCAGGGCTGCGCCATAATCCTGGGTGGGTGGGGAGGGCATCAGTGGGTGGTGTCCCCTCCCTGTATGTCCTGTGCACCACTCAGACTGTCCTCCCGGCTGTGCAATGCTGGGCAAGTCACTCAGCCTCTCTGTGCCTCAGTTTCCTCACTGTCACACATGCTCAGCACACAGTAGGTGCTGTGGTCACTGTCATTATTACACCCACAGGTATGACCTCAAATCTCAGCCTCCCATGGGTCACTGAGAACCCCCCCACCCCATCCCCCACCCAGCAGATGCCAGTAGCACCTCCTCAGCTGTGACAACCAGACATATCCCCACACATTGCCCAGTGTTCCCTGGGCAAAACCGCTGGTCTTGGACAACACCTAGGATAACACTTAGAAGACCCCCTGTGTTGGAATTGCACCTTGTACATCACACACACTTGGTAAATCCAGCTGTTATCCCTGGAAATCATCAGGACCCCCCTTTACTGACTGCTTGGCCATCATGTATTTATTAGTGAGGACTGGCCAGGGGCCTGCCCTGAGCCTGCCCCACTGCAGGTTCTGGGAGACTTCAGTAACCAGCTTCTGCCCCCCCCCCCTCGCTGCAGCTGCCAAGAGAGGCAGTCTTGGGGCCCCACAGCCCAGATGGCACCAGCAGGAAGGAGCTGGGCCCAGGGGAGGTCTGGAGCGCTGAGACAGGATGCAGGCTGCTGTGACATCTCTGAGGAAGGGACGCAAGGGGCAAGACTGCAGACCAGGCAGGGCCAACCACACAGTCCCTGTGCAGGTCCCGCCCGAGAAGCAGAGACTGTTAATCTGCTGCGTGCAGGGGAATCCCTGGTGGGTTTAAGGTGGAGGAAGACCTTGATCGGATTGTGTTTAAAAGGCTGACCCAGCTGTTGGCTGTTGCTGGGAGAGCTGATGGGGACAGGAAGTGAGGGGGGTGGGGACAGGGAGGAGTCTCTGGCTGTGGGGCGGGAGGTGAACTGAGTGAGAACCAGGGTTGCAGCAGTGGGGATGTGTCCCTGGCACTCAGACTCCGGAGGGGTTTCAGAGGGAGGGCTGAAACATAGTTGTGGGAAGTGAGGACAAGAGAAAAAGGGATTTCCTGGGTTTCTGGCTTGAGCCCCTGCATGGGGGGGGGTCAGGATGGGGTGCCTGGTACTGAGCCAGTGAAGCCCAAGGGAGGTGCCCGTCAGGGCATTGGGGTTCTGCGGCGACAAGATCAGACACCCACGATGTCGTTTCATTCCCCTAACAGCTGTACAAAGGCAGAGCTCACGCTGCTGACTTCTGCAATGGCAGAATGGGCAAGCTGCTGGTCCAGACTCACACAGCCTGGAAGGGGCAGAGCTGGGACTGGCCCCAGGTCTGTCAGGCTTCAGAGCCCACCTTCCTGCCATGTCGTCCCTGAGCTCCCACATCCTGATTTTAATACAGGGGACCCTGAAGTCCAGATGGGGAAACAGGCTCTCATGATGATGCATGAGTGGACCACAGGGAGTCTGAGTCGCCCTCCTCCTCCCTCCCTTTCCTCCCTCATGAGGACCCCCGGGCTGTACTCCAGCCCACTGTCCATCTGGACCACAGAGAAATGTGAGGGCTATTTGAATAAAGAGCGGCGTGGCCTTCCAGCACATCCCACCTTTCTCAGCTCTGGTATTCAGCAGCTCTGACTATTGACTCAGTGCTGCCCCCATGCCCCATCGTTAGAGTGCCAGTTTCAGAAATTCGGGGGCAGTGGGAGCCATGGATGGGATCTGAACATGGCAAGGAGCAGCTCAGACTCGTCCTGTGGGACTGACGGGTCCCTCTGGGGGTCAGGTTGCCAGGTCCGACACAGGACACCCAGTTAGATTTGAATTTCAGATGCCCCATAGCAACAAAAACCTAGTACAGGTGTCTCCCCAGTGTGGCTGGGACACAATTAGAGTAAAAAGATACTCGTCATCTGCAGAATCTGGCAGCCTAATCAAGAGCCCATCTGGGCACAGACAGGGAAGGAAAGGAGGTGTGTGTCCTCAGGCCTGAACTGCAGCAGGCTCTTGGGGTTGGGGGGCTGGGGAGAGGGTGTCAGACAGTGGATGAGGACAGTCAGGAAGCAGAAGGGACAAGGCTGGGTGACTGCCCGGCTGTGGGGGCTAGGAGAATGAGAGAGGTGAGGACCCCGTGTATGGGCCAGCAGGGCGATCCAGCCCTGTGGACCTTACAACCCAAGTCTGTAAGACAGACAATAACAGCTGTTCCTTCCCGACAGCATTACTAGCGAGGGCTCGCTGAGACCCCAGAGCCCACAGTTAGTAAAGCCCACGCATGCACAGGGGGAAGGCTGATTTTCTCCTGAGCCCTCACAACCACCCAGTAAAGCAGGTCCCCTCTCCCTCATTTCACAGGGAAGGAAACCGAGCTTCAGGGACACATGCCTGCCAGGGGCCACGCAGCCCAGGTCGGAGCCCAGACTGGAAGGAGTCTGCGGGACACCGGGCTCTCTTTCTCCTGGGTGTCCTGCCCACCCCTGCCTCAGACGATGACAGCACGCACTCCACGAGGGCTTCACAGGTATTCACCCCCGAATCCTGGTTTTATAAGTGAGGAAACTGAGGCACAGGGACTTGCCTGAGGTCAGGAGCTAGGACTGGAACCCAGGCAGTCTCGCTCCGGAATTGACTAAGAAGCACAGCCTTTGGGAGGGAAGGAGGGACGAGGAGGAGGAGAAGAGAAGAGGTAGTCTTGGAGACATTGTCTTGGGGACAATGGGAAAAAGAACGGCAGGGTTCGAGGAGAAGAAGGACCTTCAGGGTCTAATCGGAGTCTCCCCGTGAGGATAATTTGGGGAGGGCCAGGAGTCACCTTGTGCAAGCTTCGACAGTGCAGTAGGGCCACCAGCTGGTGGAAGTTTCCTTCAGTCACATTTAACGTCTCCTCCAAAGACAGCAGAGGTTTCTGCGGTAAGAGCGGTGTGGTTATCCCACCGACTCCTTCCGTCAGTTGGTTGCGGGGCCCCGCCCATCTCTTCAGGCCCCGCCCACACAGACGGACCACACCCCCTTATTTTGGCTCTGCTCAGGACCACCCACCCCTCTTCCTGGCCCCGCCCACACTTCAGGACCACGGCCCACCACAGCCCCACCCATACCTGTCCCAAGGCCACGCCCGTCGACCCTCTCTTTCCCAGGCCCGCCCACATCCCAAGACCACACCCCTTAATTTCTATGGCCACGCCCAAAGACTCGCTCATTCCGTGGGCTCCGCCCACACCACTGGTCTGTCCCGGCCCTTGCCCTGGGAGCTGGGGTGTAGGGGGTCCGCCGACCTGTGCGGAAGGGAACTGGGGCACAGCTTCTCGCTCCAGGCCCTGCAGCTGGGAGTGGATGTTGGCCAGAGCTCGCTGGGACAGCGTCAGCCTCTGCAGGACACAGGGCACGAGGAGTACCCAATGGCCCATGCCCCCAGCCCACTCCTCTCTCAGGACACAGAACTGGGGGCTCCTTGCTCCTCCCTCAGGACCCCTAAGTCCAGGCTCCAGCCCCGCCCTCCCCCACCCCGTTCCCTGGCCCGCAGCCCTAACCTGTTGAAAGGGGTTGGAGACGGCCTGGTTGCAGAGGAAATAATAGTTCAGGATGTCTACGGGGGTGGGGGAAAAGGAGAGGTCGTGAGCCGGGGTGGGCCTCCGTTGGGAGGCAGGGGAGGCGTTGGGGGCAGGGCCCTGTCTTTCCACCCTCAGAGCCAGGGGCTCTCCCCAGCTCAGGACACGCCTGTGGTCCCAGTGGCCTGGCATTCTGAGACTGGCCAGTCGCCCAGCCGGGAGAAGCTTCTGCTCTGGCCACAGCCCCAAAACACGCTGGTCTCCACACTCTCTGGGACCCCCTGCTTCTGAGGTGGTCTGCTTGACTACATTGTGCTGCCCCCAGTTGCCCCAAGTGGCCAAACCCTCCATCCCTCAGGCCTCGCCCCCTCTCTGGAGCCCATCATCTTTACCCCCCTGTCTTTTTCAGCCCACCCAGGAGGTGCTGAGAGCTTCAGGGACAGGGCAGCCTGGCCGCCTCTGGGCACTCCCACCCCACCCCAGGCAGAACTGAGCACAGAGGCCTGTGTGCCCTAGACCAGTGGGCTCACCTGAGCCAAGCCCAGTCTCCTCCTGGGTCAGGTTCAGGACGTAGATGTCTGGACTGGAGCAGAAGTCACTGAGGCCCTGAGAGAGGCAGAGGGAAAGGGGGCTCAGACCATAAACTGTCCCAATGACACACTCCCACGGACTCAGTGCCCCCAGCCTCCTCCCTCAGACCCAGGAGCCCAGGCCCCCAGCCCCTTCAGGACCTAGAACCTGTGACCCAGGCCCCCATGTCCTTTCTCTCAGGACCAAAGGCACCAGCCCCACACCTGCCCCAGGGCCCTGCACTCACCACAGCTGTAGCTGCCTCCAGGCCCAGGGAGCCCCAGCTCAGGACGAGAACCACAAGACTCATCACAGTCATCCTGTGGGGGCAGGGACTGGACTTGAGGTTCTGAATCTTTCCACTTTGCCTCTTCCCTTCCCCCACCCCAGGTCCCATCACAGCTCTACCCCCAACCTCTGGAACCCAGAGGGTCAGAATTAGGGGCAGAGACATTGGAGCGGGGCATGGACCTGTGGTTGCTGACATCAAATTGAACATCTGGTCCCTGCCCCGGGTGGAGTTGAGGGGCAGGGGTGGACAGTGAGAAGGGCCCTGGGCTGGCAGGACTCAGCCCACTCTGCCTCATCTTCTCTGGGACTCTGGGGGGGCCACTGCCCAGCGCTGGGCCCCATGTCCCAGATTTGAATTCCTCAGAACCCTGTTTTTGCCAAGCACACTCTCAGGTTCTCTCTTGGTTAGCCACCTGCTCACCCAGGCTCCTCCTTCCAGGAGTGCAGCTCCAGGGCTGAAATTGCCTCCTGGTTTTTCCCTGGGGATGGGGTTTGTAGGGCTAGGACAGGAGGGTGGGCAGCAAGCAAGAAAGGCAACTGGTTGGTGGGGGTGGGGGCAAACCAAGGTCCCTGGGCCCGACCATGGCTCAGACCAGCTGGGGCCATGTTTCGTCATCTCCAAGCCTCTGGGGGGGCCAGGGGGCATGGGTGGGTGGGACAACAGGACCTGTCATCCCAGAAGGAGTGGGGGGATGACAATGGGCAGCACCAGTGCCATCGCATCCCCCAACCACCACCCCAGGGACAGGGAGGAGGCCAGGGCTCCTCCCAATGGGACAGGCTGGCCTGAGTTGACTCTGGCACCAGCACTTCCTGGCTGGGCAGCCCTGGGCAAGTGGCCCGACCACTCTGTGCCCCAATCTCCCCCTCGGTTAAATGGAAGGAAAGCGCCTCCCAGCGGGATCGGTGGGAGGGTTCCAGAAGAACATGGGGTGTGTGGAAGGAGCCCCAGTGCCACGTCATGGCCAAGCAGCCTCAGACATGGTCGCCTCCTGCCTCTGGTCCCTCATCTGCCCGACTGGCTCCTGGCAGACACCTCCTTCGCAGGTTGTGGTGACGGTTGAAGGAGTCGGCCCTCCTGACATGGCCCTCCTCGGATGTCAGTGCTCACTGCCATCCTCGGCAGCAGCATCATTCCATAGGCAAGCTAGGATTTCCCGCACTTCCCACTGCAAGGAGGCCCAGCCTGGGGCGACGTTCTGTAGAGGGCATGGGGGTCCATGGGACAAAGAAATGACTCCATGGGAGCCCAGGGGGGACCCGTGGCCCCTTTCTCAAGAATGCTGTGGGGTGGCACTCAGGCCCCTGCGCTGTGACAGGAGCCTGCTGAGGGAGCCCAGACTCACACAATCACCAGCCACTTGCTCTGCTTCGCCAGGCCCAGCAGGGTGAAGAGGCAGACCAGCAGCTCCAGGAGCAGCAGGAGGACGTAGGCCAGCCACCTGGGGAGGGGGCGGAGGGGACAGCAGGGGGGTGAAGGTCAAGCAGCAAATCCAGCCTTCCAGAGCTCAGGCCCCAGAGTCTACCTGGACACCAATCCCTGTCACCAGGTCTGACCTCAGGCCACAGCCCAGCTCATCTGTGAAATGAGTGTACTGGGAGGCGGGCCACCCTCGCCTTCTATAAAGAGCACAGGTCCCAGGGTCAGAGCAGCTGGGACCATACTGACTGGACCAAGCACCAGCTCTGTGACCTGTGACCTTGCACATGTGATCTGACCTCAGAGCCCAGCCCCCCGCCCTACCTGCAGAGAGGAGCACCCAGCACCATGTTGTACGACCTAAGGGTGCGGTGGATCTGCAGGCAGGCTGCCTGAGTCTCCACTCTTTAGCCCTGTATAACTTAGTCTCAGTAACTCTGCCTCTTGTGCCTCAGTTTCTCCACCTGTTACGGGGGTGGTAAACAGCAGCACCTGCTTCCGGAGGCTGCTGTGAGGCTGATGAGTGAGGGCACAGGCACGTGGACACACTTAAATCCCAGCTTGAATATGAGTAAGGGAACTTTAAGTGTTAATTAGTGATTCAGTACCAGCCAATAAACAATGTACTCCGGAGAGGAGAGTGTATGTGAGGCCACAGCACAGGCTGGCCATGTCATCAGTGCTCCATAAATAGCATGCTCCAGGGGCCCCATGTTGCTGTGCAGGAGCTGGGGTCCCTGAGTGGTCCCAGGTGGCCTCCAGGCCTTTGCTTTGCAAATGCCCACTGCCAGCTCATGCCACCAGCTTTGGGCAGGTGGCCAGTCCTGCTCTAAGCACTGGCCGTGAACATCTGCTGTTAAACCTCAGCAAACTCTGCCAGCAAAGCCTCCCCCCGTCCAGGCCGACTTCCTTCGAGGAAGCTGGCCCCGTTGTTTGAGGGACTGGAAAGTGCCAGGCACTCCAGGGCTTTTTCCTGTTGCTGGTGGGTCCGCCTCACCTTGGCGTGGTCTGCAGGGTGACCGCAGCCAACCTGGGAGGGGTGGAGGCCAGCCTGTGTGGTCCCTGGTCTTGCCCACCACGGAGAACCTGGACTTGCTGTGACTCAGGTGTGTCTGAGACCCTGTGAGGCATCCCTTAGGGCCTGCTTCAGCCCTGTCTACCTCAAGTCTCCCATCTCTGCCCCCTCACCTGGGCCGGGCCCTCAGAGGGTGTCTTTTTGGATGAGTGAGAGAAATAACTCTTAGTGGATGAAGTAACGAGGACTTCATCACGGTGGCTGTCCCAGAAGTCTGTCTAACTTGTTCTGTCCCCTCCTTCACATGGCACCTTCTCAGTGTGGCCTTCCGGACCCCCCACTCAAGCTGTCAGCTTCTGTCCACAGCGCACGCCACCCCCCACCCCTTAATGTTCTCCAAAGCTCTGTCCACCCAGTGCATCAGGACATTCAATAACTGGTCCCCCCTCTGGAAAACAGCGGAAATCCCTCTCTGCTTCATTTATTACCCTTGGCAGGAGTCCCTCTCTGCTTTGTTCCTTGCTGTATGTTATAAAAACCTACATTTTACAAACACCTGTATAATGCGTGCTAGTCACTTGACAGATGCCAACTCACTGGAACCTCAACAATCTAATAAGCGGGGGAGGGGCGCTATCCTTTATTCCCATTTCACAGATGGGGACATGGAGGCACGGAGCTGGAGAGGAATGGGTTAAGGTCGTGTGGTTACAGACTGGCCATCTGGCTTCAGAGCGCATGCCCCTAGCCATGTGGGTTGCCAGTCTCTCTCACCAAAAGGTGCTAAATAAGACTTTGTTGAATGGACACAGGTGTCAAATGGACGGCTGAGGGAGTGAACTCCTTAACAGGTTATCCAGAAATGAGGAAGTACAAGAGTGAATTAATGAATGTGGGAGTCAAGGAATGGATGAATGAATGAATGAATAAATGGGGGGACTGTGTAATGGATGAGTAGCTGGTGTGAGGGTGGGCACCACTTGGTCCAGCTCTGGACAGCAGGGGTTCTCAGCCTGGTTACTGCTGACAGAACAGACCCTCCTTGCTGTGAGGACCATCCTCAGAACTGCAGGGTGTAAAGCAGCATCCCTGGCCTCCACCCACCAGGTGCCCAGTTGTGACGACCAATTGTGTCTCAACTCAGATGTCACCCAATGCCCATGGGGCACAACCCCCCAGGCTGAAAACCCCTGCCACAGAGTAAGAAGTTTGGTCACCCACCTGTATTCCTCCACAAAGGACACATCTTCGGCCACCTGCAGAGGGCTCAGGGGCACCCCCTGCCAGAAGGCCAGCCCCTGGAGCTGCTGGGCCACAACCTCTGCCTGCCGCCGAGCCCCCCGGGTGGCAGCCACCAGCTCTGTACGCTGTGTCAGCACCTCCTCCAGGGTGGTCAGCTCTGTCCTCACCGCCTCCTCCAGCCTCTCCACCATCTCTAGCACCTGGGTGCAGGGGTGGGTCTGGGGTCAGGGGAGGGCATTCCCATGGGGCCCAGGGGCAGGGGATGGGGTTGTGAAATAGGAAGGAGCAACAGCAGGTGTCTGATATCTGGGGCTTGGGTATCTGTGACCAAGGCAGGGATAGAGGGGGCTCTCTGGTCCCCTCCTGTGGCCTCCGTCGGGAGCTCTGCGTGGTCAGTGGCTTGAACCAACCCCAGCTGGAGGATTCAGTCTGGGGTCCTGGGTCTGACTGTTCGTTCACATCTGACTTTCTGAGTCTGGGGTCTTGTCTGTGTTCCATGGTCCAGGGCCTGCCCAGGACATGAATTCTGAGGTCTGAGTTCAAGCTGGGGCTGGGGATGAGGCCTCTGGTCTGGGCCCTGGGATCTTGACACTGAGACCAAGTTTGCACTGGGGCCAAGCATCAGGTCTCGGGGCAGGGGAGGGTCACTGGTGTTTGCTCTCCATCTAGTTCCGGCTCTAAGTTAAAGTCCAGGGCTGTGGCTGGGGGTGTGTGTGGGGTCTGGGTTTGAGCCCCAAGTCCCAGATCTGGAGTGTGGTTTGGAGAGAGTCTCATGTGAGGCTTGGATTTGCATTCAGGGTTGGGGGGTTGGTGGTACAGTCTGAATCTTAAATTCTGAGCCTGGGGTCCTAAATTTTAGGTCTCAAGTCTTGGCTCTGGAGTTTGGATTCCGTTTCCCTGGAATGGGGGCCCTTGGCCCCGGAATGTGGGGAACCAGTGTGGAGGTGATGGGGTGGGATCTGGCCGCTGCCTGCCGGCCCCTCACCAGGTGGTCAATGGCGCTGAGCGTGTGGTTGGCGTGCACCAGTGCGGAGCTGAGCTGGGCCACCCCATCACTGGTCTCGCTGTTGCCATAGAAACCGATGCCAATGCCCGCGCTGTGAGAAGGAGGGACAGGGAATCACAACGGGTCCTGGGACCCCGGGGGCCGCCGTCCCCCACCCCCTCACACACCCATTCCCGCCTCCCACCCTGCCCCCACCCTATTGGGCGAGCCCATCGTGGGAAAAGAACCTCTCCAGGCTAGCCCCCACCGGTTGCCACGGTAACGGGAAGGCCTCACTCCCCCGGCCGAGGGACGTCATTGTGATGCTAATGGTAGGTGGAGTGGAGAGGGGAGGGTACCCCAGATTTAACTCGCGCCTCACCGGAGCGGAACCCCTGCCCCGCCCAGCCCCAGGATGGCCAGTGTTCCCCACACCCATGACAGCTGCGTCTCCTCCACCCTTTCCTAAGTATCCAGGGTCCTCAGCACCTGTCCCTTCCAGTCCAGCCGTCCCCCCCCCCCCACACCCTGGGGTTTCCCAGGAGTTCAGGCTCCCAGCCACCATCTCCTGGGGGACCTGAGCCTGGAGCTCCCGGCCACCCCCCCCCCCTCACCCGCGGGACCCAAGCTTCTGGCCAGCTGGGAGCCAAGCAAGGGATTGTGGGCGCCCCCGCCCCTCCGCGGCCAGCACACAGAGCTCCATTGTGGGGCCTGAATGGCCCTTACCCCCCACTCCAGTGTGTCCCTCCGCGGAGGGGTCGGGGCCAGACAGCGAAGGAGGGAGCGGGACGCCCTCCCAGTTCCCAGCCGCCGCGCAGGCTCCCGCCCCCAGCCCTGGGACCCGACGCCCGCGCGCGCCCCCGCCCATTGTCCACAGTTCCACAAAGCCGCTCTTGTTCCCTGGCCGCGGGGGCCGGCCGTGTCTCTCCCCCACCGGGCCTTTGTCCGCCTGCCCCGTCCACCCCCACTCAGGAGGGCCTCGAGAGGAAGCATCTTGGACGCAGGCCGCTCAGCCGCCGCCTCCACAAACACCCCCAAGCACATACACTGCGCCAGGAGGTGATGGAGTGGCCACGGTCGCGGGTGGGAGTGCCGGCTTCCGGGCCACTCCCCCGGTCCAGGCAGGTCTCTCGGGGCCCTAATCTGTGCGATAGGACAGCTGCCCTGTCCTAGTGTGTGTGCATGGGTGGGGGTTGGGGGGCTGCCGGGAGGGCTGTGCTGGAAGCTGGCCCTTGGTTTTGGTGTGCAAAACGCTCCCCTCCTCCGCCCCTGGGGGTGTCCCAGAAGCTCCCAGGGGTTCGAGGCCCTGAATCCCCACTCTGCTGCTTGGACCACGTGGCCTGGCTGGTTCCCCTGAATCTTCCTTTTTCAAAACTTGGAGTGACATCCCTGAGTCCAGCAGGGTTACATCGGGTGAGCAAGACCAGAGTTATTGTCTGTCTCCCAGACCAGAACCTCTGCGCCCTGAGGGCAGTGACCAGCCAGGCTTGGTCACTATTCTCTGGCACATAGTAGGTACTCAAGGAGTGGTTGTTGAATGAATGAATGAATTCATGAATTTACTGGGAGTACAGATGTGAGCTGGGCCCTGTATTTAACCTCTCATTCAACCTTATCACTAGGAGGTGAGTGTTAACGTAATACCCATTTTAGAGATGTGGCAACTGAGGGGAGGGGCACTATATTGCTTCCCCAGGTGGCACAGCCATTCAGTGGCAGAGCACCAAACCGAGGCAGTCTCACTGCCCAGCTCTTCACCCCAACCCTGTCCTGCCAGGGCAGCTGCCCTGGGAAAGTCAAGTGTCTTGAACCTCAGTTTCTCCATCCATCAAATGGGGACAACTTTGCTTGTGGCTGAAGTGGGATTCTAGGACACTACAGGAAGCCTGACAGAGCTTGGGGAACCCTGTCCCCACTCCCCCACCCACCCTGGGGCCCCATTACCAGCCGACGAGAAGAGCAGCGATGCAGCTCCAGGTGACACAGCCTCCCCCGGGTGGGGGGCTCTTGGTGCCGGGGGGCTCGGGGGGCCGGCAGCAGCAGACTCGGATGAGGTAGGCAGCAATGAGAATGAGGCTGAGGCCCAGACCCAGGCCGGCCAAGGCTGCCACCAGCAACAGGGCCTGGGGAAGGGAGGACATGGGGCCTCAGAGGGGCTCGGGCTCCATCTCAGCTCCGCTGGAGGGTGGCACCCAGGGTCTCAGCGGTGGAGGGAGACATCCCTCCAGACTGGGGGCCAAGTCCACCCTGGGATAACAGGTTTGTGGGGAGAGATGGGGTCCCCAGCCCCCCAGGCTGGAGGCTGGGACTCTGTGATTTGGAACTGGGTCAATGGGAGGCCCAAGTTTTGGGTTCTAGTTCTACTTGGCCCACCCACGGCTGTTTGGTGTTCGGCAGGGCCCTGCCCCTCTCTGAGTCTCAGGTTTCTCCTCAACCAGGTAGTCGGATGGAGCATCTCTCAGGACTGAAACCCAGAACAGCGGGATCTGGGAGTGGATGGGGGCTCCTCTTCCTGGAGATGTGTGTGAGGCTGGGGGTGGCGGGCTTCTCCCCTCCTCCCTGCTGGTCCACCCCACTCGCTGCTCACTCTCTGTCCCCTGCTGCTGAGCTCTGCACACCCACCACAGTGTGAGTCTGTCACCCAGGGACTCATGGGGAGGGGGTGTGACAGCCTCGCAGAGGGAGAGAGAGAGAGTGTAAGACTCAGAGATGGAGACTGAGAGAGTGAAGACAGAGCAGGGGGCAGGAGGGCGGCAGGCTCAGAGAGAGATGGGAAGTAGAGACTCAAAGACAGGAGAGGTAGACAGAGACAGAGATGGAGAGAGACCCAAAGGGTGGAAGGATGGAGGGAGGGAGGGAGGGAAAGTGTGTCTGTGATTAGAAGCGGGGGGTGGGGTTTCTCCATGACGCAGGACTTTACAGGGGAGGCATTACAGTCTTGTCATCTCCATAGATGCTCAGAGTGGGGCGGGGCTTCACCTGGAGCCACACAGCATGGTAGGGACAACATCAGGGACAGAATCAGACTTCTGGACTTACTCATGCTGTTTCCCCTAAACCAGTGTCTCTGTGTTTGTGCTCACAGTGCTGTGTGTGAGCGTGTGACGAGTTTGTGGAGTGTTTGTGTTTCTGGCTGTGTGACAGATGTGTTATCTCTGACTGAGTTTGTCTGTCATGGGATAATACACCTAAGTGTGTGTGTGTGCATGCACGTGTGAGTATATGTGTGTCTCTATGAGAGCACCTGTATCTGCAAGTGTGAGAGAGTGACATGGGGGCATCTCTGTGTTTCTGGCACAATTCCCTTCATCTCAGTGGGTCTCTCAGGTGGTGTGTGTGAGAGAGAGAGAAAAAGAGTAAGTGTGTGAGTGTGGGTGGGTGTCATGTATCAATGGGAGCATGAGTGTGCAAATGTGTATGTGAGCATGTGTGTGTATGTGTGTGACTGAGTGCAAGAATGCGTGTGTATACGTGAAGGTGTGTGTATATGTGAAGGTGTGTGTATATGAGTATATATGTGTTTATATATGCGTACATGTGAGTATGGGTGTGTATGTGTCTGTAGGAGTGTGTGAGTGGTCTGTGAATATGTGTGTGAGAATATGTGTGTGTATTTCCATGTATGCATGTGAATGTATATGTGTCTATGTGAGTGTGAGGGTGTATACATGTGAGCATGAAAATGTGTGTGTGTATGTAGGAGTGTGTGTACAAATGAGTGAGTGTGAGTGTGAATATAGGTGTGTATATGAGTGTGTGTGTGTTGTGTCCCCAGCTCAGGGTCACCAGAGCCCTGATCATTTCCCAGCTGTGCCCACTGTGGTGACCTCCTGGAGGGCAACGTCCCCTCCTGGGGTGTGTGACTCTGTGCCCTCTGGTCTCTGTGCTGTCACCCTGGCTGTAATTGTTGGGGGGGGGTTTAGCCTGCCCAAGTGCCCCAGGCAGTCACGGGGTCTGGGACGTGAGTGGCTGTGTGGGCACCTGCGTGGGACAGTCTCTTTGGCCGTGAGCAGGCATCGGACGGCGTTGGAGGTGGTGGTTGTGTAACAGGGGCTGTGGGACAGGGGCTGCAGTCCCCTTTGGTGGGGAGCGGGCGCGTGCGGGAGGCAGGGAGGAGCTGCTCAGGCTGGCACAGCCGTGACCCAAATAGCTCAGAATACAGCACACATCCCCCTCTCCGCGTTTCTGGGACCCCCCCCCCTTGTGCTAAGCTCTCCAGTTCCCAGCCCTGGTCGCAGCGGCTCCCCAGGACAGATCCAAGGGGTCTAGACCCTACAGGCAGGGCCCAGGACCCATCCTGGGCCCCACCAGGACACCCAGTCCCCCCACCCCATCCGAGGCTCAACCAAGCTTTGCTCATTAAGCTCAAAGTCAAGGACTTCAATTTAACTGGGTCAGAGGACAGTTCTTTGGCCCCTCTTGGAGCTGGCCCAGGCCGGGCCCCCTTCCCCAGAGACCGGGGGTTCAGTAAGTTTCCCACGCCACCCCACCCCACCCTTGGGACCGTGTCTGTCCTCAGCTCCCCAAGCCGAACCTCACCCCCATCTCCCCACCCCGGCCCCTCCAGCACCCTGACCGCCCCTTCTGTCCTGAGAGGGGCTGCAAGCCTCCTCTTCCAACACCTTCATCTCATGTTCCCTGCCCTGGCCCGAATCCCCTCACCCCCTTCCCCGGCTCAGGTCTCAGCCCTGTCCCAGAACCAGAACCCGGGCACCTCCAGCCTTTCTCCTCTCCACCCCTGATCAGCTCCTCTCTCTGGCGCCCCACCTTCAGTGGACTGTCCATCCTATGAGGGAAGGGTCATCTTTTAGGACGCCTAGTCCCCACTGGTGACCCTGAGCGCTAGTCTTCCAGGCAGTTCTCAGAGACCCTGAGATGCAAGGACCCCCATTCTCTTCCCTCCTCGGGGACTCAGGGGTCCAGGCCACTAGTCCTCTCTCATTTAAGCGGCGAGGTGTTTGGTCCCCCCAGCGCCCGTCCCAGGGGAACCTCCAGGAATGGGAGCCCCGCGTGCCTCCTCCTTCAGACACCCCAAAGTCGGGGCCCGGCCCTCACCCTCAGAGAACGCAGGGGTCTGTCACCCAGCGCCCTTCTCTCGCGGGACCCAGAACCACTGGCCCCCAGCCCCCGCGCCCGCTCCCACCTGCTGGTATTCCTGCTCTTGGGGCGCGAAGCCGCTGGGCACCGGACGGAGCTGGAAGTCGGCGCGGGGCAGCTGATGTAGCAGATGCACCCAGGCCGAGGGTCGGTAGCCCGGGGGCTCCCCCATGGCCCCGGGGGAGGGCGCGCGGGGCGGACGCCGGGGCTGCGGGAGCCTCGGTGAGAGAGCGGGGCGCGGGCGGAGCGGGGTCTGGCTGGGCTCTGGGGAGCGCAGCGGGGGGGAGGAAGGGGGCGGGGGGCGGAGATTGGGGGGGTGGAGGCGGGAGGCGCGGGCCGGGCGGGCGTGGTGCTGCCCCTGGCGGCGGCAGTGGGGACTGCGTCGTGGCGGGTGGGCCCCCAGCGTGCCTGCTGCTCCGTGACCGCTCCCACCTGCGGCGCGCGCGCGCAGGTACCGCTCATCCTCGTCCCTAGATGGCCGCTCATGCTGTTAGGTCACCGTACAACCCTCACGTCCGGGCAAAGGTCGCTAGTATCTGCACAGCTTTTTACAAATAATGGCAGTCTGATCAGCAACAACAACAAATCCTCAATTCCCTGTGTCAGCGCGCTCTCACCTGTAAAGTACGCCTCCTTTGGGGTAAAAGCCTCTCCTGCCTAAAAAAAAAAAAAACACAAAAAAACCCAAAAAAAACTGTGTAAGGACACAGCTTCTAAACACCAACTTTCCTCTGAGTGTACAGGCCGCTCCAGAATACCCCTGCATACCCTGGTGAGGACCCCTCGCTTCTGTGTAAGACCCCTCCCACCAGAAGACCCCCCGCATTGTGTCTTCCTAAGGATCCCTCCAAAGGATTGCTCCATGCACTTAAGGATCTCCCTGTGCCTCGCCTCCACACTTTACAGCTTACAGGCACTGCCTATGTTGAGTATCTCAGGAACCCACTGGTGCCACACTGATACCAGGGGAGGTAGAGACCCTCGAAGGGGACCTGCTCACTTGGATGTCACCACCCAGGCAGTCATAGCTGGAGATAAAATAAGGTCCCCAGGAATCTGCCCCAGGGATCTTCCCAGCCCCATGGAGCAGGGCTAGACTTTGCGACTTGTGGTCCCCACACCAGGCGTCTCTTGGGGGGCAGGAGATGGGTGGGAGGAAGAAGGGGCAGTGAGCACTCCACTTGTCTCATTCCAGTGTTTTGTCCCAGATTGGTGCGAAAGGGATGGGCTCATCGCCCATGCCATTACTAGAGAGAGAAATTATGGTGATTGTGGTGGTGGTGATATGATATTGGTGATGGTCCTGATGATGATGGTGATGGTGATGATGATGATGGTAATGGTGATGATGATGATGGTGATGGTGATCATGAGGATAGTGATGGTGATGATGGAGACAAGAAGAGTAACTATAGCTGCCCCCTCACACACACTCATACACACCCCACTCTGTTTTACTCCCCTCAGAAAAAGGTCTCCGTGGATTGAATCTCCCTCTTTGTTTCTCTCTGCTTCGCTCTGGCTCTTTCTCTCGTGCCCAGCTCTTTGTCGCTCTCACACAGGGTTTGGGTCCCAGATGCCTGCATTCTGGTGTCTTTAGAGAATTGCTTTATCCTGCATTGACTAAGCCCAAGGCATCCTTCCTCAGGTACGGGAGACCTGAGATGTTATCTTGTGGAAGTGTGCTGGCTTGCCCTTCTCCTGTCCTTGTTCCCTCTGTCTGTTTCTGCTGGGGAAGACAGATGGTTATTCCAGGGTGGTCTTCGAGCATTTATTTCTAGGAGTTTTATCTGAACACCATTCCAATACCATCTGAAACTTGACAGGTGTTAATTCACGGCTTGGGTGCCTGAGAACCCCCCAGTGGGGGGTGGCTCAGAGCAGCCAATGCCATATGGGGAGAGGGATGCAGCATCGCCAGATGTTCTACATTTCCAAGAGAAGACAGAAATCTGGATATTTTTAAAAGCAAAATCCCTCAGCTCTTAAATGTTAAAACTAATTCAAATTAAAAAAATACTGTGTGGGCCAAATAAAACCTGTCCGTGGGTTGGAGCTGGCTGGTTTGTAAGCTCTGGTCTAGCCAGACGCTGAGCAGCATAGTGTGGATGGGCAAATGGAGGATGGGGGGAGCCCAGAAAGGCTGAGAAGGAGCAGCCAGGGAGGTGGGAGGAAAGCCAGGGAGAGGCAGCAATGCCACCTCCTCCAGGAAGGCTCCCTGACCAGCCTCTCTTGACAGAAAATGGGGCAGGTCCTGGCTCCAGGGCTCAGCATGGGTTCCTGTGACTTTAATTCAGATTTCCCTAAGTGGTTGTGAGTGCATATACTATGAGTAGATTGAGATAATGTTCTAGAGCATAAAACATGAATTGATGATGGCAGAGTCATCAGAACTGTGGTTATAACTGAGAAGGTGGGGACAGAGCTGAGTAGGAAAGGGGTTGAGGGAACTTTTTGGGTGATGGCATTGTTCTGTATCTTGATACAGGTTTTGGCTGTCCAGGGGTCTGCATTTATAGTACACTTAAGATTTGTGCATTTTATGACAAATTTTACCTCAAAAGAAAAATAAGAACTCCCAGTTAATGGTATGCATGCTTAAGATTGGGGGTGGGGAAGTATAGTGGTGTCTATAGTTTCCTTCAAAAATAACATAAGCCCTGGCTGGTGTAGCTCAGTGGATTGAATGCTGGTCTGGGAACCAAAGGGTCACTAGTTCAATTCCCAGTCAGGGCACATGCCTAGGTTGCAGGCCAGGTCCCCAGTAGGAGGTGCGTGAGAAGCAACCACACATCGATGTTTCTCTCCCTCTCCCCCCCTCCCCCTCTCTCTAAAACTAATAAATAGAATCTTTTAAAAATAATATAAGATGGATTGACAGAAAGGTACATATGTAATAAAGCAAAATATAAGTGGTAGAGTCTAGGTGTTGGGGACCTAGGTATTCCTATAATATTCTATTTTTTTCAGCTTTATTGAGATACAACTATATGTAACACTGTGTAAGTTTAAGGTATACAAAGTGATGATTGGATGCATGTATATATTGCAAAATGATTGCCACAGAAAGTTAACATGCATATTACCTCACATAGTTACCTTTTCACATGTCTGTGGTGAGGACTTGCAAAATCTACTCTCTTAGCAACTTTCAAGTACACAATACAGTATTCTTTTTTCCTTTTTTTTAAAATTGTATTTATTTATTTTTAGAGAGAAGAGAAGGGTGGGAGAAAGAGAGGGAGAGAAACATCAATGTGTGGTTGCCTCTCACACACCCGCCACTGGGGACCTGGCCTGCAACCTAGGCATGTGCCCTGACTGGGAATCAAACTGGGGACCCTTTGGTTTGCAGGCTGGTGCTCAATCCAGTGAGCTACACCAGCCAGGGCTCACTGTGGTACAGTATTCTTAACTCTAGTCCCCAGAACTCATTCATCTTATAACTGGAAGCTTGTGCCATTTTGATCAACTCCATCTACTATTCTCCATGCCTGGTAACTAGGAATCTGTTCTCTAATTTTATGTTGTGTTTTTTTTTTTTATTTTACATGTAAGTAAAATCATACAGTATTTGTCTTTTTCTCTAGAACTTATTTCACTTTAACATAGTAGCCTCTAGTTCCATCCGTGTTGTTGAAAATGGCAGGAGTTCCTACTTTTTATGACCAAGTAATATTTCCTATTGTGTGTGAATATCTCATTTTCTTTATTTATTCATCTATGGGCAGACACTTAGGTTGTTTTCATACTTTGGCTATTGTGAATAATGCTGCGATGAACATGGGTTGTAGAAATCTCTTCGAGATAATGATTTCAATTCCTTTGGATAAATCCCTAGGAGTGGAATTGCTGAGTCAAAAGGCAGTTCTATTTTTAATTTTTTGAGGAACCTCCATACTGTTTTCCACAGGGACTGCACCAGTCTGCATTCCCACCCACAGTGCACATGGGTTCCCTTTTCTCCACATCCTCGCCAGCTCTTGTCATTGGTTGATTTGCTGATGATAATCATTCTGGCAGGTGTGACATATCATTGTGGTTTGAATTTGCATCTGTCTGAGGATTACTGACATTGAGCATCTTTACATTTGTCTGCTGGCCATCAGTGTGTCATCTTTGGAGAAGTGTCTATTCAGGTCCTTTGCTGATTTTATAATTAGATTATTTGTCCTTTTTCACTGTAATATTCTTTTAATGTTTTTGTATGTTCAAAATTTTTCATAGTAAAATGTTGAGAGAAGGGGCAGAGTATATTTAGAGAAATGAAATAGATCAAGTAGTATTGGATTGTAAACCAAATATAAAGAAATATATCCACAGCTCCAAAATGATACATATAATTGACTGAATAAAGTAATAAATGGGAGAGAACAGACAACTCTCCGATGCAGAAGAATTCCAAATAATTCACATGAATATTCTTCCCTTGAGGACATGGAGAGTAATTCCTGACTACAGAACAGCATGCTCAAGGGGCAAAAACTAAAAACCTTTCCCTTAAGATCAGGAACAAGATGGGGATGTCTGCTTTCACCACTCTTATTCGACATATTGGTGGATCACCACAGTGGGGAAGTCCTAGTCATAGCAATCAGACAAGAAGAAGAAATTAAAGGCACCCAAATTGGAAAGGAGAGGTAAAATGTTCATTATTTACAGGTGGCATGATACTGTATGTAGAGAACCCTAAGGATTCCACATACACACACACACACACACACACACACACACACACAAACCCAACTACTAGAACTGACCATAAAATCCATAAAGTAGCAGGATACAAAATAAATATCCAAAATTCAATTGCATTTCTATATACCAATAATGAACTCTCAGAAAAGAAAATGCCATTTACAATTGCATCAAAAAGCCCCCCCCCAAAAAAAAACAACAAAATCAAAAACCCCACCTAGGAATAAATTTGACCAAGGATGTAAAAGACCTGTACTTGGAAAATCATAAGACCCTGGAGAAAGAAACGAGAAGATACAAATAAGTGGAAGCTCATATGTGTTCACGGGTGGGAAGAATTAACATCGTTAAAGAGAATGGCCTGACAGTTGTGGGGGGTGGGGGCAGCAGGGAGAAACCTGACCGACAGCATCAGTCGAGGGTTCCAGGTGGACATCGACAGGGATAAGTAACACCCAACACCCACTGGTGTACAATGTGGTCTCCTGGGTCGAGATCCTGAAACAGAAGGACATCGGGAAACACTGAGACCCGAGTGAAATGAGGACTTTCCTTAGCAATGACCTGCCCACACTGGCTCAGGAGTTGCCACCAAAGCACCGTGGTAATGTCAGATGTTAGCAGCAGGGGAAACTCTGTACTATCCTTACGACTTTTCTGTCCATTTAAAACTATTCTAAGATTTTAAAAAAATTACCTAAAAAAAGAAATTCAAAATAAAAAAATGATAGAATAAAAAAAAAGTGTGAGCTGACTGGTGCGAACAGGAAACCGTTTTATTCTGTCTCATACCATCTGTCTTGAGTCCCCTTTCCCTTCCCCTGGGCTATATCAGGAGTAGATCTTCCACATTTTCTTTCCACGTTGAGGTTTTTCCAACTGCCTGGATTTTAAGGGAGTCAGGAGTCCAGCCCAAGTTAGTATCCAAACATCCATCTGGCGTCCAGTTCAAAGCCACTTCCTTTCTTGGGGCATGGGGTGGGTGGAGGGGTGTTTGAGCTGAGACCCCACAGACCCAAGGAGGAGAGGGCATGGCATGTGGGTGTGGGGTCCACTCTCACCACTCTCCAAGGGCAAAGGGAATGGAGATAGAGACTCATATCCCTGGTGCTGTGTTGTTCTGGCCACTGCCCAGCCAGGTGTGCCACTGACATCTCATATCATGAAAATCCCTGGGGATCCCCCTCCCCTTTCTCCCAGTCCACCAAGAATTCCTGCTTTCCTCCTTCAGTCCACGCAAGTTGGGGTTATTGCTCATTGCAGTGAGAGAGACTTTACCTCACGGGATGGGAGGTAACACACCAAGGAAGGGGGTGCACTGTGTCTCCCCAAATTCATATGTAGAACTCCTAACTCCCAGGCCCTTAGAAGTGACTGTATATGTGGAGGTAGGGCATTTAAAGATATAATTAAGTTTAAAGGACATCATTAGCATGGGCTCTAGTCCAATAGGACTTACAAGAAGAGGGGATTGGGACACAGACACACACAGAGGGATGACCATGTGAGGACACAGGGAGGAGATAGCCACCAAAAAACCAAGGAGAGAGACCTCAGGAGGAGCCAACCTTGCCGACACCTTCATGGCAGACTCCCACCCTCCAGAACCACGAGACAGTCCATTTCTGTTGCTCAAGGCACCTGGTCTGTGGTAGCTGCTCATGAAAGCCCGAGCAGATGAGTTCAAGGGGAGTGAGAAGCTAGCGTAGGAACTGGATTTTTTTTGGTCCTTTTGAACTCAGTGAAGGAAGAGGGCTCATCTGCGCTGGGGTGTTGTCAGGAAGCAGGGGCAATTCTGCGGTTGGGTGTCTGCAGTGATCTTTTCTGTGGGCAGGCAGACCAGGGCACTCTACTGATAAGGGTGCAGCAAGCATCATTCAGTGCGAGAGGGGGTGTTCGGCATCTGTGGCTTGCATGGTGACGTGGATGTGAGTGGGTGCTCTGGGAGATGGTGGGTGTCTCTCCACCAGACACCATCCCATCTGTTCTTCACATAGTGGTCTCTTTTTTCCTTTCCCACTGGAAGTAGCCTGGCCACCAGGTCCAGCTTTTACCTTCTCTTCTCCCTCCCTCTCATGCCTCCTGGCTGACATCTGCGGAGGCAATGGGCATGCCTTCCAGTCTGGCATGGCCATGGATGGCCCGCAGGTCCGGGTATACCTGCAGCAAGCCTGAGAGGAGGGAGAAATACCTGGTGCCAAGCCTCTGAAGCGGGAGTTTTCAATTGTAGGGCCCTGCCTTGTGACTCACACCTGCTCCTGCTCTTGCTGTCCTGCCGTGACCCTCCCCACGATGCACCCCAGGGCCTTCTCCTCCAGGCACTCCCCTGAGGGGAGGGTTCTTGCTGCCAGACAAGCTCCCACAGTGTCAGACCTGCTCCTGTCCTCTGTGTGTGTGTGTCTGTGTGTGTGTGCTGTGACAGCTGCCCAGCTCTCCACCCCCCATACTTTCAAACTTTAGGGACCCACTCCCTTTTCTCTCACAGAGCTCCAGCTCAGTGCTACAGAGGCGCCCAAGATGATTTAAAATACAGGCTTTATCATTATCCAGGAACAGCGAGGCCAACAAATCAGGAAGGAAGTGGTTTGCTATACTCACAGATGCGGGGGCGGGGGGTGCACCCTCTCTTCCTGGCCTGCAGTTGACTACACATGGGAGAGAGAGAAAGAGAGGTGGGGGGTGGTGGTGTAAAAGAATGTCTCCAGACATTTCCTGATAGCTGCATTTGGGACCCTTCTATTATTCCCGCTGATTGCCTGATTCCACAGTAATTATCCTGCAGGATCAGGGACTCTACTACAATCACCCAGCTGGTTCTGACAGCTCTTGGTGCAATTTTCTGTCAGGCTCCTAAGGCTATTACATGGTCCCTTAGCGGGTTCCAGTGATGTTACACCCTTCAGGGACTCTGCATAATTACGGGCCAATTCCTAGCCGCCTGACATGACTAGCTGGCCTTTTACCGAAACCCACTCTTAATTACCCAATTTGTTTGATTTATTCAGTAGTGTTAGTGAGGCCTCCAGTATCTCAGTCCCTCTTCTGGGTACCAGGGACAGAGATGGAATTCTGACTGCATCTTGTCCTCAGAGAGCTGCTAGGCTGTTGGGAGAAGAGAAGTTAAGATGTTTATCACCCACAGTGAGGATGCAGCCAACTTGGATCTCGGTGGGAGCACAGAGGAAGAATGTTGGGTCCCTGCACAGCTGTGGAGGTTGCATGCTGCACCATGGGGTGGGGAGGGGGGTCCCCCACAAACACCACTTTCAACAGAGCCCCCTGGGAATTCTGAGTGTGAGGAGCCTTGGGAGACCTCTGGGAAAGGCATCTGGGGGTTGGGCAGGGTCAGATCTAGAGCAGTCCAGACTCTTACAAGGGAGATGCCCTGGCTGGGTGGTTCAGTTGGCTGGAGCATTAACCTCTGCACCAAGAGGTTGTGGGTTCAATTCCCAGTCAGAGCACAGACTTAGATTGCAGGTTTGATCTTGGTCAGGTGCATACAGAGACAACCGATGGCTATCTCTCTCTCTCTCTCTCTCTCTCTCTCTCTCTCTCTCTCTCTCAAATCAGTGAGCATATCTTCAGGCGAGGATTGCTGAGGGTGTCTGAGCTGACGGGATGGCGCCTCCCCCCTCCCCTACTGTGAGGACTCATCTTTCTAGTGAAGGTGAACCTATTATGTTGACGGCATACTATTTCTCTCTGCAAAAATAGAAGCACCTCGAGGGCAGAGATATTTGTCTGTTTTGCCCACTGATGGGTCTCAAGGGCCTCAAGCCCTGCCTGGTACACAGTAGAAAATCAGTAAATAGTTACCGAATGCAGAAATCAATTTGTCGGATGAAAAAGCATTTTTTTCCCTTCGACTTAGAAGAGACTTTCTCCATGGGGGCCACTAGAGGGCGCGCAAGATACAGTTAATTCTCCGCAGTCCCAGGTGAGTGGTCTCTGCCCCGGTGCCGTCGGAACAGGGCCAGATGACCGTGGGTGACCACAAACTTTCTCCTCAGGGAGCCTCCACCTCCCCATCTGTAGCATGAAGACAAAAGTGACTGAAATAGGCGGTCGCGAAGAACAAAGGGGACAATGCACGCAGGTGATTTACAAAGGTTACTGCATGGGTCCAAGCTCATTAAATGGTACACTAGCACGTTTAGGTTAAAAATATGTATTTATTAGCCTTGGCTGGTGTGGCTCAGCGGATTCAGTGCTGGCCTGCGAGCCAAAGGGTCGTGGGTTCGATTCTCAGTAAGGGCACATGCCTGGGTTGTGGGCCAGGTCCTCAGTGGGGGGGTGCATGAGAGGCAACCACACATGGATGTTTCTCTCCCTCTCTTTCTCCTTCCCTTCCCGCTCTCTAAAAAGAAATAAATAAAATCTTTACAATATACATATATTTATTATACCTCAATAAATCTGTTTTAAAAGTAAGTTAAATTAAAAATTACATTGAACTTCTGAAAGCCATTAGGCTAGCACAAGAAACTTGAACACCTCAATGTAATCACAAAATAAGAAATATTTATTTTAATTTTTTTCTTTTTAATTTTTTTATTGGAATGACATTGGTTAATAAAATTACATAGGTTTCAAGTGTACAATTCTGTGGTACATTATCAGTGTATTGCAAAAAGAAAGAAAGAAAGAAAGAAAGAAAGCAAGCAAGCTCCGGCAAAGCAGTAATGTCCTTTTTTTAAAGACAATTTATTTTTTAATTTTATTATTTTTTAACGATTTATTTATTTTTAGAGAGAGGGGAAGGGAAAGAGAAAGAAAGGGGGAGAAACATCACTGTGTGGTTGTCTTTCATGTGCCCCCCACTGGGGACCTGGCCCAAAACCCAGGCATGTGCCCTGACTGGGAATCGAACCTGTGACCTTTTGGTTCACATGCCCATGCTCAATCCACTGAGCCACAGCAGCCAGGGCTCTTATTTTTAAAAATATTTTATTTATTTATTTTTAGAGGGAGGGGAAAGGAGGGAGAAAGAGAAGGAGAGAAACATCAATGTGTGATTGCCTCTTCCACACCCCCTACATGTGCCCTGACTGGGAATTGAACCAGCGACCCTTTGGTTTGCAGGCCTATGCTCAATCCACTGAGCCACACCAGTCAGGGTAGCAGTCATGTCCTTTAGATAAACTTACCAACACCAAACTTCCTTGTTTATACAAAAGGAATTGGGTTCATGAAGGTCAGTGTGTGGTCACGCCACTGTTTCCAAATAGCAACAAATGTGAAAACAGTAAAATGAGCTCTTTTAACATTAAGAAGAGCTGGAAATGAGGAGGAGATAGGGTTACATGAGGTTACAAAGATGGGGCCCTGATCCGATAGGACTGGTGTCCTTAGAGGAAGAGGGAGAGACAGCAGTCACCTCTCTGTGTGTGGGCAGAGGGGGACAACCATGTGAGGACACAGGGAGAAAAAGACCGTGTGCAAGTTAAGGAGAGAGGTGTCAGGAGGAACCTGCCCTGATGACTCCTTGATCTTGGACGTCCAGCCTCCAGGGACACCTTGACCTTGGACATCCAGCCATGAGACAATACACATCTGTGATTGAAGCCACCTCATCTGTGGTCCTTTGTTAGGGCAGCCCTAGTTGATTGACACAGCCTGTAAAGATCAAAGATCCATCAACACAGATACTGCCTCAGGGAGCATCTGATTGTCCCCGCCTCTCTGATTAGCCTCCCTCTAAGGGGCCCTCTCTCAGCTCCTCCAGCATGAAAACCATGGTTCAATCATCAATTTGTTGCCACTTTCCGCATTCAGATTGTCAGAGAAAAAGGTCCCAGCCATGTTCAATTTCAGTGACCTCCATTACATCACTGCAGACACCTGTATTAATTTCCTGTGGCTGCTGTAACAAATTTGCACAGACTTAGAGGCTTACATTGGCACAGACATGTTGTCTTACAGTTCTAGAAGCAAGAAGTCAGACATGGGTCTCAGCAGGCTAGGATCAAGGTGTCGGCAGGGCCCTGGCTGGCATAGCTCAGTGGATTGAGCGCAGGCTGTGAACCAAAGCATCGCAGGTTCGATTTCCAGTCAGGGCACATGCCTGGGTTGCAGGCCATGGCCCCCAGCAACCTCATATTGGTGTTTCTCTCTCTCTCTCTCCCTCCCTTCCCTCTCTAAAAATGAATAATTAAAAATCTTTAACAAAAAAGGTGTTGGCAGGACTTCATTCCTTCTGGAGGCTCTGGAGGAGAATCCGTCCCCAGCCTGTCCCGGCTTCCAGAGTCACCCACATTCCTTGGCTGGTGGCCTCATTGTCCACCTTCAGGTCTCACTCTGACCCTCCTGCCTCCCTCTTTCACTCGTGAGGATCCTTGTGAGGACATTGAGCCTACCTGGTTAATCCAGAATCATCTATCTCCATGTCTCAAGGTCACTTGGTTATCAGCTTTAATTCCATCTGCAGTTTTAATAACTCCTCCCTCTGCTACGTGACATATTTACAAGTCCTGGGACTTAAGAAGTGGACATCTTTGGGGGACCCTGTGTCTCTGCTTATCATAATCTCTAATAGGTCCCATCCCCTGAAAGCTGATGTGTGACCTTGTCCCTGGGATATTTCCCCTCTGAGCCCCAGTTTCCTTGTCCAATCTGAATAATCATCATTTTGGTCATAAAAGGTGATTTTGAAAAAAATTAAATTAAAATTGTCATAAATCTAGCACAGACCTGAAAAATGCTTCTTTGTTTATTTATTAGTATTATTTTTATTTAAAGTATTCTTTTAAAATGTTTTAAAAGAGATTTTATTTATTAATTTTTAGAGAGGGGGAAGGGAAAGAGAAAGAGAGGGAGAGAAACATCAATGTGTGGTTGCCTCTCAGGCACCCCCAACTGGGGACCTGGCCTGCAACCCAGGCATGTGCCCTGACTGGGAATCGAACTGGTGACCCTTTGGTTTGCAGGCCAATGCAATGAGCTACACCAGCCAGGGC
Organism: Phyllostomus hastatus; assembly: GCF_019186645.2. NCBI lineage: Eukaryota > Metazoa > Chordata > Mammalia > Chiroptera > Phyllostomidae > Phyllostomus > Phyllostomus hastatus. The sequence continues at coordinate 69,711 of NW_025334021.1, forward strand.
AAAATGCTTTTTTAAAAAATAAACCCTCACTCAAAGACATATTTATTGATGAGAGAGAGAGAGAGAGAGAGAGAGAGAGAGAGAGAGAGATTGGTTGCCTCCCATATGCATCCTGACTGCAGACAGAACCTGCAACATTTTGGCATACAGGGCAATGCACCAGACCAGGGCCTGACACATGCTGAATAAATGCTAAGTGTAATTGTTGCTGTTAATGTTTTATCTGACATGCTCTATCAGCTTTTCAGCACCCCACCTGCAAACACCCCCACCCCCACACACCAACCCAAAGTGTTGAGGCTCCTTTATTCCTCATCCACTTGGGCTGTGAAAGGCCCAGCTTGCTCGAGTCTGCACAGCATTCACAGAATTCTTGAACTGAAATTCATGGGTCTGAATGCCATGAGATGATGCTGTTCCCAAAGAAACCTGGCCTGTCTCCTGGATTTTGGCCCCTCCTTGAAGCACAAGAGACACAAAGTGTCATTGTCCCCATCTCCCAAGAGTGGTGGTGATCCAGTTACAGCAGAAGTCTGGATGGAGGCGGCATGCAAATCCACCCCCACCCACCTCAAAACCATCACAACATAGGGAGGCCACCAAAGGCTGCAGGGTGAGCTCAGGAGAGAACTCTCATCCAGCATTTCGATATTTTAAAACAAGCTTAAAAAGTGGATAAAAACCATCTCACACCCATGACGATGGCCACTATTTTTTTTGAAAAATTAAAAAAAAATTATTCTTACCTGAGGACATCTTTTCATTGCTTTTAGAGAGAAAGGAAGGAGAGGAGTGAGTGAGAGAGGGAGGGAGGGAGAAACATCGATGCAATAGAGAAATACACATTGATCGGTTGCCTTCTTGTACATGCCCTGACTGGGAATCGAACCTGTGACTTTTCACAGGTTTGTGAACCTGGGTCCATGGGATGATGCTCCCACAACTGAGCTTTACCAACCAGGGCAGATGGCCACTATTAAAAAAAAAAAAAACAATGTTGGGGGGGGTGGAAGTGGGAGGGAGGTGGGGAGGGATGGGTGGGTGGGCTGGAATGGGAGTAAAGGACAGAAAAATGTACTTGAACAATGATTAAAATAAAAACTTTTTTAAAAATATGACTCCCCCCAGAAAATAATGAGTCTTGGTGAAGATGTGGAGGGATTGGAAGCCTTATGCACTGTTGGTGTGAATATGAAATGTGTATCCACTGTGGAAAACAGTATGTCGGTTCCTCAAAAAGAGGAACTACCATGTGATCCAGCAATCCCACTACTAGGTATAGACCCCTGAGAACTGAAAGCAGAGTCTCGAAGAGATATTTGTACGTCCATGTTCACTGAAGTGTTATTCACAATAGCCAAGCAGCGGAGGCAACCCCAGTGCCCACTGGCAGACAAATGGATAAGCAAAATGTGGTTCATGTATATGATGGAATATTATCCAGCTATAAGAGGAAGGAAATTCTGACCCCTTACAGCATGGATGGACCTGGAGAACACTGCATGGAGTATACATATTAAGATCTTTCTTTAAAAATTTTTTTTGTTGAATTTCTTGAGGTGACATTGGTTAGTAAGATTATATATATAGGCTCCAAGTGTGTAATTCTACGATATATCACCTGCACATTGTATTGTGTGTTCACGGCCTCAAGTCATGTCTCCACCCATCACCCCGTTTGGTACATCGGTTATTTTAAAATGCAGTTTTCCATATCTTCTAACTTCCAAACTGGCTAATGAGAAGTCTGATGAGATGATGACAGTGGAAACTTAGTATGTAGTTGTCTTTTTTCTCTCACTAAGAAACTTAACTTTCTTTTTTCTCTCTGAAAAATGTTGTGATAATGGGCCTCGCTGAATGCCTTGGCCCTTACACACACACACTCTCTCTCTCTCTCTCACACACACACACACACACACACACACACTTCTTTTTTTCCATTCTAGCTCCAAAAGTTGAATGCTTAGCAACCAGTTCCCCAAACTCCACATTTTCTTTTTTTAAAAAAGTCAAAGATCATAAAAATATCACTCTCATTATGAGAGGTTTATTGCATCTAACAAGTTTCGATATGAACCGCTCTCTGTTCTATTTCATAATATCTGTCTTGTTGTTTAACTCTGTAACTCAGAAGTTAGGCAGACATTTTTTGAGTTTCACAATGTATGTTTTTTAATCTTTTAATTTTTGATTTTGGATACAATTTTTTTGTAGTCGGAGAGTGTGGTTTATATTTGAAAAAATCTAGGGGCAATTTTGTGAGCTTAGTGGATTAATAATCAGTTGATTTTTGTCAATGTTTTGTACATTCTTGAAAGAACGTTGATTCTCTGAGAGTGCTGTTTTGTGCATTTAAATAAAAACATCTGTGACAATAATGGTAAGAATCATATGAGTCATCAGTGTTCGAGCTCTTGCTCTATGTCAGGCTCTGTCCGAGTGCTTTTCACATGTCGACTCACTGAATATTCACAGAAGCTCTAAGATCTAGGAACTGTTACTTTTTAAATTATTTCATAGAGGGAGAAGCAGAGGCATAAAAGAAGTTCAGTAACTTGCCCAGAGTCACAGCACTGGTAAGTGGCAGAGCCAGGAACAGAGAAACCTGGTTTTTAGAATTGTATTTAATAATAATGCACTAGGTGCTTCCTTATACTTTGCATATTCTGCATGTATCTACTTATTCGTCATCATCCAAAAGTGTTTATTGATTATCTGGGATGTACAACGAACTTTCCTAGATTCAGGAACACAATAGCAAACCCTGAAGAAAAAAAAAAACAACCTATGCTTTCTAGGTGGAGAGAGTCAGTAAAGAATATTTGTAAGTAAAATGCATGATAAGGTTAGCAATACACACTGAAGAAGGGGTACAAAGCAGCAAAAGATACTGTAAAATCTGCAGGGAGTGGGGCATTTTTAGGGCAGATGGTCTGGGAGGGGTAAATGAGGAGGGAACATCGGAGCAGGATTGGAGGAGGGAGGGGGTGAGCCAAGGGTGTCTCTGGGGAAGAACATTCCAGGCAGAGAGAATGGCAGGTGCAAAGGAAGCAGGTTGGTGGGTTCGAGGCGTGGCTCCGACATTAGTGTGGTCAGGGCAGTTGGTGCGGGGAGGGTGGGAGAAGTGGCACTGAGCGCAGTAAATGAAGATGAAGACACAGCGCTCTGTGAATCTGCTGAGATGGAAAACCCCCAAATAATTCTGAGCAGAGGAATGACACCAAGAGGCTAGTTTTTAGTTATTTTATTGCCAAATTGTATTTAATTATCAGCATGACTTAACTGCGGAATTGAACTTGGTACTTTGGAGAGAGATTCTGGATTGTTTTGAAGTTGAGGTAGATCTGACATATAACATTGTATAAATGTGAGGGATACAATGTATTGATTTGATACATTTCTATTGTAATAGGATTGCCATTGTAGCATTAGCTAACATCTCTACACTGTCACATAATTATCATTTCTTCTCTTGTGGTGGGAACAATGAAATCTCTTTGTGAGTTTAATGTTTATCACACAGTATTGCTGTCTATTGTCACTGCTGTGCATTAGACCTCCAGGATTTATTTATCTACTACTTGCAACTTTGTACCCTTAGAAAATACCTCCTGTTCCCTCACCCCCAGCCTCAGGTAACACCATTCCACTCTCTGATCCTTTGAATTTGGCTGTTGGTAGATTCCACAGATACCTGAGATCATACAGTATTTGTCTTTATCATTCTGGCTCAACTCACTTTTCATAATGCCCTCCAGGCCCATCCACGTTGTTGCAAATGGCAGGGTTACATTCTTTCTCCAGGCTGAATAATTTTTGTAGCTATATCACACCCTCTTTATTGATTTACCTACTGTTGGACACTGGGTTTGCTTCCATATCTTGGCCACCATGAATAATGCTGCAAGGGAGATAGGGGCACATATGTCTTTTCAAATTAGTGTTTTCATTTAATTCGGGTAAGTACTGGGAAGTAGGACTGTTGGGTCATGTGTAGTTCTATTTTTCATTTTTTTTTGAGGAACGAGAGATTCTGGTTTTCACAGAAGCACCAGCCTATGTGGAAATGAAACCAGCATTCTTAGGTGACTTGCCTTCTGTCTGACCTCTTGAACATCACCAGCGTGCATACCTTGGTATCATCTTTGCACTTCTGCTCTAGGGGGCTGGACACCAGGAGCTGGTGGCAGGGGTCTCAGACCTTCCCTCTCAAAGGAGACTGACTGGGGTGCACCCCCTGAAGTTCCTCTCAGTCTCCCTGTTCTAAGTGTGTGTACAGGGACTGTCTCTCCTGATGAACAACTCTCTGGTTCTTCTTCTCAACAGAGACTGCTGCCCAATGTCACAAACACTATAAAACTTTCTGTGGGATGGGCAGCTGGATGGCTTTTTTTCAGCTGCCTGTTCATCTCTTTGGTTATCCTCTGCTTCATCTCTTGTTAGAGCCACCACCTTCTTTGTTTGACAAAGCTTTGCTCCCAAGGGAATGATCTTCTAGAATGTCTTCTAGACATGTCTTGGCTGGTTGTTTCCTCTTGTCCAGATCGGCCCAGACTCCAGTGATGAGCTGGATGCTCGTGGGTGCAGGCATCCCTGGTGCCTTGGCAGATGTGGCTATGTCCACCCTCTTCTCACTGCCAGGCAAGGTCCCAGTTCTTCCAGGGCGGGGGTTTAAGAGGGTAACTCTGTGGCTCTGCTGACAATAGACTGACGTACATTATAAATAAGGGAAGTGATTAGGAGGCTCCTGCCATAAGCCAGGTGGCAGGTGATGGTGATTTGGACCAGGATGGTGTTAGTGGAGGTGGTGAGAAGACAATGCAATTCTGTAGCTCCCTCCACTTCTCTCTCCCCTCCCCTCCCCTCCCCTCCCCTCCTCTCCCCTCCTCTCCTCTCCTTTCCTATCAATTGGACCCCAATTATACATATATTAGGTCTTTTAACCATGTCCCATACTTGCCTCATGCCCTTTCTTTTTTAAAAAAAGATTTCATTTATTTATTTTTAGAGAGAGAGGGGAAGGGAGGGAGAAAGAGAGGGAGAGAATCATCCTTGTGTGGTTGCCCCTCTCACACCCCCTACTGGGGACCTGGCCCACAACCCAGGCATGTGCCCTCACTGGGAATTGAACCAGTGACCCTTCAGTTCACAGGCCCATGCTCAGTCCACTGTGCTACACCAGTCAGTGTGCCTCACACCCTTTTCTGATTATTTTTCTTTAGCCTTCTTTGCCTCTGTCTGGACATTGTTTCCTGACCAATGTTTTATTCATTACTTCTGTCTCTAGTTCAGTCCAATTTACTGTAAACTTCATCTGTGGGTTCATCATTTCAATAACTTTCCTTTTCAATTTTAGGATGTTTATTTATTTGTGTGTATATTCTCTACTCTTTTGTTGAAATCCCCCAGCTTTCCATTTAGTTGCTTGTAATAGTCATTATAGTTAATCAATGTCCAGGGTGGTCTATTTCCATCATACATTTATATCCATCTATCTAGCTATTGATTTCCCTCCGACTTGTTTGTTCTGTCTAATCTGGACCTCATGATGCCTTATTGTTTTTGAGAATGTGTGACCTACTTAAAGATACTTTGCCACCCTATACTCTATATTTCTCCAGACAAGGTTTATTTTTGCTTCTGGTGGGCAGATAGATTACAGTCCAGTCACCTTCACTTAAAACTGGGTTTCTGTCCTTCTCAGGTCTTGCTAACACCCAGATAGCTTTTATCTCAGCATGTGGCCCTTCCAGCACCCCACCTAAAGCCTGTGGTGTTTATGGGGTGCTTCATCCACAATGGACCTTTCTTGCTGATGCCCCAGTTTAAAATTTTTGCTTCATGGGGCTTCCAAAAGTTCCACTCAGGTTTCTGGTCTGTCATCTTCTGCCTTTACTTTCAGAATCAGCCAACCATGCATGTAAAATGAACCCCAAATGATAAATTCCTTTTTCTCAGTTTCCTTCCCCTTTTATACCTGAAAACATAAATTCTATCTGCCTTGGAAGCTCTCAAGGGTTAGAAATAAATGTTCTACATTTGCTTAAATTTTTTTATTCTTGTTCTTCTTCCTCTTTTTCCCTTCCTAGAGGGAAGTTTAGTCTTAAAAAAACAAAAACAAAAACAAAACAGAAACAAACCCCAGCCAGACATTCAGGCATTTCTGGGAATCAAATCTCCATCAGCATTTTTGAGTCTACTTCCTAGTTCATTTATTTAAACCTCTGTAGTGCCAGTCACTCATCTCTGTCCTGGAAGGCCAGAACTCCTGAACTGGTACACCCATGCTGTTTTCATTTTCTTTAATAAATATAAAATGTGTGTTTATTTTACTCTGTTATTGCTAAAAGTAAGAAGGCAATAATGGGAGAGAACATGGAGTCTGTCCAGTTTAAAATCCAGTTCCACATCTTACTTGACACATAACACTAACCAAATTAGCTAATCCTCTAAGCCTCAGTGTTTTCATCTATAAAATGGGTTTATAAAGAAAACTCCTTCACAGAGTCAGGTGAGCATTAAATAAACTGTCCATTTAGAGGACTCAGAATATATTAAATGACATATAATAAATGCTCAGGACATATTAGCTGTTGTTTTTATCGCTTCCTCCAATTCTATCTCTGGGAAATGGTTGTACAGATATATTCTAGACCAAAATATTATTATGCCAGGCTTCTTTTCTTTTAAAGATTTTATTTATTTATTTTTCTAGAGGTGGGGAAGGGAGAGAGTGAGAGAAACATCAACGTGTGGTTGCCTCTTGCACATCCCCTACTGGGGACCTGGCCTTCAACCCAGGCATTTGTCCTGACTGGAAATCAAACCAGTGACCCTTTGTTTTGAAGGCCAGCACTCAATCTACCCAGCCACACCAGCCAGGGCTGATTATGCCAGGCTTCTGTTTCAAATCTCTCCCATTATCTTGGGGATAAAATCCCAAATCTTTTAAACATTTTTTTCACACTTTTTCAGGATCTATTTATTGTATTCATTGAGAAATGCCTATACAAAGAAACCTTTGGTAAGGAACTGATGTCTCCCTCTCTCTCTTTTTAAAGATATCTAATTTTAAAAGGTATCTACTTTTAGAATACCCCCAAAACTTGCTTTGGTGACCATGACCTTTTGCAAGAGCCCCAGAAGGCCCTTCAGCAATGAACGGCACTGTTCTGAATGACCAGGATATAGTTTCTTCTTAATTTCAATGTCTCTGGTTGTATTTTACTTGCTTGTTTGTTTTGTTGATTAGGTTTCATTTATGGGTGAGATTATAGGGTATTTTGTCTTTCACCACCTGGCTTATTCAATTAGCATAATGCTCTCCAGTTCCATCCATGCTGTCACAAAGGTCAGGAGCTCCTTCTTTCTTTCCTAACAGAGGGGAGGTGGGAAGGGTTAATGGGTGGTGGGGGGAAGGGGGACAGGTTTTCAGGAACATGTATACAGGACACATGGACAAAACCAAAGTGGGGTAGGATCAGGGTGGGCAGTGAGGATGGCTGGGGTGGGGAGAGTGGTGGGGGCAAAATGGAGACAACTACATTTGAACAACAATAAAAATGTTAAAAAAATAAATGGCCAGGATACAGCAATGAACAAGGCAAATCTTTTCTATCATGCAGCTTATATCCTAGGAGACGTACAATAAACAAATGAGTAGAGGAATAGAAAACCCCAAATCAGGTACTATGATAGTGCTGCGAAGACTAATATAAAGGAAAGTAAGAAGATAGAGAAGGAAGTAGTAGGAGACATGCTTTAGGTAAGATGGCCATGGAGTCCTGGCCGGGTGGCTTAGTTGGTTGGAAACGTATGCCCTTGCACTGAAAAGTTGCAGGTTTAATTCCCGTCAGGGTGCATCCCTCAGTTGTGGTTCCATCCCGGTTGGGAAGCTGTGTGCTCTGCTCTTTCCCAGATGCTGACAGTCCATCTGTTCTCACGAGCTTGCTTAAGCTCAACATTGTTATCAGGGTGTCCTTTCCTGCGGTGGGGATTCAAGGTCAAGGTCCCTTTCCACACAGGATCACATCCACTTTTTTCTCCAGAGCACTATCTGAACAGCTATGGTGACTGATTCCCACCATCGGAACGGGAGCCGCTTTGGATTTTTTTTTAAAGAAATGGATAGCCTTTTTCACTCTCTCTTTCTTCTCCCTCTCTCCTTCCATCACCACTTATCCCCCCTTTAACCTCTTCTACTTCCCTCACCGACTTTTCCCTCTGGTCATCACCATACTGTTGTCTATGTCTTTCATTTTTTTTCTTAATTACTTCACCTTTGTTCACCCAGCCCCCTAACCCATTCCCCTCTGACAGCTGTCAGTCTGTTCTCTGTATCTATGAGTCTGTTTCTATTTTGTTTGTTAGTTTTTTTGGTTCACTAGGTTGATTGGTTTTCCTTTACCTTGATTTTTAAGGCACGAGATCTGGACATGAGAGGCTAAGCCTGTCTTCTAAACTGCTGAGGTATCTCTTCTTGGGTCAGCACAGTTGATTCCATGGGAAAAGCTGAAGCAGGATGAGGAAGGGCTGAGCCAATGAGATGCTTTGGGAGAGTGTTTTTGGAGTCTAAACTCATAAGTGTTTGCACCCCCATGAGACTGGAGATTCAGATTCCTTTCTAGAAAACACTCCAGACTCCTCATCCTGGCTGCTTCAGACTCAGTGTTTCACATGAAGATTCTGTCACCCTCTCGGCCTGGGAGCCGCCTGGGGCTGGGAGCCTCCTGGGGCTGAGGACCTCTGTCTGGATACAGATGGAAACCTTGAACTCAGGGATGAAGATTTCCCTGGAAAATGCCCAGGTCACCCACAGTGTCCACAGTAGCCAAAGATGCAGCTGGTGATTTTGGGTTGGACATACACCTGGGGATGGCCCGGACTTGAGTTCTGCTCCTTATGTTCAGAGGAGGGGGGAAATGAATGGGCTGTGGGGACCCCTCACAAAGTCAAGAACCAAGGGACTAGGGGGAGGAGGAAGCAGCCTGCAGCCCCCTTTCCCATGGCTACCTACCTTTCTCCCAGCACTGTGTGACAGCCGTATTCAGGTTAGCAGAGACTCAGGCTGGTTTCTAGAGGGAGTTGGGACTGTGCCTCTCTAATGTCTCCCAGAACCCTCCTTTGGCACCTTCCACCCACCTGTGGAGGCCTCCATCACCCCAGATGATGCATCGTTTAGAGAGGTGCTAGTAACATGCCCCTTTGCACCCCACACTTGTGTGCATTTTGTCTTTATATTGCCTGCCACAGGAGATGGAGATGACTGGCGGGTCACCAGACAACTGTGAGTTTCTCCTTTTATGGTGGAATGGTGTCTCCACCATGAAAGGAGACACCTTTCACGTTGGGAGACCACTGCCCACCTGGGTCTTGATTTCCTAGTCCTCTGTGCATCCACATGCGACCATTAGAACTACTTGTAGCCAAGAAGTCTGAGCAGAAATGATGCATGTCACTTCCAGGACACAGACTTTTCCAAGTGGACGTCCATTTCTCTGTTTTCCCTTCTGTCGCCATTTCCATTGGTTCAAAGTGGAAGATGCTATTGCCCAAGAGGATGGTGGGGACCCAATTAGAAGAAGCTGAGGTTCCTGGATCTTTCTAGGGAGGAAATTCACATTCTGCCCAGAAAACCCTCTTGGTCATTTACATGAGTGAGAAACAAAATTCCCTTCATATTAAGACGCTGATATTTACTTTTCACACCGGTCAGAATGCCATTGTAAACAAATCAAGAAACAACAAATGCTCGTGAGGACTTGGAGAAAAGAGAACCCTAGTGCACTGTTGGTGGGACTGCAGACTGGTGCAGCCACTGTGGAAAACAGTATGGAATTTTCTAAAAACCCCCACAAAACCCTAAAAATGGAACTGCCTTTTTGTTAGATCAGAGTTTCTCAAGAAACTGGATGGATGCAGAGAGCTAAGGAGAATGGGAATAAGAGGGAAAAATTTATTAGTGGGAATAAGAGGGAAAGTGGAGCCAACCAAGGGAGGTTGGGACTCACTCGGTTGTTCTTAGGGTAGAGTATTTAAGCGAAGGGTATTGGAGTTTAATTGGCTAGAGCTGGTTGCTAGGTGCAGGCTCAAGTTTAAGCTGCATCCTGTAATGTCGAATAGGCTGACCCCATACCCTAATCTTTATCTGTTTTTCCTGGGTAGGATCTGCAAGCAGTTTCCCACAGTGGCATTTTCTAGCCTGGTCATTTTCCATTCCTCCTAGGCCTGCCTAGGTCTGTCACTTTTGACGTGGCAATTCCAAAGCTGGGATTATACCCTAAGAACCCTGAAACACATATTCAGAAGAACCTATGCACCCCAATGTTCATAGCAGCACCATTTACAATAGCCAAATGTCAGAAACAACCTAAATGTCCATCAGTAAATGAATGGATCAAGAAACTATGGTACATTTACACAATGGAATTCTATGCAGCAGAAAGAAAGAAGGAGGTCCTACTTTTCATGATAGTATTGATGGATCTAGAGAATATTATGCTAAGTGAAATAAGCCAGGTAGTGAAAGGCAAATACCATATGACCTCACCTATAAAAGGAATCTAATCAACAAAACAAATAAGCAAACAATATATAGCCAGAGACATTGAAATAAAGAACAAACTGACAGTAATCAGAGGGGAGGCAGGGGGGGAATAATGTGGGAAAGAAAGGAAAGTATCTTCAAAGGATATGTATAAAGGACCCATGGACAAAGCCAAAGGGGAGAAGGCTTGAGGATGGGTGGTGGAGGTGGGTGTGGTGAGGGAAAGTGGTGGCGGGAAGATAGCAACAACTGTACTTGAACAACAATAATAAAAAAGATGCTGGTATTTAGAAATGGATGAACAGAACAGAAACAGGGTCCAGGATGCATGGAACAGAGGGGAGAGGGGTGGGCTGGGCTGGATGGTGAAGAAATTAGCCAAAGAGCAGACATGCATGACCCATGGACACAGACAATAGTGTAGTGAGGGGCCAGAGGGGAGGGGAGCAATGGGGGGAAAATGAAGTCATCTGTAATTGTGCCAACAATAAAAATCAAGTAAAAAAAAAGACACCGGTATATAGGGTTGATTTGCTACAGTGGCTAGTGCTACCTTCTCTTACATCATGATGGTAGTTAAATAATTTGTGATCAACTGTTCGAATTTGTCCCCTCATCAGACAGATGCTCTGTCGAGGGTGGGGACTGTGTCTGCCGTGTTCACACCTGTATCCCAAACACCAAGCACATGGCAGGCAGCTGATAAACAGTGCCTGGTTGGCTTCTGAAGAAAGGGAATCCACAAACTCACTTTTATGAAGTTTATGGGGGAGCTGACTTTTCCAGCGTCCCCTAGGCTGTGGGCAGCTGGGTCGGAGGAGGATCTTGCCCCATTTGACTTCCCAGACAGGGCTCTGGGCCTCTTTTGACATTTTCACTGAGTTTTAATGACAGACTCATTAGGATGGCGGAACCACAGAATGCTGACCACACACAGTGCTGGTGAGGATGTGGGACAATGGGAAGTCTTCTGCATTGCTTCTGGGAATGCAAAAATGGTGCAGCCCCTTTGGAAAGCACATTGGCCCTTTCTTAGAAAACTAAACGTATTTTAAAAATATTTTCTTTATTTATTTTTAGAGAGAAGGAAGGGAGGGAGAGACAGAAGGAGAGAAACATCAACCAGTTGCCTCTCGTACACCCCCAACTGGGGATTGTGCTTCTTAATATTTACCCAAAGGAGTTGAAAATTCCTGTCCACACAAAAACCTTTACATGGGTGTTTATTTATGGCAGTTTTATTCACAATTGCCAGAAGTTGGACGCAACACACATGTCTTCAGCCAGTGAATGGATGAATTGTGGTCTATGTAGACAATGGATATTTTTCAGTGAACAAAGAAAAGCTATCAAGACGTGGAAGAAACTTATATGCATCTAAGTAAGTGAAAGAATCCAGTCTGAAAAGGCTACATACTCTATGACTCCAACTTTATGGTGTTCTAGAAAAGGCAAAACTGTGGTGTGGCTCAGGGGATTGAGTGCTGGTCTGTGAACCAAAGGGTCACCCGTTTGATTCCCAGTCAGGGCACATGCCTAGGTTGCAGGCCAGGTCCCCAGTAGGGGGCCCACCAGAAGCAACCACACATTGATGTTTCTCTTCCTCTCTTTCTCCCTCCTCCACACTCTGTCTAAAAATAAATCAATAAAATCTTTTAAAAAATACTATGGAGACAGTAAGAAGATCAATAGTTGCTAGGATTGGAGGAGTGAGGGAGGAATGGGTGGAACAAGGAAAAGTTTTAGGGCCATGAAACTCTTCTGTGTGATACTCTAATGATGGACACACTTCATGACATAGCTTGTCCAAACCCACAGAACATACAACACTTAGGACCCACATGAGTCCTAAGGTAAACCATGGACTTTGGGTGATGATGTGTCAGTGTGAAGTCATCAGTGGTAATGAATGTACCACTCTGACCCTGGCCAGGTGGCTCAGTTGGTTGGAGCATCACCAACATGAACCTGTGTACTAAAAGGTTGTGGATTCAATCCCCAGGTGGGGCCCATGTGGGAAGCAACCTATCAATGTTTCTCTTCCTCCTTCCCCCTCCTTCCTCTTTCTCTCTAAAATCAATAAACATACCCTTGGGTGAAGATTAAAATATATATATCACTTTGGCATCAGCATGTTGGTCATGGGGGAGGCTATGGGGTATGGGTTCATGGCAAGAACTCTATGTACCTTCCATTCAGTTTTTTTTTTTTGGACCTAAAACTAGTCTAATAAATGAAATCTATTTTTAAATAAACCACTGAGCTACCCACCTGAACTTGGCATCTGGGTTGTGGTGTTTAAAACAGGAGATCAGTGGTGTGCAAGACAATGGAGACATCTGTCAGCCTCTGAAAGATCCCTCACCACGGAAGACGCTGGCAGTGGGGAGAACAATGCTCAAGAAAAAAAAGAAAGGAGTTATTTCCCTTTTTGAGAGAAAATCAGCAAGGAAACTGAAATTTGCTTTTAGACATCACTTCCTACACATCTGCCTGTCCCTTGGCTCCTTGGGTGCTGCTGTTTGCCTGGGCTGCTCAGTCTATTTCCTGTTCCTCCCTGGGGAGCCCATTCCCCTCCCATTCCCCCCCCCCCCTGCACCGTGGTGGAAGGAAAGCCCCTAATCTTGTAGACCAGTGCCTTCCCTGGTTGGGTGAGTGGCACCAGGACTCCACAATTCTAAGAGAAGCTGAGTCAATGAGGAAAACACGGCATCTTCTACCCATGTGGCCGGGTCCCCGTCCCAGGCTGGCAGCTGCAGTTTGAAGACTTAATTGAGGGTGGATTCTGAGTAACGTCGTCAGAGCCTCTCACCTGCAGGTGTCTTCCAGGGCCCAAGTTGGGCCACTCAGGTGCTTCCAGGTCACTGGGAGATTCTGAAGAGTTGGGAAGGAGTCCCTCCTGGCTGCCCAACATGGTGGCCACGTGGTAGACAACTGGGAGGCCCTGCAGGTTGGAAACACACACTGGACTCAGAAGACATAGTACAGATGAAGGATGTATGGCATCTCGTTGAGCATTTTTTTACGTGGAAGACATTTTAAAATAGGCTGAGTTAAAAACAGGAACAAACCCGCCCCTGGCAGGGTGGTTGGGGCATCATCTCACACACCAAAAGGTCAGCATTTTATCCCCCATTGGGGCCCAACATACTGGAGGTTGCAAGTTTGATCCCTGGTCAAGTTGCATAGGGGAGGTAACCAATGGATGTTTCTCTCTCACACTGGTGTTTCTCTGTCTCATCAATAAACATATCCTCAGATGAGGATTAAAAAAAAAAACAGAAACAAAACTCATAGATACAAAGAACAAGCAGATGGTCCCCAGATGGGAGGAGGTTTTGCCTGGGTGGAAAAGGTGAAGAGATTAAGTACAGATTGACAGTTACAGCATAGTCTAGTGGATGCAGAGGGAATATAATCAATACTGTTCTAATAACAGTGGAGGGTGTCAGTGGGGTACTAGAATTATTTGCGGGGTGCACTTTTTTTAATAAGTTATATAAATGTCTAACCACTATGTTGTACACCTGAAATGAATATAATGCTAAATGTCAACTGTGATGGAAAAATTAAAATAAAATAAAATAGCTTGGATGAAATAAAAACACATTGTCATAATCAATTTCCACGAGTTTCCTTTTGTTTTTTCCATGTAGATATTAGGAAATTTTAAAACGCATATGAGGCTTGTGTTTGTGGTCTAAATTACATTGTTATGAGATGGGGATAGTTTACAGAGTGTTATACTGGTGTCGTGACTTCAGCCACGGACGAAGTCTACAGTGCCACGGTTTTTCTAGAACCATCCTCTCATGGCATTTGTTTGTTTTTTATCTTTAAAAAGATTTTATTTATTTATTTTTAGAGAGAGGGGAAGGGAGGGAGAATGGGAGGGAGAGAAACATCTATATGTGGTTGCCTCTTGTGCGCCTCTTACTGGGGACCTGGCCTATAACCCAGGCATGTGCCCTGACTGGGAATTGAACTGGCAATCCTTTGGTTCACAGGCTGGCACTCAATCCACTGAGCCACACCAGCCAGGGCTTATTTTTATTGAGCTATGGTTGACAGGTAACTTTGTGTAAGTTTAAGTGTTGACCTAAAAATCAAAGGGCCTTTCAAAGTGAGAGCAATAAGCATTTATTAGAGACCAATAAGAAGACAATTCTGGACCCAACAGATTTGGGCCAAAGCCCAAATAGTGTTGCCATTGGGAGACCCAGGCAACAGGTATTTATGAGAAAGAGAGCTAGAAGAATTACATCAATAGGAGGCATTGTCACTAGCTCCGATAATATAACTTAGTAATGTTAACTTTCAACAATGTTGTTAATTTTTAGTTCAGTAGTCCTAATATCGGCTTTCTCGTTATCTCTGCAAACAGCTCTTTGGGTCACCATGTTGCTTAAGCCCAGTGCAGAGGTAATTTTGTCATGTTTTATCACCCAAAGCTTTGTGGTATAAGACGGGCCAGTCGGTTCCTCTAGGGTGGCAGCCCTGGATCCATTTTCAAGTGGCCCCACTTATGTTATCATTTACAGGTGTAAACAACATGATTATTTGATACATTTATACATTGCAATATGGATGCCACCATTTCTGACACTTCCATCACATCACATAACTATCTTTTTTTTGTGGGGAAAACATTTAAGGTCTGTTTTTTCAGCAGTTTGGAAGTATGTCACACCATGTTGTTGACTAAAGTTACAATGCTTTGTGTTAGACCCTCAGGGAGAATACACACAACTTCCCCACACTTTGCCCATACAGGTGTTTCTTAACCAGAACACCAAAAATGCTAAAGATAAGACAAAATACAGATCAGCCCTGGCCCAGTGGCTCAGTTGGTTGGAGCATTGTCCTGTCCACCAAAAGGTTGTAGGCTCGATCCCCAGTTTCTCTCTCTCTCTCCCTCCATTCCCCTCTCTCTAAGAAAAATCAATAAGTATATCCTTGCATGAGGATTTTTTTAAAAATACAGATCAACTGGACTATAATGAGATTTAGAAATTCTGTTCTTTAAAATACACAAGAGGGCCCTGGCTGGTGTAGCTCAGTGGATTGAGCACAGGCTGTGAACAAAAGGGTCACTGGTTCAATTCCCTGTCAGGGCACATGCCTGGGTTGTGGACCAGGCCCCCAGTAGGGGGCATGAGAGAGGCAACCTCACATTGATGTTTCCCTCCCTCTCTTTCTCCCTCCTTTCTCCTCTCTCTAAAAATAAATAAATTAAATCTTTAAAAAATACACAAGAAAGTGAAACTTCAGCTAGACTAGAAGATACTCACAATGAAGGTATCTGAAAAAGAACTAACATACGTAACAAGGAAAGAGAAAGCTCTCTATTGTTTAGTTAAAGAAAAAAGACAGTCAACTCCTTCTAATGAGGAAATGAGAAAAAGACCCAAATAGACATTCCGGAAAACTAACAAAGATATCCAAATGACCCAAACCATATGAAAATGTCCCCAACTGTGTTAGTCATCAGATAAATGCAAATTAACCACAACAGTGTAGCTAAAATAAAGATGGAAACTTGACAAGTTTTCTGAGAATGTGAAATAACCAGGAAACTGAAATGCACTGGGTATAAGCTGTTACCATCGCTCCGAAAAATGTTTGCCAGTACCCACAAAAGTCGAACAAATGCACAACATGAAAAAACAATTACGTTCCTAGGTTTATACGAGCAGAAATGAACGTACATCCTCATCGAGAGATAGGTATTAACATATTGAAAACAGCCATGGCTGGTGTGGCTCAGTGGATTGAGTGTCAGCCTGCAAACCAAAGGGTCACCAGTTCAATTCCCAGTCATGGCACATGCCTGGGTTGCATGCCAGGTCCCCAGAGTGGGGTTCACAAGAGACAACCACGCATTAATGTTTCTCTCCCTCTCTTTCTCCTTCCCTCTCTCTAAAAATAAATTTAAAAAATCTTTTAAAAATAGATATTGAAAGTGTTATTATCTGTCTTAAACAACTAAACATAAACAGATGCACAGAAACAGAGAATACACTGATGGCTGCCAGAAGGGAAGGGGGTTGGGGGGCTAGGTGTAAAAGGGGGTGGGGTTAAGAACAGATTGGTAGTTACAGAATAGTCACTGAGAGGTAAAATATGGCATAGGGAACAGAGTCAATAATATTGTAATGACTGTATGGTGTCAGATGGGCACTAGATTCTTGAGGGGGAGTGTTTCCTAATTTCCATAAATGTCTAACCTCTATGCTGTCAGGTTTGTGGTCTAGTTGAGACAGGGAAGTACTGGGTGGGGCAGGGTGGGGTACACCACAGGCACAGATTCTATTTTGATCAGTTGTCTTGCAGTATGTTGATTTCACGGGGGTTTCCTTTATGTTTTTTGTTTGTTTAATTTTTTCTAAAGTGGCCTTTCGACATTGATCAGCAATGTGAGGGTAAATGTGGACCAATCGGCTTTCAGAGAAAACAACAACAACCCTGATTTGTAGTTTTTGCCAATTTCTGTGGTGTAAATACTGACACCAAGGCTGAGTCTGAGCTACCAAAGTGGTATCACTGAACATGGAATTGGAAGGAGATGCCCACAACCAGGTGTCAGGGGCTGGTCTGAGCTAAATGGCCCTAGCACACCACTGAATATAGCAGCTGGTACAGTGAAAATTGTATTAACCCAAAGGCCTGGAGCTATAAGGCTGTCTTAAAGAGAAATAAAGTTTAGGGAGGGAGAGGCAGAAGGGTGAGCAGCAAAGGTGGAAAGGAGGAAGAAAGAGAGAGCAGGAGGGAGACAACAGGGGCATGGGGGAGAGGGAGACAAAGAGGATAGATAAAGAAGATAGATATTTAGATAGCTAGGTATTGCAGATAGATAAGAGATGGATGGATGAATAGGCAGGTAGATAAAGAGACACACAGAGAGACAGACAAACATGTAGATAGATGGATGATACACAGATGATTCTTAAAGGATACATACATAGTTAGACATAAATATAAGAGATAACTGATAGATGACAGCCCATGATGATGAAGTTCAATAGACAGATGTAGATAAATAATAAATAGATATAGATAGATGAAAGAGATATCAATACATGATAGAAAGCTGGGTAGATGATGATGATGGTGATAAGAGAGAAAGATATATGGGGGCTAGAAAAAGAGAATCCTATGGTCCAAAGAATAAGAGGATTTTAGATAAGCCTTTAAGAAACAATATCATATGTTGTTATTAAATGGAATTCAAAGGTTCATCCAGTAACTCACTGGCCTCCATGTAGGAAAATCACTGGCTTTACAAGTGGTGCTGAGTCAGAATTCTCGGCGTAATCATTGGAATTTGTGTGTTGTAAATGTTTTTTTTTCTTTCTATTTTTTTCCTCTGTGTGTTGTAAATGCTTTCATTTCACAAGAATAGTACACTTACATATCTCGTTGGTGAGGGAATATTCTACACCACAATAAGACACTGTAGGTGAGGAAGGAAGGAAAGGCACAAAAGTGTCAGCGTTGATGTGAGTGCAGCACCTGCTGAGACCAGGTTGTCCCGATGGGGAGCTGAGGCTGTGGGCAGAGCTGCCCCCTGTGCAGGCACCCAGGAGGGGAGCCTCACTCCCCCTGGGGTCTCCTGCAGAAAACTTCCAGGAAGCTGCCTGCCTGCCTCAGCCCCAGCCTGGGGAAGATCAGAGACTTACACAGAGTGGGGGGAAAACCAACTGCTCACTGGGTGGTTGCTGTTTAAATTGTGGTGGGGAGCCCAGTCCACCACATCCTGTGCACTTGTGAGTTTGGTGCGGCTCCTGCTTGGGGTGCAGCTGGAGCATTTTTCTTGTTGTTATTTTTAGAAATTCGTACTTTATTCTTTGCTTTTTTGTTGTTCAACTACAGTTGTCTCTATTTTCCTGCCACCACTTTCCCCCACTCCACTCACTCGCACCTCCCACCCTCAATCCTTCCCCCTTTGTCCATGGGTCCTTTATACTTGTTCCTTGATAGCCCTTCCTCTTCTTTCCCCACTTATCACCCTCCCCTCTCCCATCTGGTTACTGTCAGTTTGTTCTTTGTTTCATCTTCACCCCCCACTTTCGTCACCTTGTGTCCCAGTTAGTTCAGAGAAGGAGGGGAGGGGAGGGCAATAGTGGAAAACCCTCTCCTGGACACGCGGCCTTCCACAGCCCAGGGCTGCAGGTGGGAGCCAGTGGGCAGCTGGGTTCCTCCCTAGCCTGAGTCCAGGCCAGACTGCCAAGGCTGACAACCCAGATGACGCTACCTTCCTGGGAGCCTGGGTTTCGGATGAATGTGGATCGAGGTCATGAGGTCTACCTTCCAGGTTCCATTGAGGTCTGAGGATCTGCATGCAAGTGGGTGAGTTCACCGGCAGCCCTAGGTTGCCTTCCGGGCTGGACACCAAGGTTCTCCCAGCAGGAGGAGTGAAGGGCAGGGGAGTGGGCGAATGTGGAGGCCTTGGGAAGGGTTGTGCATTTGGGTCTCCTGGGAACACCAAGAAGCAGAGACCCCTGGGCTTTCTAGGATCACTCTGTCCTGCAGACCCCATGGCAGACACTCCTGTTTGGCTGAGCTGGCTGAGGATGCTCAGAAACATGGGGCCAGTGGAGATCTGAGCGACCACTCTGTGTGTGAGGGCAAGACCCTTGGCTGCAACGTGCAGCTGGGGCAGAATCGAGCTCCAGAACCCGGGTCTGTCCTCGGGGCTCATGACCCCATCCCAGTCCCAGGAGGAGGACTGGCCAGCATCAGGGCCCCTGTCTGAGTACTTTAGGGATATTCCAAGTATTCTGATGAAGACTCACCTTTTTAAAAAATCAAAATATAATTGACATAAAATACTGTGTAAGTTAAAGGTATACAATGCAATGATTTGTTGCATTTATATGCAGTACAATTGCCATTGTAGCCGGGAGGAGTACAAACACCTTCCCACTCCTGCTCCTGCCCTTCCTCCCAGCACCCAGCTGGGGGCCCCATGTGCCCTCCCTCCCCCGGAATGGCTCCTGCAGCCTCTCTCCCTTTAAGGGGTTTAAAGGGGCTCAGTCCCTTTAGGGTTTTGCATCTGCTGATGGGGCAGCCTGCCCTCTCCTGTTTCCAGGGCCACAGTGGTGGGGGAGGCATTGGGGGGGAAAGATGGGAAGGGAACTGGCATTAACAGCACACATTTACTGCACCAACTCCCTCTCTGGAATTTAACATGTAGCTTAACATTAAATGCATGGAGGGGGATTTCAGGCTTCCCATTTTATACATGAAGACACGTTGGTGTGAAATGGTGCCACGCTTTGCACAAGGACAGAGGGTTCGTTTGTGAAGCTAGAACCGAAATTTATGGCAGCTGGTTGAACAAATCCATGCTCTGCCTTGTCCTGTAAAATAAAGTCAAGTCCACACTCAGGGGGTCCTCTGGAGATCAGTTCAGACTCACCAAAGCATGGAGGGGGAGGAAATAGTTTTGGAAGCCAAGGCCCTCCCGTGTCTCCTTAGTGAGAAATGTGGAGAGGACTGGAAAGACCTCTTCCCCTTTGTACAAAGACATTGATGCAACAACCCCGGGACGGGCCCCCGACCAACACTTCCTGTCCACGGTGCCAGCTGCTGTCTCTGTCCTCCACCCTCTGGCTCCAGGTTGGTGCCTGCTGCAGGGCTGGCCATGCGTCCCTGTCCCACCTGCCTCTGGGTCCTTGGTGAGTCCTGAATTGCAGGGACAGCCTCCTGGGACAAAGGGGTGGAAGCTAGGGGAGGTGTCTTTGTCCCTTTTTGAGTCCTGACTCCTGCCCAGGAAACTCCTGGTTCCTCCTGGGAGTCTGACCCCTCAGCTCTGGCCCTGACCCAAGTCTGACCATTGAAGGTTGAGTCCTAGAAGCTGGTACCTGAGTGTGGGAACAGGTTCAGGCTGAGTACCTGTTGGGAGAGGGGACAGGGGCTTTGCTGAAACTCAGAGCAAGAAGAAAGGCTGTGCTCAGAGGTAATGCTGAGGAGGGAGCTGGACATTCTTGGGGACTGAGCCCTGCCTCCATCAGGGCCCTTGAGTGCAGCCCCGGGAGGAGGCCGGGCATTGGGCATTTTTCTCACCACAGCTTCTCTTCCAGTGCTCTGCCTGGCCCAGACCATCCACATGCAGAACAGTAAGTCTACCTTTTTAAATTCCATTTTTCATGTATGTTGTGTTTTCTGACAAAGTATTAATATTCCTTAAAGTCCTGTGATGGTTTATCTTCAGCCAGGAGGACACCCAGGCCCCTCTTTCTGTCTGGATGGGTCTGTTCTCATGCTGTGTGACTCACTGATCTGCAGAGACACAGCCTTTCTTTTACTTCCACAGACACTGTTGTCTCCCTCACTCGATTCCTATCCCTCCCTGGCTGACGTTACCTCTCACTGGGCTGGTTCACACTTGGCAGTTGGATCTCAGCTCAGTGCCTCTCCTCTGTGTCTCCCAGAAGAGGTCAGCTGTCCCTCGTCAGCTTTGAGCATACCACACTCACTGGGGTACATGCCTATAAGTGTGGCTGTGGGTTTGCACAATCCCTTCATCAGCCTCTGTGCTCCCTCTTCCCTGCTGACAAGCAGGCAGGTCCTTGTGTGTGAGACTCATGTTTGTGGGGCCAGTGGCACATGGAGCCTCTCTGTAGATGGATGGAGAGGAACTAGGATGTGGATGAAAGAATGAGCGAAGGAGGGAGTGAGTGAACTGGTGGGGAGCCTCAGCCAGTGCCTGCCTCTGTGGGGCTCCAGTGACGTGGGTGCCATCTTTCTGTTTCAGGGCTATGAGCCCCCTCTTCCCCCCTCCCCAGACATGTGGCACATGGGGCTTCAGGACCCTCAATACTAGAATGGGAATAGGCTGCATGGAAGGTAGAAAATGCAGTGAGAATAGAGATCAGTGCTGCTCAGAAGATTGCCCTGGAGTCTGGAATTCCCACCCACTGGGGTCATGTGACCAGATCTGTGTGGAGCTCCACCCCCACTGTACATTCAGTGGAGCTCTGCAGCCCCTATTGGTCCCCACATTGTCGCCAGCTGCCCTTCAGACCCAGCCCAGGTCACTCCCACATCTCAGACTCCTGTTTCCTTGTCCCCACATGTGACCTGTCACTGTCACCCTCTGCCTCCCTTCTAGAGTCTCTGTCTCCTAGAAAGTGGTCCTGGGCAGAGAGATGTACCCAGGACCCCAGCCTGCACTGACCCCTCCCATGTCACCCTGAGAAAATCACAACTTGTGACCACGACTCGGGGGTCCTGTGTCAGGGGGGTGACTCTGCAGTGATGAGGATTCAGTCACTGGAGTTAGCGTGGGGGGTGGTGTTTGGTGAAAGGATGGTGGGAAGTTCTAAACTGGATTGAGGGGATGGTCGCACAGCTCTGCAAGTTTGCTAAAAACATAGAAAAGAACCCAGAAAACAGGGGACTGTGAGTGTGGGGACTTCCTCCTGAGGGACCCTGAGATCTGCTCTGCTTCCTCCCAGGGGTCCTGCCCAAACCCTCCATCAGTGCCGAGCCAAGACCTGCGATCCATTGGGGACAGCCTGTGACCATCGTGTGCCAGGGCCCAGCTGGGGCTGACCTATTCCGTCTGGAGAACAAGGAGAATATATCTGTTTATTGGGATCAGAAAATCACTTCTCAACATGGCTCACAGGGGGCAGAGGCCAGATTCTGCATCAGCGCAGTGAGTGATGACACTGCCAGGAGTTATTGGTGCCGCTATCGCCAAGAGACTGGCTGGTCTGAGCTCAGTGAGCCCCTGGAGCTGAAGGTTGCAGATGAGGAAAACAACATTCCACTGTCAGGTTTGCCCCATGTCCCTGCACTCTGTCCCCAGCTATGTCCTCTGTCCCAGGCCCCTGCCCTCCTGCTGGCCCCCAGCCCTGTGGCTCCCCTGTCCCTCTGCACTCATATCCTTTGACCTTCACCCCTGGCTCAGGGCCCTGGAGTACTGGACCCTTTCTGAAACCACGATGACCTGGACACTGAGCCTGGCACTGTGGACACAGAGCTGTCCCTGCAGGGCTGGGTGGGGAGTGGACTCCCAGAGGTCAGGTGGGGACAGCCCCCTTCAAGGAGACAGGTGTCACACCCTGCAGGATGGTGTTTTACTGTCCTTTTTCCTGGGCCAGACTCGATGGGGCCACAGGTAATGTGTCCTGTATGCATGATTGATCCTTTTTGGAAACTCATGGGGTCCAGGAGCCATGACCAGGTCTGGATGTTGCTTTGCAGAATTTGGGGGTTGAAGCTGTCCATCCCCAGTGTGTTCAGGCCTGAGATGTCTTGGACCCAGAGTCCACTGGGGACACTGTGACCTCCTCCATGTCCTCCTGGGTTTCAGAGGATCAATTCCTTGCTGACTCATGGGGTCTGGAGCAGCATGGTGGTGGGAGGTGAGACAGTGACCACTTCCCCTCAGCAGAACCAAGCAGGGATCTCTCCATGACTCCTGTCCTCCATTTCTCAGGAATGTGAGGGGTCTTCTGGGACTGAAGGATGGACTAATGTGGCCTGTGGGTGGATGATCAGGATGGAGAAGGGCCAGGGGATCAGGTGGGATGGACCCAGGCAGCCCCCACATGGCATCAACTCTTCTCCTGCCCTGTTCACAGGAGCCCCCAGAGTTGTCAGCTCCACCCCCTTCTCATGCACAAAGCCCCCCACCACAGCTGGTGAGTAGAGACTTCAGTCTAGAGGGGTTTTGGGGGGCTCTTCACTGGAGATCAGGCTCCGGGGTCCAGCCCTCTGCCCTGGGCTAGGAGAGTCAGAGAAAGACAAATACTGCATGATCTCACTTCTGTGTGGAGTCTAATGAACAAAATAATGTAACAAACAAAATAGAAACAGAGGCACAGATACACAGAACAGAATGACAGCTGTCAGAGGGGAGGGGGTTGGAGGCCAGGTGAGCAAGGTGAAGGATTATTTTTTAAATTTACATATATGTGTGTATATATACATGTATGTATTTGACATGTAGACACAACCACGGCATGCAGACAGCCAGAGGGAAAGGAGGTATGGGAGGTGGAAGGAGGCAGGAAGGCAAGGTCATTGGAGACAAAAAGAGACTTTACTTTGGGTGACAGGCACACAATGCAGTGTGCAGATGATGTTCCATCGAGGTATGCACTTGAATCCTATATGGTTTTATTAACCAATTTCACCCCAATAAGTTCAAGTTTAAGAACAGACCATGGCAAGGGGCTGGCACACACAGGGCGGCACTAACGTTGGTGACTGGGACAACTTCACTGGCAGGATGGATAACTCGGTGTCAGGCTCTGTGGCAGCATTTCCTGCCCACCACTGACAGTTGGGGGAGGGGTGCTTGTCTGACCTCTAACAGCCTCACTTTTTTAAATCTGCAGAAACAAAGCTCAAGTTTCTTGCCCAAAGACACAAGGTTATGAAGAGGCAGGAGCAGCCCAGGGTGGACAGAACCCAGGCCCCAGGGTTTGTTCACAACTCTGCACCTCCCCCTTGTGGGCAGAGTCGTACTACCTTGCAAGACAGAGGGACAGAAGGACAGAGAGACACGGGGACAGGGGGACTGACAGCTCAGATTCCAAACTTGGACCCTAGGAGAGAAGCGACCTCATGACGGTTGTCCCTGAAGAACGACTTAGTCACCTAGAGGCAGAGACTCCGCCCTGGGAGATCCTGAGCGCAGCGCTGCTGCGGGGACAGGGAGGTCATTACACAGGGCAGGGCGCTGAAGTCCTTTTCCCGCGGGACAGGGACAGAGGGACAAGCTCTTAACCACCACATTGAGCACATAGTTCCTGGTCACTGCGCCTGCGGCAGACGCCCCCTAGCGGCGGGCTCGGTGCACACGGGGAATCAGTAGAAAGGGTTCCTGTCACCCTAGTTTTAATGGGGAGAATTAATTAGAACAAGCAGAAGAAAGGCCTATATTAATGTGTCTGCATGTGCAAATATAAATATGTAATTTACAGTGTGAAGTTTCAGATCTATAATTTATGTCAGTGCATATATTTAGATTGTATATTAAATATATAAGTCATATAATTTATATAATGAACATATTAACATCATCACAAATGTATATAGACATTATAAATTTTTCCCGTATTACTAAAATTAACATATGTAGATTTTTACGTAAATATAGACCATATATGATACAATAGAATGTGTAATTGGTAAAATTGATATATATGACTTATGTCATATAAGTTTTTTAAATGATTTATTTTTAAACATTCATATAATTTAAATTATACCTATATAAGTTAAATCACGTAATTTATACATGCTTACATCTGCTACAATTATACTTCAATCATGTGATTATTATAAATAAACACCTTATGCAATTACACGTATCATACATACACTGCATGTACATGGAATTTAAATCGAGGTGAACGTCACCCAGGTGAGCTCAGACAGCGGCGTGCAGAACGGCCGGTGGGTCCTGGATCGTGGACTTCACAGGTGCTGAGCGAGGCACTCTCTGGGAAGTGAAGCTTTTTACCTTCCTAAGGGGTAGTGACGACTCAGTCTCCGGCAGGGGCGGGGCAACGGTTCCAGCGAGGGAACAAGGGACCCGCTCCCTGGGCCTGGACCAAACTCAGGACCTCAGTTTGACCGCCAGGGACCTGAGTGGTGACGCGCATGCGCAGAGGAGGTAGCTGGGACCGTGAGGGACATACAGCGCATGCGCCAAACTCAGACCCTGTCCAGTGCTTCATATGCTGGCCAGCTGGCTGCGGGGATTCCCGCAGCACGAGGGCAGCGGCTTGGCTTTCTCCTGCTGTGGGAAGGAAATACGGTATTTCATCTGCTCCATCCAGTGAGCACGTCATTAGCCAGGTGTGGCCACTGAGCCTTTGAAATGTGGCTAGTGCAGCAGAGGGCCTGGCTTTTACAGTTCTTTAACTTCAATATCAGTGGATTCAATAACATGCGGTTACCACTTTGGACAGGACTGACATACGGTATTTCCATCCCCACAGAAAGTTCCACGAGCAGAGCAGCATTGGAGGGAACAGGTGAGAGTCCCAGAGGCAGGGAGACCCCCTGGGTGGGGGCTGGGGACACTCAGAGCCTCCTCTGCCCAGCTCTGGCCTTTGACCCATGTCCTCCTGATTCCTTACTCCTAGGACACACGCAGACAAATTCCCCGGACACTAAGACCAGCAGTGAGTGGTGGGGTCAGAGGGCCATGGACCTGGAGCGTGCCTCTTGGGGGAGGGAGAAAGAATGGGGTTCGGCGTTCGTCACATTCCAGTTCTTTCATTGTCCTGTGGACAGAGGACCCGATGTCCTCACTCAGGACCCCGGTTTTGTAAAATGGGGGTGATCATCTCGGTGTGGCAGGACTGTGAGGCACGTGAGCGATTATCCATGTGGGTGTGAACATGCCAAGCCCCCAGTACAGCTATGGTATGCAGTAGGTGCTCAGTAAATGCACGCTGCTGATACCTTGGTTCCATTTTCTCTGCTCACCCAGTTCTGTCACCAGAGCTGCTTTATATTCTTGTCGGCATCTGTGTGGCTTCTCTGCTTTGTCTCCTCCTCCTGGCCTTCCTCTTAGTCCACCGTCAGCGTCAGAAAAAACCTGGTAAGTCTCAGGGTCAGGCTGGGGTCATGTGGGAAAGCATTTGGGGTGCTGGGAAGACAGCCTTCCTCCTAATTCACACCCCTGACTGTCCTCAGGGACCCCCAGCAGCAAGGATGAGGAGCCAAGACCCCAGGAGAGGTGAGGCCCCCTGGGGGTGACCATGCACCCCCTCTTCCAGTTCTCTGCCTCCAGGTGCCCCCTCATGCTCACCTGTTCTCTCTCCTCAGGCTCAGCCCGACAGATGACATCACAGAGAGCCCAGCAGGTAAAGGGACAAGGAGAGGGGACCTCTTGGGAGAAGGAAAATGGGCATTCAGTGCCATTCCAGAAGCAGTGTGGGTGGGAGGGTGTCTGGGAACATTGTAGGCTCTTCTGGAGGAAGAGGGTATGAAATCGGACCCTGTGAATTCTCAGGCACATTTGGCTTCAAAGGTCCACCCCCAATAGCTGACCACTGTTCTCTCCCCTCCAGATGTGGCCACCACAGTGGATGTACTTCCTGAGGAAAATGGAGACATGCACAGCCCAGTGAGTCCTTGTATTTGCCACTGGTTTCTGGGTAACAGAGCACCCCCACTTTAATGGGTTCACAAAACCATCCCAGCATCCTGGGTGAGGATTTGGAAGCAGAAGGGATGTGCTGGGTGGTGCTGGCTCAGGGACTCTCATGAGGTTGCTGTGCAGACGACTAGGGCTGCATAGTCCATGTTTAGGGTGGCACCCCCATGGGACTGTGGGTGGAAGGCCTCAGTTCCTCTGCAGGCAGGTGGGCTCCTCCATGGCAGGTGGCCTCCCCAGAGGGCAGGATCCTGAAGTGGATGCAGGGAAGCCACATTATCTTTTGTGGCCCCTCCTTGGAGACCACACGACCTCACTTGTGCCATGTCCTGTGGGTCACACAGACTGTCTCTGACTCTGTGTGGAAGGAGGCCATACAATGGAGATTCAGGAGGAGGGATGACAGGGGCCACATGGAAGCCGTCTTCCCAGTCTTTCCTTCCTACAACCCCCACCCTCAGCCTCTGCCACACTAACTTAGCTTGGGTGTGTCCCTCAGAGCCCTGCTGCAGGAGACCCCCAGGAGGTAACATATGCCCAGCTGGACCAGTGGGCCCTCACACGGAGAGCAGCTCACACCGAGTCCCCACAACCCACAGAGCCCACAGCTGAGTCCAGCGTGTATGCAACCCTCCCAGGACACTGACTTCAGGACCACCTGGCCTCTGCACCTCAAGACACCGGATGCCAATCTTGCAGAGGCCGGTAGCAGCCATTTGGAGGACTTTCCTATTAAACTATCTCCCTCCTGAAAGTCATCAACACATTTCTGCTGGAGGCAAGACCTGGACTTTGGGGACCCCTACTGAAGAAGCAGGAGGTTCACCAACCAGGTTGCTCCTCCTACAACCAACCAGCTTGGTGGAGCACAGTTGGAACTCTTGTTTCCAGAGACCCAGCTACTGGTACCTGGCTGTTTCCAGAGACCCAGCTAATGTTGTCAGGCAATTTCCATAGAACCAACCAATGTCCAGCAGTTTCCAGAGATTCAACTAATTTTGTCTAGCAGTTTTGAGAGACCCAGCTAATGCTGTGCAGCAGTTTCCAGAGACCCTGCTAGTGCTGCCTATCTGGTTTCAGCAGACCCAGCTATGGGTCAAACCGGCTGCCCCATCAGGTTAAAAGGAGTCTTTACCCTGAGAACCTCTAGGGGGCGCGAGGGTCTCCTTCAGATAATTCAGCGGTTTTTATTTATTTATTTTTTTGCTTTCTTTTTTTAATAGGAAAAAAGAAGAAACTTGCATGCCTGTTACAGACCTGGTATTAAAAATGTTATTCCATAGTAAAATAATATTTTAAAAGTTCAACCAAAACTCAGCCAGCCCTTTTAAATGTGCAATTGCTACTTTAGTTCTATGAAACATCAGCATATTCAAACCCTCCGTAATACCTGCAGTCTTTCCTCTGACTTGTTTTTTAAAAACTAGGCACTGAAATACTCACTAAGTTGACCAAGGTCAGCTACCTCTGACTTCAGGAGAGGAAAACATCTCATTAGCCGGGAGGTTTCTGTCCTGGTTCAGAGAGGGTGAGTGTCCATCCTTCCCCCTCAATTTTAAATTGTGCTGATCTTTCATGTGCCATTTCTACTCAGGGTGACTTTCCCCCAGGAATTTGTTTTCCAATTCTGCATTTTTATCTTTATTTCTTTGGCATTACATCATGGATTGAATTTCTGCCTTTCCATGTCTTTGTTACTTTTGATCTATTAGTGCATTAGTCTGGGCTCTTCAGGGACACAGAACCAGTGGGTTCTGGTATTTATGTTACCTAGAGACACAGGAGAGTAAGGATGGATTCAGCACAGGAACAAGCTCACAGGTCACAGAACCTGCAAGTCCCACCAGCTGCCGTCTGCCCATGGTGGAGCCCCAGGAGAGCTGGTGTTATACATCTGACCGCAGATGCTGGGTTCCCTGCAGCACACCAGGATGCTGACTGCTGTGGCCACACCATCCCAAATCCACAGTTTCACCTCCTGGGTTCTTCCCCAGGGCAGAGCCCGTGGTCTGAAGCTTCTGTTTCTTGGAGGTGCTGGGTGACTGGGGCTTGGGAACATGGGGCAAAGGATGGGCAACATTGAGGCCCAGGATAATAATGCACATGGGCCTTGGTGTCAGGAGGGAGGGCACACTCCCAGAGCCCGATGCTCTTCTTCTTGAGCAGCAGTGACCACAGGACTGGGTGCCCCCTGGGCTGAGCTCATGTCTGGGGAGAGCAGCAGGTCTGTGCCCTTGGAGAGGCTGAGCCCCACCCCATACATGAGGACGTGACAGCAGGCCTTGCAGACACCTCCTCTTCTCTTTCTGACCTCACCTGGCTGACCTAGGACAATGAGGAAGTCCCTTTCCACTGACCCCAGCTCTTCCTGGGAGACTGCCTGCCTGGTGCTGCAGCCCAGCAGCCCCTCTCTGGGCTGTGCCTCTGAGAAGTCTCAGGTCTTTCCCTCCACGTCCGGTTTCTCCCCCTCTTGGGGCTGGGCCCTCCCCTGTGAGGTCATAATCATGCGACTTTCTGTTCTGAGGGACAGAGGCTAGGAGTCCACCTTCTCTACACTCAGTGCCTGTGATCTGTGCCATAAATGACCTAGAGATGCCCACAGCATCCTGGTTCTTTGCAAACACAACCTTCCATGAAGCTCCGCCCACAATCCTTTGGGCAACATGACTGATTCATTAGTGCATTTGCTTCTATAGACTTAGGGGCTTTTATTTTAGAAGTTACTGGTGCCAGCTGGGAGGCAGGTGTGTGCAGAGTACAGCCCAGGGTCACAGGACACAGAAGGACACAGAGACAGGGGCATCGTGACTGAGCAGGCTGCCACCTGCCCTGGAGAGCATGGGGGGCGGTGTCGTTCACTGAGTGTCCTTTCAGTGTGCCACTCTCCTCTCTGTGTCCCCCCAGTAATAACATGAAGGTCTCAAGAGAGTTGTATGCTTGGCCTTCTGCACGTGGGAAAACAAAGTGTTTGCATAAGTGTGTTGTTGGGGACAGTCAGCCTATGAAGACCAGAAGCCAAGCCAATAAGATTCCTTGCTTATGCTGTCCATGTACTTGTCTCTGTATCTAAGTCTCTATGTACCTAAGTATTTATTTGTCTATGTTACTATCTATGTATTGAAGTGTCTATGTGTCTTTTTATGTAAACATTGATCTATGTATATATCTATGTAACTTTCAATCTATATATTTATCTATGTGCCCATATACCTCTGTATAAGTTTCTATGTATCTAAGTGTGTATATATCTATCTATGGTACATATGTATCCAGGTACCTATCATTTTTCTATCTAGGTATTATTTACTTAGCTATTCATCTACCTGTCCTCTACTTTTCTATCTACCCACCCATTACCTATATCTATGTTTATCTATCATTTATTTATCTATTCTTTATCTATCATTTATCATCTCTTTACATCTCCATACAGTTCTCATTTATTTATATATCTATCTTTATCCATCTATGATGCAGTTAATACCAGATGGTCTTTATGTGGACGTGGGTTCAGCAGGTTATGGAATATCTCAGTAGAAATGCCTTCGGGAAACCAAAGCCTCTGTAGACCCAAGGAGGCAATGTTAGAGTTGGGTCTGGGGGCACCCAGCCTTGCCTCCTGTGAGACCACGGAAATGAGCCCACGGAGTGGCCACTGCACACTTCCTGAACTACAGGGCCCTGTCCTCCTCCCCACAGACAAGGACAGAGAAGGTGGTGAGAGCCTGGGACCTACTACAGAGGAAGGGAACTGCCCCCTGGGAGTCATGTGGATCATGGTGGTTTGGAGGTTACAGAGGAGACAAAGTGTTTCCCTGCAGCACACTGATCTTGATGCCCAGTTAAGGAGATTAAACAGTGGGCATATTTCTCCCTGGGTCTTCCCTTGTCACTGTCTGCCTGTGCTGGGTGATCCACATCCAGGAAAGGAGTTATTTGTATACCTCTAAACCCTCCAACCCCAAGGGCCGCTCTGACTGGAGTCCTGTGGGTTCTGGGAGGGATTGAATCCCGGTTACAGCCGAAGAATGTCCTTCCCAAGTCTCCCCTGATGGCTGCAAACACCCCCGGCATGTCACACTGATCTCCAGACCCCTCAGAGCCAATATATGCAAAACTGGACCCCTGGTTCTCACCCACTCACACCCGACTCCTCATCACTCTGCTCCTGTTTTCTCAGTGAGGGTCGAGAGTCCAGCACCAGGGAACACAGTCACCCTAGGTTCCCTGTATGTCCCTCCTCATGTCCCTCCATCCCAGATCCCTGCTGATTTCTCTCCATGTGTCCTCACATGTCCTCATGTGTACCCATGTCCCTGCTGGGGACTGTGTCCCCAGTCTGAGCTCCCTCACTCACCCCTCCATAGCAGTTATTGGGGTGTCCAGGGGACCCTCTCTGCCACCATTGCCCTGTTCTGTCCTGCAGGTGGACTTAGAGAAAATATTGATTCTTTCCATCGGAAACCCTCAACAGGTTGAATTGAAGGCACATCAGATCCCTTATCAATGTGTCTCCTCTGGCCGTGTCTACCTCTAGCCACCTCCTGCCCTGCTCTGTGTGACCCCTTGTCACTAGACATGTTGGGTTTCTTTTGTCTTCAATTAACAAAGATGTATCAAAGATATTCACACAAGAGCAACAATTGAACACAAAAAGCAGGGAAGTTGGTATTGTTTTCCCAGCTGGACACACTCCATGGAACAGTGGCAGAGGGTCTGGGATCTCATCTCTGAGGCATCATCCCTTCCAGATGCTGCCTTACACAAGTCACCTGTCATTCTGCCAATGGTCTTGATCTGCTAGTAAGAAGATGCAGAAAGTGTTCTTTCCTTTAGAAACAACCCCACTGCTGCCTTCGGTGGTCAGGGACAGGAATGTAGGGACACAGGAAACAGGGCCCCAAGACCCACATCAGTTGGTGTGTCCTGAAGAGGAAGTGCTGGCATGTGAGAGCCCCTCCCTCAGAGGAGGCTGCCCCAGAGCCCAGGGCCAAGGGCTGGTGAGGGCTCTGCTGTGTATGGGGGGATGGGGGCATCTCTGCCAAGTGCTGACCCATGAGGGGGCTGGCTGGGTGGGGAGGTGATGGGTCAGACAGGAGGCAGCACAGGGAGCTGAGGACAGAGAAGCCACCTGTGTTGGTCATTAGAGGGCAGGCCAGCAGGTGCTCTGGGGGCAGTTCTCAGTCTGCCCAACAGAAAGGGAAGTTTGGACACTTGTATTGGGGGAACCAGGAATGTGTAGTGTATTCACAGGGCCTGATGAGAAAGGTGGGAAGGGAGATGCCCCTTTTCTCTGTAAGAGTGACTGTCAGGAAGCATCACAGGTAAACCCCACACCTGCTCTAGAGAAGGTGTGTCCTTTCTGCCTAACACACCAAGGCTCACCCGAGTTCTGTCTTCTCAGCATCATTTAGAGAAGAGAGACCATCCAGCATCCCACCCTCCCCTCCACAGCACCCATGAGATGGCCTCCAAGGGTTTTGTCTTCAAAGTGGGTGCAGGAAGGTCTAGGTGACAAGGTGGACCTGTGTGCACCTCTGCCAGCACTGACCACAGACTGTGCCTGAGATCTGGGGCTACAGTCACCACCCAACCCTGGTGAGCACAGCTATCAGCCTCTGCTCCAGCCCCACCATGGTTCTGGGCACCGTTTCAGCCCTGTTGCAGTTCCCTGGGCCCTGGGCATGGTCATAGCCTCCTGCACTGGGCAGGGCTCCAGTCTCTCTCAGTGTCTCACAGGAATTGTACTCAACCTGCACTCAGGACCATCTGCATTAGCTCTTCCCCTTTGCTCTAGGACATTGATGTAGCAACTCCCGGAAAACCCCTGACCCCACGCTTCCTGACCACTGTGCCAGCTGTTGCTCTGTCCTTCATTCTGCACCTCCAGGACAGTGCAGGCTGCAGGTCTTGCCATGGGCCCCAATGCCAGCTTCTACCTGGTCCTCGGTGAGTGCTGGAATGGAGGGATAATGTGCCAGGACAGAGGGGGTGGGAGCCTGGGGAGGCATCTTCATCCCTTTTGAGTCATGACTTCAGCTCAGGAGGCTCATGGTCCCCCCTGGGGGTCTGACCCCTCTGTTCTGTCCCCGACCCAAGTCTGACCATGGAAAGCTGAGTCCTAGAAGTGGGTACCTGAGTTTGGGGACAGGTTCGGTCTGAGTACCTGTGTGGGAGAGGGGACTGGAGCTTTGTTGAAACTCATAGCAAGAAAAAGGTCTGTGCTCAGAAGTAATGCTGAGGAGGGAGCTTGACATTCTCAGGGGCTGACCTGTCTCCATCAGGGTCCCTGAGTGCAGCCCCAGGAGGAGGCTGGATGCTGGGTGTTTTTCTCACCACAGCTTCTCTTGCAGTGCTCTGCCTAGCCCAGACCATCCACATGCAGAACAGTGAGTCTACCTTTTTAAGCTCACTTTTTATATACATTGTGTTTTATGGCAAAGTATTAATGTTCCTTAGAGTCCTGCCATGGCTTGTCTTCAGCTAGGATGAGACCCAGGCCCCTCTCTCTGTCTGGATGGATCTGTTCTCATGCTGTCTAACCCACTATCTGCTGAGACCCTGCCTTCCTTTCACTTGCACAGACATACTGTCCTATTCACTTGACCCCATCTGCTCCCCAGCAGATATCTTCTCTCACTGGGTTTGGCTGGTTCACAGTTGGCCTATGGGTCTCAGCTCAGTGCCTATTCCTTCTGATTCTCAGAGGAGGTCAGTTGTCAGTCATCTGTCCTGAGACCCTCACACTCACGCTGGGTGCCTATCACCCACCACATGTGGCTGTATGTTTGCATGATCCCTTCATCAGCCTCTGTGCTCCCTCTTCCCTCCAGAGAAGGAGGCAGGTCCTTGTGTGTGAGTCTTGTGCTTGTGGGGCCAGTGGCACGTGGGGCTCCTCTGTAGATGGATGGAGAGGAACTAGGATGTGGATGAAAGAATGAGGGAGGGAGGGAGTAAACGAGTGGGGAGCCTTGTCCAGCGCCTGCCTCTGTCGGGGATCAGGTGCTGTGGTGCCATCTTCCTGTTTCAGGGCTATGAGCTCTCTCCTCCCCCCTCCCCAGCCACGTGGCACACATGTATTTTCAGGACCCTCAATATTAGAAATGGGAAGAGGCTGCATGGAAGCTAGAAAATGCAGTGACAATAGAGATCAGTGCTGCTCAGAAGATTGCTCTGTGGAAGGGAATCCCCACTTACTGGGGTCATGTGACCAGATCTGGGTGAAGCTCGACCCGCACTGGACTTCCAGTGGAGCTCTGCAGCCCCATTAGTCCCCACAGTGTCACCAGCTGCCCCTCAGTCCCTGCCCAGGTCACTCCCACATCTCAGACTCCTGCTTCCCTGTCCCCACATGTGACCCATCACCCTCACCCTCTGCCCCCCTGCCAGTCTCTGTTCCCTAGAAGGTAGCTGTGGGCAGAGAGAAGTTTCCAGGACACCAGCCTACTCTGGCCCCTCTGGTAGTATCCTGAGAAAAGCCCAACATGTGACCAGGACTGGGGATGCTGTGTCAGGGGGGTCACTCTGCAGTGATGAGGATTCACAGTCCCCTGGACTGGGTGTGGGGGGTGGTGTTTGGGGAAAGGATGGTGGGATGTTCTAAATTGGGTTGTGGGAATGGTTGCACAGCTCTGCAAGTTTGCTAAAAACAAGGAAGTGAACTGAAACGGGACTATGAGTGTGGTGACTTCCTTCTGAGGGACCCCAAGATCTTCTCTGCTTCCTCCCAGCAGTCCTGCTCAAACCTTGTATTAGGGCCGAGCCGGGACCTGTGATCTGCCGAGGACAGCCTGTGACCATCGTGTGCCGGGGCCCAGCCTGCGCTGACCTATTCTGTCTGCAGGAGAAGAACAGAATATCTGTCTATTTGGATCAGAGAAACGTGTCTCAACGTGGTTCACACTGGGCAAAGGCCACATTCCACATCAACGCAGTGAATGAACTCACTGCTGGGAGTTATTTCTGCCCATATCAAAAAGGGTCCTTCTGGTCTGAGTGTAGTGAGCTCCTGGAGCTGAAGGTGACAGGTGCGGACGGCTCCACTCCACCCTCAGGTTTGCCCCAGGTCCCTGCACCCTGTCCCCACCCCTGTCCTCTGTCCCAGGCTCCCTGCCCTCCTGCTGGCCCCCAGTCCTGAGGTTCCCCTGCCTGTCTGCCCATATGGCCTTTGACCTTCACACCCGGCTCAGGGTCCTGGAGCATTGGACCCTTCCTGATACCATGATGGCCTGGACACTGAACCCAGCATTGTTGTGGACACAGAGCTGTCCTTGCAGAGCTAGGAGGGGAGTGAGTTCCAGAGGTCAGTTAGGGACCCACCCCCTTCAAGGAGACAGTTATAATAGCCCACAGGATGGTGTTTTATTATCTTTTTTATGGGGCCCAGGTAATATGTCCTGTATGCATGATTGATCCTTTTTGGGAACTCATGGGGTCCAGGACTGGACCCCATGACCAGGGCTGGATGTTGCTTTGAGGAATTTGGGGGATAAAGCTGTCCTTCCCCAGTGTGTTCAGGCCTGAGATGTCCCGCACTCAGAGTCCATTGGGGACACTCTGACCCTTCTATATCCTCCTGGGTTTCACAGGATCAATTCCATGCTGACTCATGGGGTCAGAAGCAGCATGATGGTGGGAGGTGAGAGGAGTGACCAATTCCCCTCAGCAGAACCGAGCAGGGGCCTCTCCGAGACTCCTGGCCCTCATTTCTCAGGAATGTGAGGGGTCATTGGGACTGAGTGATAGGCCAATGTGGCCTGTGGGTGGAAAATCAGGGTGGAGAGGGGCCAGTCTGGGTGGGACAGACAGCAGGCAGCCCCCACATAGCATCAACCTTCTCCTGCCCTGTTCACAGGAGCCCCCAGAGTTGTCCATTCCACCCCCCTCATGCACACAAAGCCCCCCTCCACAGCTGGTGAGTAGAGACCACAGCTTGGAAGGGTTTCAGGGGGCTCTGTGCTTGGGATCAAGCTCTGGGGTGCGGCCCTCTGATCTGAGCTAGGATAACCAGAGAAAGACAAATACCATACGATCTCACTTCTGTGTGGAGTCTAATGAACAAAATAATGTAACAAACAAAATAGAAACAGAGGCACAGATACACAGAACAGAATGACAACTGTCAGAGGGGAGGGGGTTGGAGGCGGGTGAGCAAGGAGAAGGATTATTTTTTAAATTTACATATATGTGTGTATATATACATATATGTATTTGACACGTAGACACAACCACGGCATGTAGACAGCCAGAGGGAAAGGAGGTATGGGAGGTGGAAGGAGGCAGGAAGGCAAGGTCATTGGAGACAAAAAGAGACTTTACTTTGGGTGACAGGCACACAATGCAGTGTGCAGATGATGTTCCATCGAGGTATGCACTTGAATCCTATATGGTTTTATTAACCAATTTCACCCCAATAAGTTCAAGTTTAAGAACAGACCATGGCAAGGGGCTGGCACACACAGGGCGGCACTAACGTTGGTGACTGGGACAACTTCACTGGCAGGGTGGATAACTCGGTGTCAGGCTCTGTGGCAGCATTTCCTGCCCACCACTGACAGTTGGGGGAGGGGTGCTTGTCTGACCTCTAACAGCCTCACTTTTTTAAATCTGCAGAAACAAAGCTCAAGTTTCTTGCCCAAAGACACAAGGTTATGAAGAGGCAGGAGCAGCCCAGGGTGGACAGAACCCAGGCCCCAGGGTTTGTTCACAACTCTGCACCACCCCCTTGTGGGCAGAGTCGTACTACCTTGCAAGACAGAGGGACAGAGAGACACGGGGACAGGGGGACTGACAGCTCAGATTCCAAACTTGGACCCTAGGAGAGAAGCGACCTCATGACGGTTGTCCCTGAAGAACGACTTAGTCACCTAGAGGCAGAGACTCCACTCTGGGAGAATCCTGAGCACAGCGCTGCTGCGGGGACAGGGAGGTCATTACACAGGGCAGGGCGCTGAAGTCCTTTTCCCGCGGGACAGAGACAGAGGGACAAGCTCTTAACGACCATATTGAGCACATAGTTCCTGGTCACCGCGTCTGCAGCAGACGCCCCCTAGCGGCGGGCTCGGTGCACCCGGGGAATCAGTAGAAAGGGTCCCTGTCCCCCAGTTCTAATGGGGAGAATTAATTAGAACAAGCAGAAGAAAGGCCTATATTAATGTGTCTGCATGTGCAAATACAAATATGTAATTTACAGTGTGAATTTTCAGATCTGTAATTTATGCCAATGCATATATTTAGATTGTTTATTAAATATGCCATATAATTAATATAACAAACGCATTAATATCATCACAAATGCATATAGACATTATAAATTTATCCCGTATTACTAAAATTAACATATGTAGATTTTTACGTAAATATAGACCATATATGATACAATAAAATGTGTAATTGGTAAAACTGATATATATGACATATGTCATGTAAGTTTTTAATTATTTTAATACTTATAAAATTTAAATTATACCTATACAAATTAAATCACATAATTTATACATAATTACATTTACTGAAGTTTCAGTACAATCACTCAGTTTATTGTAAATAAACAGCTTATTATTTTGACACCAGAGACAAAGGGTCAGGGAGGGAGGGAGGGAAGGACCTCCCGAGGGAAACTCCACGGGTCGAGGGCGCCCTACGTTTTCAGGCAGGTATGTGACACCCCTGGAGAGGCAAGATCGGCTGTCCTCCCGCGCCCTTCCCCAGGTCCCCCGCCAGCTGTCCTCCTTGGGTTCCACCCCATCCTCAGCGAAGGAGTGCGGGCCAGGGCAACCGGTGCGCAGAGTAGGCTCCTCAGACTTTCCCCCTTTATTACGCTTTGGATGTGGCACAGGAGAAACAGGACCTGGACAATGGTCGGGGCAGGACAGGCTGCTGGTGTTCTCTGAGCGACAGCAACCTGTGTCGCCCCCGCCCCCACCTTGAGGACGACCATGGGGGTCGAGACTTGGTATTTTTAAATCTGGTGGGGCTTCTCCTCTCGGGCCAACTACGCCCCCCCTTTTTGCCCTAGCCAGTCAGCGTCAGGTCCGCCATTTTTCAAACCCTCTTCCTGCCGTCAATCAAGATGGAGCAGTACATTCCTCTCCTGACCGGTTCCAACAGGTCTGGAAGTTAAGGACCTGGGCGACCCACCGAACCTGCTAGGCTGGGGGCGGAGGGACGGCCCCGGAGAAACACTACCAATAGAAAGCCTCCATCGAGAGGGGGCAGAGCTCACCAGAGTTTGAATACTCACCAGACCCAATCAGAGAGGCGCGGGTGTGGCCTGTGGTCTGGCTGGTCAAGGTGCCCTGGAGCTGAGTGGAGCGGAGAAGACTGCAGAACAACTGCCTGAGGATTGGGTAAAATAAGCCAGTTCACGCTGGAGCCCAGCATGGGAAGCCTCTCAGCAGGAGCTTGCTACTTGGCGGGGACGCTGAGGAAGACCTACCGTCAGCTAGATGCCGTCTGTCACCATGGCTAAAGGCGACCCCAGCAAGCCGAGGGGCAAGATGTCCTCATATGCCTTCTTCGTGCAGACCTGCCGGGAAGAGCACGAGAAGAAGCACCTGGACTCCTCAGTCAGCTTTTTCCGAGTTCTCCAAGAAATGCTCGGAGGGATGGAAGACCATGTCTGCAAAGGAAAAGTCCAAGTTCGAAGATATGGCACAGAGTGACGAAGCTCGCTGTGACAGGGAGATGAATTAGTTCCTCCCAAAGGTGGTAAGAAAGGAAAGAAGAAAGATCCCAACGTTCCTAAAAGACCTCCGTCTGCCTTCTTCCTGTATTGCTCTGAACATCGCCCAAAGATCAAAAGTGAACACCCTGGTTTATCCACTGGGGATACTGCAAAAAAATTGGGCGAATTGTGGTCTGAACAGTCAGCCAAAGATAAACAACCATATAAAGAAAAAGCAGCTAAACTGAAGGAGAAGTATGAAAAGGATATTGCTGCATACCGTACCAAAGGCAAAAGTGAAGTGGGAAAGAAGGGACCTGGAAGGCCAACAGGCTCAGAGAAGAAGAACGAACCAGAAGATGAGGATGAGGAAGAAGAGGAAGAGGAGGAGGAGGAGGAAGAGGAGGAAGATGAAGAATAAAAGGCTATCCTGTAATGATGCGTGTGGAGTATGTGTGTGCTCAGGCAATGGTTTTGCTAAGAATGTGAATTCAAGTGCAGCTCAAATTAGCTTCAGTATAAAAACTGTACAGATTTTTGTATAGCTGGTAAGATTCTACGTAGAGAAAATACTTTTTTCAAAATGCAGGTTGTAGGTTTTTGAGGGGCCTACTACATTCAGTTAGGTTTTAAGGCTTTGGATGTTAAATGTTTCTAAATATGTAATGGTTTCTTTAATTTCTTGACTAGTGTATGGTAGCACAGCAAACTGATAGGAATTAGTATCAATAGTAAATTTTGGGTTTTTTTGGAATGTTGACATTTAGTTTTACAAAAAATTTTGTAATAAAATTATGTATATTAAAAAATAAACAGCTTATGAAATTACACGTATCATACATACACTGCATACACATGGAATTTAAATCGAGGTGAACGTCACCCAGGTGAGCTCAGGCAGCGGCGTGCAGAACGGCCAGTGGGTCCTGGATTGTGGATGTCACAGGTGCTGAGGGAAGCACTCTCTGGGAGGTGAAGCTTTTTACCTTCCTAAGGGGTAGGGAGGACTCAGCCTCAGGCAGGAGCGGGGCTGCAGTTCCAGCAGAGGGAACTCTGGGTGCTCCCTGGGCCTGGACCAAACCCGGGACCTCAGTCTGGCCCCTAGAGACCTGTGTGGTGGCGCGCATGCGCAGCGGAGGAAGCTGGGACTGGTGAGGGACAGAGCGCATGCGCCAAACTCAGACCCTGTCCAGTGCTTCATATGCTGGCCCGCTGGCTGCGGGGATTCCGGCAGCACGAGGGCAGCGGCTTGGCTTTCTCCCGCTGTGGGAAGGGAATACGGTATTTCATCTGCTCCATCCAGGGAGCACGTCGTTAGCCAGGTGTGGCCACTGAGCCTTTGAAAAGTGGCTAGTGCAGCGGAGGGCCTGGCTTTTACAGTTCTTTAACTTCAGTATCAGTGGATTCAATAACACGCGGTTATCAATTTGGACAGAGGATGGTATGTCCATCCCCACAGAAAGTTCCACCAGCACAGCAGCATTGGAGGGAACAGGTGAGAGTCCCAGAGGCAGGGAGACCCCCTGGGTGGGGGCTGGGGACACTCAGAGCCTCCTCTGCCCAGCTCTGGCCTTTGACCCATGTCCTCCTGATTCCTCACTCCTAGGACACACACAGGCAAATTCCCGGGACACTAAGACCAGCAGTGAGTGGTGGGGTCAGAGGGCCATGGACCTGGAGCATGCCTCTTGGGGGGAGGGGGGAAAGAATGGGGTTGGGCGTCCATCACATTCCATCTCTGCCATTGTCCTGTGTACAGAGGATGTCCCCACTCAAGACCCTGGTTTTGTAAAATAGGAATGATGGTTCCCATGTGGAGGACTATGAGGCACGTGAGAGATCATCCATGTGGGTGTGAAAATGCCAAGCCCCCAGCACAGGCATGGTATGCAGGAGGTGATCAGTAAATGCACACTGCTGATACCTTGGTTCCATCTCCCATGCTCCCCCAGGCCGGTCAACAGAGCTTCTTTATATTCTTGTCGGGATCTGTGTGGCCTGTCTGCTTTGTCTCCTCCTCCTCCTGGCCCTCCTCTTAGTGCACAATCAACGTCAGAAAAAACCTGGTAAGTCTCAGGGTCAAGGTGGGGTCATGTGGGAAAGCATTTGGGGTGCTGGGAAGGCAGCCTCCCTCCTAATTCACACCCCTGACTGTCCTTAGGGCCCCCCAGCATCAAGGCTGAGGAGCCAAGGCCCCAGGAGAGGTGAGACTCCCCTGGGGGTGACCATGCACCCCCCTTCCACTTCTCTGCCTCCCGGTGTGCCCCCTCATGCTTACCTGTTCTTTCTTCTCAGGCTCAGCCCGACAGATGACATCACAGAGAACCCAGCTGGTAAAGGGACAAGGAGAGGGGACCTCTTGGGAGAAGGGAAATGTACATTCAGTGCCATTCCAGAAGCAGTGTGGGTGGGAGGGTATCTGGGAACATTGTGGGCTCTTCTGGAGGAGGAGGGTATGAAATCTGACCCTGTGAGTTTTCAGGCATATTTGACTTCAAAAGTCCATTCCCAAGAGCTGACCACTGTTCTCTCCCCTCCAGATGTGGCCACCACAGTGGATGCACTTCCTGAGGAAAATGGAGACAGGCACAGGCCAGTGAGTCCTTGTAATTGCCACTGGCTTCTGGGTAGCAGAGCACCCCCACCTTAACAGGTTCACAAAACCTTCCCAGCATCCTGGGTGAGGATTTGGAAGCAGATGGAATGTACTGGGTGGTGCTGGCTCAGGGACTCTCATGAGGTTGCTGTGCAGATGACCAGGGCTGCATCCAGCTGAAGGTTTGACTGGGGCTGCATGGTCCATGTGTAGGGTGGCACCCCCACAGGGGTGGGGTGGGAGGCCTCACTTCCTCTGCAGCAGGTGGGCTCCTCCATGGAGCCGGCCTCCCCAGAGTTGAAGGGCCAAAGGCACAATGTCTTTTGTGGCCCCTCCTTGGAGGTGACAGGCCCTCACTTCTGCAATATTCTGTGGGTCACACAGACCAACTCTGACTCTGTGTGGAAGGAGGCCACACAATGGAGATTCGAGAGCTGGGATGACAGGGGCCACATGGAAGCTGTTTTCCCAGTTTCCTTCCCACAATCCCCACCCCTTAGCCTCGGCCACATTAACTTATCCTGGGTCTGTCCCTTAGAATCCTGCTGCAGGAGACTCCGAGGAGGTGACATATGCCCAGCTGGACCAGCGGGCCCTCACACAGTGAGCAGCTCGGACTGAGTCCCCACAACCCACGGACCCCACAGCTGAGTCCAGCATGTACGCAGCCCTCTCCAGACACTGACTTCAGGACCACCTGGCCTCTGCACCTGGAGACACACCACTCTTGCAAAGGCCGGTAGCGGCCACTTGGAGGATTTCACTATTAAACTATCTCCCTCCTGAAAGTCATCAACACATTTCTCCTGGAGGCAAGACCTGGACTTTGGGGACCCCTGTTGAAGAAGCAGGAGGTTCACTAACCAGGTTGCTCCTCCTACAACCAACCAGCTTGGTGAAGCACAGTTGTAACTCTTGTTTCCAGAGACCCAGCTACTGGCACCTGGCTGCTTCCAGAGACCCAGCTAATGTTGTCAGGCAATTTCCATAGAACAACCAATGTCCAGCAGTTTCCACAGATCCAACTAACTTAGTCTAGCAGTTTTGAGAGACCCAGCTAATGCTGTGCAGCAGTTTCTAGAGACCCTGCTAATGTTGCCTATCTGGTTTCAGCAGACCCAGGTATGGGTCAAACCAGCTGCCCCATCAGGTTAAAAAAAGTCTTTACCCTGAGAACCTCTAGGGGGCGCCAGCGTCTCCTTCAGATAATTTAGCGGTTATTATTATTATTATTGTTATTATTATTATTTGCTTTCTTTTTTTAATAGGAAAAAGAAGAAACTTGCATGCCTGTTACAGACCTGGTATTAAAAATGTTATTGTATACTAAAAGAGTATTTTAAAAGTTCAACCCAAACTCAGCCAGTTCTCTTAAAAGTTCAACTGCTACTTTAGTTTGCGAAACAGCATATTGAATCCTGGTTCAAACCCTCCATAGTACCCGCAGTCTTTCCTCTGACTTGTTTTTTAAAAACTAGGCACTGAAATACTGCTAACTTGCCCAAGGTCGGCTACCTCTGACCTCAGGAGAGGAAAACATCTCAGTAGCCAGGAGGTTTCTGTCCTGACTCAGAGAGGGTGGATGTCCAGCCTTCCTCCTCAATTTAAATTGTGCTGATCTTTCCTGTGCCATTTCTACTCAGGGGTAATTTTCCCCCAGGAATTTGCTTCTAATTCTCTATTTTTTCTTTATTTCTTTGGCGTTATATCATGTGTTGAATTTCTGTTTTCCGTCTTTCATCTCCTTGTTAGTTTTTGTCTATTAGTGCATAGTCTGGGCTCTCCAGGACACAGAACCAGTACGGTGTGGTATGTATGTTACCTAGAGGCGCAGGAGAGTAAGGACGGATTCAGTAGAGGAACAGGCTCACAGGTCATAGAACCTGCACATCCCACTGTCTCCCGTCTGCACGCTGGAGCCCCAGGAGGGCCGGTGCTGTAATTCTGACCACAGACGCCAGTTCCCTGCAGCACACCAGGACACTGACTGCTGTGGCCACACCACCCTGAATCCTCAGGTTCACCTCCTGGGTTCTTCCCCAGGGCAGAACCCATGGTCTGAACTTCTGTTTCCTGCAGGTGCTGGGTGACTGGGGCTCAGGAACTTGGGGCACAGGGAGGGTAGGGTTGAGGCCCAGGATCATAATACACATGAGCCTTGGTGTCAGGAGGGACGGTGCACTTCCAGAGCCTGATGCTCTTCTTCTTAAGCAGCAGGGACCACAGGACTGGGTGCCCCCTGGGTGTGAGCTTAAGATCTGGGGAGAGCCTCAGGTTTGTGTCCTTGGAGAGGCTGAGCCCCACCCCATCTAGGAGGACATGACAGCAGGCCTTGCAGACACCTCTTCTCTATCAGACCTCACCTGGCTGACCCAGGACAATGAGGAAGTCCCTTCCCACTCTCCCCAGCTCTTCCTGGAAGACTGCCTGCCTGGTGCTACAGCCCAGCAGCCCCTCTCTGGGCTGTGCCCCTGAGAAGTGTCAGGTCTTTCCCTTCAGGTCCTGATTCTCCCCCTCTTGGGGCTGGGCCCTCCCCTGTGAGGTCATAATCATGGGACTCCCTGTAGTGACGGGCAGAGGCTAGGAGTCCACCTTCTCTACACACAGTGCCTGTGGTCTGTGTCATAGATGACCTAGAGACGCCCACAGCATCCAATTGGAACTCCAGCCCCCAGATCCAACTGGTTCTTTGCAAACACAACCTTCCATGAAGCTCTGCCCCCCCAACCTTTGGGCAACATGACTGATTCCTTGGTGCATTTGCTTCTATAGAATTAGGGGCTTTTAGTTTAGGAGTTGCTGGAGCCAGCTGGGAGGCAGGTGTGTGCAGAGCACAGACAGCTCAGGGGCACAGGACACAGAGGGGCACAGAGACAGGGGCATCGTGCCTGAGCAGGCTGCCACCTGCCCTGGAGAGCATGAGAGGAATGAATGAGTGTCCTTCCAGTGCCACTCCCCTCTCTGTGTCCCCCCCCCCAGTAATAACATAAAGGTCTCAAGAGAGTTGTATGGTTTACCTTCTGCACGTGGGAAACGGAAGCGTTTGCGTAAGTGTAATGTTGGGGATGGTCAGCCTGTGAGGACCAGAAGCCAAGCCAATAAGTTTCCCTGCTTATGCTGTCCGTGCATTTCTCTCTGTATCTAAGTCTCTATGTACCTAAGTCTTTATGTGTCTATGTTACTATCTATGTATTGAAGTGTCTGTGTGTCTTTCTATGTAAACATTGATCTATGTATTTATCTATGTAATTTTCAATCTATATATTTATCTATGTATCCATGTAG
Organism: Phyllostomus hastatus; assembly: GCF_019186645.2. NCBI lineage: Eukaryota > Metazoa > Chordata > Mammalia > Chiroptera > Phyllostomidae > Phyllostomus > Phyllostomus hastatus. Next base: position 113,938 of record NW_025334021.1, read on the forward strand.
CTATATAAGTATCTATGTATCTAAGTATGTATGTATGTATCTATGGTACATATGTATCCATGTACCTATCATTTTTCCATCTACCTATCATTTACTTATCTATCCATCTACCTGTCCTCTACTTCTCTATCTACCCACCCATCCCCTCTATCTACATGTTTATCTATCATCTGTGTATCTATTCTTTACCAATCTATTATTTATCATCTCTTTGTATCTCCATACACTTCTTTTATTTATATCTCTATCTTTATCCATCTGTTATGAAGTTAATACCATAGGTTTTTAGATTGACATAGATTCAGCCCCTTTATGAAATATCTCAGTAGAAAAACCTTTTAGAAACTAAAACTTCTGTGGACCCAAAAAGGGGACGTTAGAGTTGGGCCTGGGGGCACCCAGACTCACTTCCCTTGAGACCACGGAAATGAGCCCACAGTGTGGCCACTGCACACTTCCCAACCTGTAGGGCCCTGTCCTCCCACCCAGAGGACAAGGACAGAGAGGACAGTGAGAGGCTGGTTATGGACCCCAATACCACCCCGCTTCTGGGCCTCAGGGAGTTGGAATGCAGGGGCAGAACCCCAGGGACAAAAGGGGTGGCATCAGTGTGAGGTCCAGGCCCCACCTCAGTTGTGCCTCTAGTCCAGGACCTGCTGGGCCCTGGGAGAGAGTCAGTCATGCAGGCCCTGCCCACTCTGGGGCACCTGGGCCTGAGCCTCCAGAGGAGGGTCCAGGTCCCCTAACCTGTTCTGACCCTGGGAAGGGGCAGATCCCATAGAGAAAGGTCATGGTAAGTCTGGGTGAGAGGTGCCTGGAACTTGAGTGACACCCACTACAGAGGAAGGAAGCTGCCCCCTGGGAGTCATGTAGATCAGGGTGGTTTGTAGGTTACAGAGGAGACAAAATCCTTCCCTGCAGCACACTGACCTTGACCCCCAGTTAAGGAGACTAAACAATGGACATGTTTACCCTGGGCCTTCGCTTGCCACTCACTCACTGCCTGTGCTGGGTGACCCACACCCAGGAGAGGACTCATTTTTACACCTCTAATCCCTACCATCCCAAGAGCCGCTTTTACTAAAGTCCTGTGGGTTCCAGGAGGGACCGTACTGTGGTTAAATCTGAGTGATGTCCCTCCCAAGTCTCTCGTGATGGCTGCAAACACCCCCGGCATGTCACACTGATCTCCAGACCCCTCAGAGCCAATATATGCAAAACTGGACCCCTGGTTCTCACCCACTCACACCTGACTCCTCATCAGTCTGCTCCTGTTTTCTTAGGGTCATGAGTCCAGGATCAGGCAACACAGTCACCCTAGATTCTCCATATGTCCCTCCTCATGTCCCTCCATCCCAGATCCCTGCTGAGTTCCCTCCATGTGTCCTCACATGTCCTCACGTGTACCCATGTCCCTGCTGGGGACTGCGTCCCCAATCTGAGCTCCCGCAATCCCCCCTCCACAGCAGCTACTGGGGTATCCAGGGGACTCTCCCTCTGACCGCTGCCCTGTTCTGTCCTGCAGGTGAACTTAGAGAAAATATTGATCCTTTCCATCTGAAACTCTCAACTGGTTGAACTGAAGGCACATTAGATCCCTTATCATTATGTCTCCTCTGGGCGTGTCTACCTCTAGCCACCTCCTGCCCTGCTCTGTGTGACTCCTTGTCACCAGACACATTGGGTTTCTCTCAGTTTCTCTTGTCTTCAATTGACAAAGATGTATCAGAGATATTCACATAGGACAACAACTGAACACAAAAAGCAGGGAAGTTGGTGGTTTTCCCAGCTGGATACACTCCATGGAACAGTGGCAGAGGGTCTGGGATCTCACCTCTGAGGCATCATCCCTTTCAGATGCTGCCTTACACAAGTCACCTGTCATTCTGCCAATGATCTCGTTTGGCCAATAAGAAGATGCAGAAAATGCTCTTTCCTTTAGAAGCAACCCCACTGCTACCCTCTGTGGTCAGGGACAAGAATTTGGGGACACAGGAAACAGGGCCCCAAGACCCAGAGCAGTGTTGTGTCCTGAGGAGGAAGTACTGGCATGTGAGAGCCCCTTCCTCAGAGGAGGCTGCCCCAGAGCCCAGGGCCCAGGGCCGGTGAGGGCCCTGCTGTGAATGGAGGGGTTCAGTGAGGGTTCTGCCAAGTGCTGACCCATGAAGGGGCTGGCTGGGTGGGGAGGTGATGGATCAGACAGGAGGCAGCACAGGGAGCTGAGGACAGAGAAGCCACCTGTGTTGGTCATTAGAGGGCAGGCCAGCAGGTGCTCTGGAGGCAGCTCTTAGTCTGCCCAATAGAAAGGGAAATTTGGGCACTTGTATCGGGGGTACTAGGAATGTGCAGTGTATTCACAGGGGCTGATGAGAAAGGGAAGATGCTCCTTTTCTCTGTAAAGGTGACTGACAGGAGCCATCACAGGTAAACCCCACACCTGCTCTTGAGAAGGTGTGTCCTTTCTGCCTAACACATCAAGGCTCACCAGAGTTGAGTCTTCTCGGCATCACTTAGAGAAGAGAGAGCATCCAGCATCTTGCCCTCCCCTCCCAGCACCCACGAGAGGGCCTCCAAGGGTTTTGTCTTCAAAGTGGGTGCAGGAAGGTCTAGGTGACAAGGTGGACCTGTGTGCACCTGTGCCAGCATTGACCACAGACAGTGTCTCATGGATGGGGCCACAGTCATCATCCAGCCCTGATGGGCACAACCATCAGCCACTGCTGCAGCCCCACCACTGTTCAGGACACCATCTCAGCCCTACTGATGTTCCCTGGGCCCTGGGCATAGGCATAGTCTCCTGCCCTGGGCACGGCTCCAGTCTAAGTGTCTCACAGGAATTGTACTCAGCCTGCACTCAGGACCATTTGCATTAGCTCTTCCCCTTTGCTCTAGGACATTGATGTAGCAACTCCCGGAAAACCCCTGACCCCACACTTCCTGAGCAATGTGCCAGCTGCTGCTCTGTCCTTCATTCTGCAGCTCCAGGACAGTGCAGGCTGCAGGTCTTGCCATGGGCCCCCACCCCAGCCTCCTCCTGGTCCTCGGTGAGTGCTGGAATGGAGGGATAACATGCCGTGACAGAAGGGGTGGAGGCCTGGGGAAGGGTTTCATCCCTTTTGAGTCCTGACTCCAGCTCAGGAGACTCATAGTCCCCCCTGGGGGTCTGACCCCTGAGCTCTGTCCCTGACCCAAGTCTGACCATGGAAAGTTGAGTGGGTACCTGGGCGTGGGGACAGGTTCAGACTGACTACCTGTTTGGGAGAGGGGACAGGGGCTTTGTTGAAACTCAGGGCACGAAGAAGGGCTGTACTCAGACGTAATGCTGAGGAGGGAGCCGGACATTCTCAGGGGCTGAGCCCTGCCTCCATCAGGGCCCCTGAGTGCAGCCCCGGGAGGAGGCCGAGCGCTGGTTGTTTTTCTCACCACAGCTTCTCTTCCAGTGCTCTGCCTGGTCCAGACCATCCACATGCAGAGGGGTAAGTTTATATTTTTTAATTTTTTTTATATATGTTGTGTTTTATAGCAAAGTATTAATGTTTCTTAGAGTCCTCTGATGGCTTATCTCCAGCTAGGATGAGACTCAGGCTCCTCTCTCCGTCTTGGTGGGTCTGTTCTCACTCTGTCTGACTCACTGATCTGTGGAGACGCAGCCTCTCTTTCACTGCCACAGACAGTGTTGTCCTACTCACTCAACTCAACCTCCTCCCAGGCTGATGTCTTCTATTTTCACCTCCCCCTGAGACTCCCAGATAAGATCAGCTTTCCCTCATCAGTCCCGGGACTCCCACACTCACTGGGTACATGTCACCGCATGTGGCTGTGGGTTTGCATGATCCCTTCAACAGCCTGTGTCCTCCTTCTTCCCTCCAGACAAGCAGGCAGGTCCTTGTGTATGAGTCTCGTGTTTGTGGGGCCAGTGGCACATGGAGCCCCTCTGTAGATGGACGGAGAGGAACTAGGATGTGGATGAAAGAATGAGGGAGTGAGTGAGTGAGTTAATGAGTGTGGAGCCCTGGCCAGCACCTGCCTCTGTCAGGCTTGTGTGACATGGGTGCCATCTTCCTGTTTCAGGTCTACGAGTCCTCTCCTCCCCACTCCCAATCCACATGGCACACATGGGCTTTCAGGACCCTCAAGACTAGAAATGAGAACAGGCTGCAAGGAAGGTAGAAAATGCAGTGGGAACAGAGCTGAGTACTGCTCAGAGGATTGCCCTGGGTTTGGAAATCCCCACCCACTTGGGTCACATGATCAGATCTAGGTAGAGCTCCACCCTCCTCTCCCCTGACTTCCAGTGGAGCTCTGCAGCCCCCACTGGTGGCCACAGTGTCACCAGCTCCCCTTCATACTTGGCCCAGGTCATTCCCCAGACGCCTGCTTCCCTGTCTCCATATGTGACCCATCACCTTTACCCTCTGCCACCCTCCCAGCATCCTTGTCCCCTGAAAAGTGACTGTTGGCAGGGAGTAGTATCCAGGACCCCAAGCTGCTCTGCTCTGACCCCTTCTGTGTCACCCTGATAAAGACCAATGTGTGACCAGAACTTGGGGTCCTTTGTCAGGGGTGTCATTCTGCAGTGATGAGGATTCACAGTGCCCTGGACTGGGTGTTGGGGCTGGTGTTTGGGGAAAGGATGGTGGGAAGTTCTAAACTGGGTCAAGGGGACGGTTGCAGAGCTCTGCACGTTTGCTGAAAGCATTGAGGTGAACCCCAAAAATAAGGGACTGTGAGTATGGTGACTTCCTCCTGAGGGACCCTGAGATCTGCTCTGCTTCCTCCCAGGGCTCCTGCCCAAACCCTCTATCAGGGCTGAGCCGGGACCTGTGATCCGCCGGGGACAGCCTGTGATCATCGTGTGCGGGGCCCCAGACTGGGCTGACCTATTCCGTCTGGAGGAGAAGAATATAAGATCTTCTCATTGGGATGAGAGAAGCAAGTCTCAACATGGTTCTCGGGGGAAAGAGGCCACATTCCACATCGATGCCATGAGTGATGACACTACCAGGAGTTATCGCTGCTTGTATTGCCAAGGGACCCTCTGGTCTGAGCGCAGTGAGATCCTGGAGCTGAAGGTGACAGCTGAGGACGTCATCACTCCACCCTCAGGTTTGCCCCAGGTCTTTGCACCCTGTTCCTCAGCTGTGTCCTTTGTCCTCAGGCCCCTGCCCTCCTCCTGATGCCCAGCCCTGTGGCTCCCCTGCCTCTCTGCCCACATGACTTTTGACCTTCAAACCTGACTTAGGGCCCTGGAGGCCTAGTGACTGTCGACACCATGATGGCCTGTACACTGAGCCTGGCATTGTTGTGGACACAAAGCTGTCCCTGCAGGGCTGGGTGGGGAGTAGACTCCCAGACGTCAGGTGGGGACACACCCCCTTCAAGGAGACAGGCGTCACATCCTGCAGGGTGGTGTTTTACTGTCCTTTTTCCTGGGCTAGACTTGGTGGGGTTCCAGGAAATGTGTCCTGTATGCATGATTGATCCTTTCTGGAAAATTATTTGGTCCAGGGGCCCATGACAGGACTGGGTATTGCATTCAGGAATTTGAGGGTTGAAGCTGTGTTTCCCCAGTGTTTTTAGGCCTGAGATGTCCTGGACTCAGAGTCCATCGGGGACACTCTGACCCCCTCCATGTCCTCCTGGGTTTCACAGTATCAATTCCTTGTTGACTCATGGGGTCAGGAGCAGCATGGTGGTGGGAGGTGAGAGGAGTGACCACTTCCCCTCAGCAGAACTGAGCAGGGGGCTCTCCATGACTCCTGTCCCCCATTTCTCAGGAATGTGAGGGGGCATCTGGGACTGAAGGATGGACTGATGTGGCCTGTAGGTTGATGATCAGGGTGGAGAGAGGCCATGCTGAGTGGGACGGACCCCAGGCAGTCCCCACATGGCATCAACTCTTCTCCTGCCCTGTTCACAGGAACCCCTAGAGTTGTTAGCTCCATACCCTTCTCATGCAGAAAGCCCCGCACCACAGCTGGTGAGTAGAGACTTGGGTCTAGAGGGGTTTTGAGGAGCTCTTCACTGGGGATCAGGCTCCGGGATCTAGCCGTGTCCTGGGCTACAAGAGTCAGAGAGACAAACACAATATGATCTCACTTCTGTGTGGAGTCTAATGAACAAAATAATGTAACAAACAAAATAGAAACAGAGGCACAGATACACAGAACAGACTGAAAGAGTCAAAGAGGAGGGGTTGGGGGCTTGGTGAGCAAGGTGAAGGATAATTTTAAAATTTACATATGTGTGTGTATATATACATACATGTATTTGACATGTAGACACAACCACAGCATGCAGACAGCTGGAGGAAAGGTGAGCAAATATTTCCTGGTCACCGCGTCTGCAGCAGACGTCCCCTAGCAGCTGGCTCAATGCACATGGGGAATCAGTAGAAATGGTCTCTGTCCCACAGTTCTAATGGGGAGAATTAATTAGAACAAGCAGAAGAAAGGCCTATATTAAAGTGTCTGTATGTGCAACTATAAATACATATTTTACAGTGTGAAGTTTCAGATCTATAATCTATGTGTGTGCATATCCTTAGATTGTATATTAAATATGTCATATAATTAATATAACAAACACATCAACACCATCACAAATGCATATAGACAACATAAATTTTTCACGTATTACTAATATTAACATATGTAGATTTTTACGTAAATATAGACCATATATGATACAATAAAATGTGTAATTGGTAAAACTGATATGTATGACTTATGTCATGTAAGTTTTTTAATTATTTATTTTAATACTTATAAAATTTAAATTATACCTTTACAAATTAAATCTCATAATTTATACATATTAACATTTACTACAGTTACACTACAATCACGCAATTTATTGTAAATAAACAGCTTATTATTTTGACACCAGAGACAAAGGGTCAGGGAGGGAAGGAGGGAGGGATCTCCCGAGGGAAACTCCACGGGTCGAGGGCGCCCTACGTTTTCAGGCAGGTTTGTAGCACCCCTGGAAAGGCCAGATCAGCTGTCCTCCTGCGCCCTTCCCCAGGTCCCCCGCCAGGTGTCCTCCTTGGGTTCCACTCCACCCTCAGCGACTTCGGGCAGGCCAGGGCAACCGGTGCGCAGAGTAAGCTCCTCAGACTTTCCCCCTTTATTATGCTTTGGATGTGGCACAGGAGAAACAGGACCTGGACAATGGTCGGGGCAGGACAGGCTGCTGGTGTTCTCTGAGCGACAGCAACCTGTGTCGCCCCCGCCCCCACCTTGAGGACGACCATGGGGGTCGAGACTTGGTATTTTTAAATCTGGTGGGGCTTCTCCTCTCGGGCCAACTACGCCCCCCCTTTTTGCCCTAGCCAGTCAGCGTCAGATCCGCCATTTTTCAAACCCTCTTCCTGCCGTCAATCAAGATGGAGCAGTACATTCCTCTCCTGACCGGTTCCAACAGGTCTGGAAGTTAAGGACCTGGGCGACCCACCGAACCTCCTAGGCTGGGGGTGGAGGGACGGCCCTGGAGAAACACCTACTGTTGTGGAAAATCCACCCACACGCGGGGAGATAATGAAGCACGAACTTTATTACCCGGGGGCCCAGAGCGGGTGGCTAACATCCAAATCCTCTGAGCTCCGATCCTCACTCTCCCGGGGTTTAAATAGTCCCAGGCTTCCTACCTACGTGGCGAAGCAAGGTTACAGAAGCCAAATGCGGAAGTTAGGTCCAGCTACCTTATATGGGAGACAAAGAGAAAACTCAGGAGGAATTTGCAGAACCAAGGAGCGAGGAGCTTATCATGGGAGTCTGTGTACGACCTTGAGTAACTGGCTGTTGCTTTGGTTACGACTTGTCAGCTTCTACAGTCCTGTGTGAAACTTTGCAAGTGTTACAGTTACAGAGCATAAGAAACCTTTGGAGTTTTCTTTTCCTGCCACACTACTAATAGAAAGCCTCCATCGAGAGGGGGCAGAGCTCATCAGAGTTTGAATACTCACCAGACCCAATCAGAGAGGCGCGGGTGTGGCCTGTGGTCTGGCTGGTCAAGGTGCCCTGGAGCTGAGTGGAGCGGAGAAGACTGCAGAACAACTGCCTGAGGATTGGGTAAAATAAGCCAGTTCACGCTGGAGCCCAGCATGGGAAGCCTCTCAGCAGGAGCTTGCTACTTGGCGGGACGCTGAGGAAGACCTACCGTCAGCTAGATGCCGTCTGTCACCATGGCTAAAGGCGACCCCAGCAAGCCGAGGGGCAAGATGTCCTCATATGCCTTCTTCGTGCAGACCTGCCGGGAAGAGCACGAGAAGAAGCACCTGGACTCCTCAGTCAGCTTTTCCGAGTTCTCCAAGAAATGCTCGGAGGGATGGAAGACCATGTCTGCAAAGGAAAAGTCCAAGTTCGAAGATATGGCACAGAGTGACGAAGCTCGCTGTGACAGGGAGATGAATTAGTTCCTCCCAAAGGTGGTAAGAAAGGAAAGAAGAAAGATCCCAACGTTCCTAAAAGACCTCCGTCTGCCTTCTTCCTGTATTGCTCTGAACATCGCCCAAAGATCAAAAGTGAACACCCTGGTTTATCCACTGGGGATACTGCAAAAAAATTGGGCGAATTGTGGTCTGAACAGTCAGCCAAAGATAAACAACCATATAAAGAAAAAGCAGCTAAACTGAAGGAGAAGTATGAAAAGGATATTGCTGCATACCGTACCAAAGGCAAAAAGTGAAGTGGGAAAGAAGGGACCTGGAAGGCCAACAGGCTCAGAGAAGAAGAACGAACCAGAAGATGAGGATGAGGAAGAAGAGGAAGAGGAGGAGGAGGAGGAAGAGGAGGAAGATGAAGAATAAAAGGCTATCCTGTAATGATGCGTGTGGAGTATGTGTGTGCTCAGGCAATGGTTTTGCTAAGAATGTGAATTCAAGTGCAGCTCAAATTAGCTTCAGTATAAAAACTGTACAGATTTTTGTATAGCTGGTAAGATTCTACGTAGAGAAAATACTTTTTTCAAAATGCAGGTTGTAGGTTTTTGAGGGGCCTACTACATTCAGTTAGGTTTTAAGGCTTTGGATGTTAAATGTTTCTAAATATGTAATGGTTTCTTTAATTTCTTGACTAGTGTATGGTAGCACAGCAAACTGATAGGAATTAGTATCAATAGTAAATTTTGGGTTTTTTTGGAATGTTGACATTTAGTTTTACAAAAAATTTTGTAATAAAATTATGTATATTAAAAAATAAACAGCTTATGAAATTACACGTATCATACATACACTGCATACACATGGAATTTAAATCGAGGTGAACGTCACCCAGGTGAGCTCAGGCAGCGGCGTGCAGAACGGCCAGTGGGTCCTGGATTGTGGATGTCACAGGTGCTGAGGGAAGCACTCTCTGGGAGGTGAAGCTTTTTACCTTCCTAAGGGGTAGGGAGGACTCAGCCTCAGGCAGGAGCGGGGCTGCAGTTCCAGCAGAGGGAACTCTGGGTGCTCCCTGGGCCTGGACCAAACCCGGGACCTCAGTCTGGCCCCTAGAGACCTGTGTGGTGGCGCGCATGCGCAGCGGAGGAAGCTGGGACTGGTGAGGGACAGAGCGCATGCGCCAAACTCAGACCCTGTCCAGTGCTTCATATGCTGGCCCGCTGGCTGCGGGGATTCCGGCAGCACGAGGGCAGCGGCTTGGCTTTCTCCCGCTGTGGGAAGGGAATACGGTATTTCATCTGCTCCATCCAGGGAGCACGTCGTTAGCCAGGTGTGGCCACTGAGCCTTTGAAAAGTGGCTAGTGCAGCGGAGGGCCTGGCTTTTACAGTTCTTTAACTTCAGTATCAGTGGATTCAATAACACGCGATTATCAATTTGGACAGAGGATGGTATGTCCATCCCCACAGAAAGTTCCACCAGCACAGCAGCATTGGAGGGAACAGGTGAGAGTCCCAGAGGCAGGGAGACCCCCATGGGTGGGGGCTGGGGACACTCAGAGCCTCCTCTGCCCAGCTCTGGCCTTTGACCCATGTCCTCCTGATTCCTCACTCCTAGGACACACACAGGCAAATTCCCGGGACACTAAGACCAGCAGTGAGTGGTGGGGTCAGAGGGCCATGGACCTGGAGCATGCCTCTTGGGGGAGGGGGAAAGAATGGGGTTGGGCGTCCATCACATTCCATCTCTGCCATTGTCCTGTGGACAGAGGATGTCCCCACTCAAGACCCTGGTTTTGTAAAATAGGAATGATGGTTCCCATGTGCAGGACTATGAGGCACGTGAGAGATCATCCATGTGGGTGTGAAAATGCCAAGCCCTTAGCGCAGGCATGGTATGCAGGAGGTGATCAGTAAATGCACACTGCTGATACCTGGTTCCATCTCCCATGCTCCCCCAGGGCGGTCAACAGAGCTTCTTTATATTCTTGTCGGGATCTGTGTGGCCTGTCTGCTTTGTCTCCTCCTCCTCCTGGCCTTCCCCTTAGTCCACCGTAAGCGTCAGAAAAAACGTGGTAAGTCTCAGGGTCAAGGTGGGGTCATGTGGGAAAGCATTTGGGGTGCTGGGAAGGCAGCCTCCCTCCTAATTCACACCCCTGACTGTCCTTAGGGCCCCCCAGCATCAAGGCTGAGGAGCCAAGGCCCCAGGAGAGGTGAGACTCCCCCGGGGGTGACCATGCACCCCCTTCCACTTCTCTGCCTCCAGGTGGGCCCCCTCATGCTTACATGTTCTTTCTCCTCAGGCTTAGCCCGACAGATGACATCACAGAGAGCCCATCAGGTAAAGGGACAAGGAGAGGGGACCTCTTGGGAGAAGGGAAATGTACATTCAGTGCCATTCCAGAAGCAGTGTGGGTGGGAGGGTATCTGGGAACATTGTAGGCTCTTCTGGAGGAGGAGGGTATGAAATCGGACCCTGTGAATTCTCAGGCACATTTGGCTTCAGAGGTGCACCCCCAAGAGCTGACCACTGTTCTCTCCCCTCCAGATGTGGCCACCACAGTGGATGCACTTCCTGAGGAAAATGGAGACAGGCACAGGCCAGTGAGTCCTTGTAATTGCCACTGGATTCTGGGTAGCAGAGCACCCCCACCTTAACAGGTTCACGAAACCATCCCAGCATCCTGGGTGAGGATTTGGAAGCAGATGGAATGTGCTGGGTAGTCCTGGCTCAGGGACTCTCATGAGGTTGCTGTGCAGATGACCAGGGCTGCATCCAGCTGAAGGTTTGACTGGGGCTGCATGGTCCATGTGTAGGGTGGCACCCCCGCAGGGGTGCGGTGGGAGGCCTCACTTCCTCTGCAGCAGGTGGGCTCCTCCATGGAGCCGGCCTCCCCAGAGTTGAAGGACCGAAGCCACAATGTCTTTTGTGGCCCCTCCTTGGAGGTGACAGGCCCTCACTTCTGCAATATTCTGTGGGTCACACAGACCAACTCTGACTCTGTGTGGAAGGAGGCCACACAATGGAGATTTGAGAGGTGGGATGACAGGGGCCACATGGAAGCTGTTTTCCCAATTTCCTTCCCACAATCCCCACCCCTCAGCCTCTGCCACACTAACAGTCTGGGTCTGTCCCTCAGAGCCCTGTTGCAGGAGACCCCGAGGAGGTGACATATGCCCAGCTGGACCAGCGGGCCCTCACACGGAGAGCAGCTCTCACTGAGTCCCCACAACCCACAGAGCCCACAGCTGAGTCCAGCATGTATGCAGCCCTCCCCAGACACTGACTTCAGGACCACCTGGCCTCTGCACCTGGAGACACACACACCACTCTTGCAAAGGCCAGTAGCAGCCACTTGGAGGATTTCACTATTAAACTATTTCCTTTCTAAAAGTCATATACACATTTCTCCTAGAGGCAAGACCTGGCTTCGGGGACCCCAACTCAACATGCAGGAGGTTCACCAACCAGGTGGCCCCTGCTACAACCCACCAGCTTGGCGAAGCTCACTTGTTTCCAGAGACCCTGCTACTGGCACCAAGATGTTTCCAGAGACCCATCTAATGTCCAGAAGTTTCTAGAGATGCAGCTAATATTGCCCAGCTCTTTTCAGCAGACCCAGCTTATGGGTCAAACTGGCTGCCCCATCAAGATAAAAGGAGTGCTTACCCCGAGAACCGCTAGGGGGTGCAAGCATCTCCTTCAGATAATTTAGCTTTCTTTTCTTTCTTTCTTTCTTTTTTAATAGAAAGAAGAAGAAATTTGCATGCCTGTTACAGGCCTGGTATTAGAAATGTTATTCTGTATTAAAAGAATATTTTAAAAGTTCAACCGAAACTTAGCCAGGTCTTTTTAAAGTGCAGGTGGTACTTTAATTCTGTAAAACATTAGCATATTGAATCCTGGTTCAAACCCTCCATAGTACCTGCAGTCTTTTCTCTCTTTTATTTTTTAAAAATTAGGCACTGAAATACTCACTAAGTCACTTAAGGTCGGCTACCTCTGATCTCAGGAGAGGAAAACATCTCAGTAGCCAGGAGGTTTCTGTCCTGGCTGAGAGGGTGGGTGTCCAGCCTTCTTCCTCAATTTAAATTGTATTGATCTTTCTTGTGCCATTTCTACTCAGGGCTGATTTTCCTCCAGGAATTTGCCTTCTAATTCTCCATTTTTATCTTTATTTTCTTGGGGTTCCTGCATGGATTGAATTTCTGTCTTTCCGTATGTCATCTCTTTGTTACTTTTGATCTATTAGTGCATTAGTCTGGGCTCTCCAGGGACACAGAACCAGTAGGTTCTGGTTTATACAATATCTAGAGAAACAGAGTAAGGATGGATTTAGTATAGGAACAGGCTCACAGGTCAAACTGCAAGTCCCACCAGCTGCTGTCTGGGCATGGTGGAGCCCCAGGAGAGCTGGTGCTGTATTTCTGACTAGATGCCGGATTCCCTGCAGCACACCAGGACACCAACTGCTGTGGCCACAACACCCTGAATCCTCAGGTTCACTTCCTGGGTTCTTCCCAAGGGCAGAGTCCATGGTCTGAAACTTCTGTTTCTTGGAGGTGCTGGGTGACTGGGGCTTGGGAACATGGGGCACTGGGCAGGTGAGGTGGAGGCCCAGGATCATAATGCACATGGGCCTTGGTGTCAGGAGGGAGGGCACACTCCCAGAGCCTGATGCTCTTCTTCTTGAGCAGCAGTGACCACAGGAATGGGTGCCCCCTGGGCTGAGCTCATGTCTGGGGAGAGCTGTAGGTCTATGCCCTTGGAGAGGCGGAGCCCCACCCCATCCAGGAGGACATGACAGCAGGCCTTGCAGACACCTCCTCTTCTCTTTCTGACCTACCTGGCTGACCCAGGACAATGAGGAAGTCCCTTTCTGCTGACCCCAGCTCTTCCTGGAAGACTGCCTTCCTGGTGCTGTTGCCCAGAAGCTGCTGCCTGGGCTGTGACCCTAAGACATCACAGATATTTCCCTTCAGGTCCTGATTCTCCTCCTCTTGGGGCTGGGCCCTCCCCTGTGAGGTCAGAATCATGCACTCCCTGTAGTGAGTGACAGAGGCTAGGAGTCCACCTTCTCTCCATGCAGTGCCTGCGATCTGTGCCATAAATGACCTAGAGATGCCCACAGCATCCAGTTAGAACTCCAGCCCCCAGACCCATCTGGTTCTTTGCAAACACAACCTTCCATGAAGCTCCTCTTACCAAACTTTGGACAAAACAACAGTCTGTGTAGTCCATTTGTCTCTGTAGACTTAGGGGCTTTTAGTTCAGAGAAAACTGAGCCAACTGGGAGGCAGGTGAGTGCTGAGCACAGCCCAGGGTCACAGACACACAGGGACACAGAGACAAAGGCATGGTGACTGAGCAGGGTGCCACCTGCCCTGGAGAGAAAGGGGGGTAGACTGAGTACCCTTTCACTGTGCCAAGTTCCTCTCTGTGCTCCCGAAGTCATCACATGAGGGTGTCAAGAGGGCTGTATGGTTCATCTTCTGCACTTGGGAACCTGAAGTGTTTGCATAAGTATGTTTCTGGGGACTGTCAGCCTGTGGAACCAGAAGCCAGGCCAATATGTCCCCCTGCTTATGCTGTCCATGTATTTCTCTCTGTATCTAAGTATCTATCTATGTACCTAAGTCTTTATGTATCTATGTCACTATATATGTATCAAAGTGTCTATGTGTCTATCTATGTTACCATTGGTCTATGTATGTATCCATGTAACTTTCAATCTATATATTTATGTATGTATTCATGTATCTGTGTGAATATCTATGTATCTAAGTGTGTATATATCTATCTATGGTACATATGTATCCATGTACCTATCATTTTTCTATCTACCTATCATTGACTTATCTATCCATCTACCTGTCTTCTACTTCTCTATGTACCCACCCATCCCCTCTATCTACATGTTTATCTATCATCTATGTATCTATTCTTTACCTATCTGTCATTTATCATCTTTTTGTATCTCCAAACACCTGTCTTTTTTTAAATTTACTTATTTTATCTTAGTCATTGTTCCAGTATAGTTTCTGCCTTTTGTACCCATTCCAGCCCACCCACCCATCCCTCCCCACCTGCCTCCCACTTCCACACCCCCTAGTTTTTGCCCATGTTTCCTTTACATTTGTTCCTGTAAACCCTTCCCATTCTCCCCTGAAATTCCCTCTTCTCTCCCCTCGGGTCACTGTCAGCCTGACCTCTATTTCAGTGACTTTGACTGTATTTTGCTTATTTGTTTGTTTTGTTGTTTAGGTTCCTGTTAAAGATAAGATCATATGGTATTTGTCTTTCACTGCCATGCTTATTTCGCTTAGCATAATGCTTCCCAACTCCATCCATGCTGTTGCAAAGGGTAGGAGCTCCTTCTTTCTCTCTGCTGCATAGAATTCCATTGTGTAAATGTACTATAGCTTTTTGATCCATTTATTTACTGATGGGCACCTAGGTTGCTTCCAGCCCTTAGTTATTGTAAATGGTGTTGCTATGACCATTGGGGTGTATAGGTTCTTTTGGATTGGTGTTTCAGGGTTCTTAGGATATAGTCCCAGCAATGGAATTGCTGAGTCAAAAGGAAGTTCCATTTTTAGTTTTCTGAGGAAGTTCCATACTGCTTTCCATAGTGGTTGTACGAGTCTGCAGTTCCACCAACAGTGCAGTAGGGTTCCCTTTTCTCCACAACCTCTCCAACACTTGTTGTTTGTTGCTTTGTTTATGATGGCCATTCTGACTGGTGTGAAGTAGTATCTCATTGTGGTTATAATTTTCATCTCTCTCATAGCTAGTGATATTGAACATCTTTTCATGTGTCTCTGGATCCTGTGTATGTCCTCCTTGGAGAAGTGTCTGTTGAAGTCCTTTGTCCATTTTTTAATTGGGTTGCTTGATTTCTTTGAGTGGAGTCATGTAAGTTCTTCATATATTTTGGAGATTAAACCCTTGTCTGAGGTATCATTGGCAAATATGTTTTCCATACAGTTGGTTCTCTTTTTATTTTAATATTGTTGTCTTTAGTGGTGCAGAAGCTTTTTATTTTGATGAGATCCCATTTGTTTATTCTTTCCTTTATGTCCCGTGCTCTAGAGGACATGTCCGTAAAAATGTTTCTGCGTGAAATATCTGAGATTTTCCTACCTACGTTCTCCTCTAGGACTCTAATGGTGTCAAGGCTTATATTTAAGTCTTTTATCCACCTTCAATTTATTTTTGTGTAAGGTGTAAGTTGGTGCTTGAGTCCATACACCTATCTTTTATTTATATCTCTATCTTTATCCACCTGTGATGCAGTTAATACCATTGGTCTTTAGATTGACATGGGTTCAGCCTGGTTATGAAATATCTCAGTAGGAAAACCTTTCAGGAACCAAAACCTGTCTGGGCTCAAGGAGGGAACGTTAGAGTTGGGCCTGGGGGCATGAAGACTCACTTCCTGTGAGACCACAGAAATAAGTCCACAGCATGGACCCTGCACACTTCCCAACCTGTAGGGTCCTGTCTTCCCACCCAGAGGACAAGAACAGAGAGGAAAGTGAGAGGCTGGTTATGGACCCCAATACCACCCCCTTCTGTACCTCTGTGAGTTGGAACACAGGGGCAGGAACCCAGGGACAAAAGGGGTGGCATTCAGGTTGGTGTCTGGGCTCCACCTCAGTCCAGCCTCTAGTCCAGGACCAGGAGGGCCCTGCGAGAGAGTCAGTCATGCAGGTCCTGGGCATTCTGGGGCACCTGGGTCTGAGTCTCCAGAGGAGGGACTAGGAAGTCCCCTAACTTGTTCTGACCCTGGGAAGGGATAGGCCTGATACAGAAAGGCCATGGGATGTCTGGGTGAGAGATGCTTGGGACGTTGAGTGAAACCCACTACAGAGGAAGGAGGCTGTCCCCTGGGAGTCATGTGGATCAGGGTGGTTTGGAAGTTGCAGTGGAGACAAAGCCTTTCCCTGCAGCACACTGATCTTGACACCCAGTTAAGGAGACTAAACAGTGGACATGTTTATCCTGGGCTTCTCTTGCCACTCTCTGGCTGTGCTGGGTGATCCACACCCAGGAGAGGACTCATTTTTACACCTCTAATCCCTCCCACCTCAAGGGTGCTCTGACTGAAGTCCTGTGGGTTCCAGGAGAGAGTGAACTGTGGTTCAGTCTGAGGGATTTCCCTCCCAAGTCTCTCCCGATGGCTGCAAACAGTCCCACCATGTCACACTAATCTCCAGAACCCTCAGAGCCAATAAATGCAAAACTGGACCCCTGATCCTCGTCCACTCACACCTGACTCCTTATAAGTCTGCTCCTGTTTTCTCAGTGAGGGTTGAGAGTCCAGGACCAGGCAACACAGTTACCCTAAATTCCCTGTGTGTCCCTCCTCATGTCCCTCCATCCCAGATCCCTGCTGATTTCCCTCCATGTGTCCTCACATGTGCTCATGTGTTCCCACATCCCTCCTGGGGACTGTGTCCCCAATCTGAGCTCCCTCACTTCCCGCTCCACAGAAGCTATTGGGGTGTCCAGGGGAATCTCCCTGCCACCATAGCCATGTTCTGTCCTTCAGATGAATTTAGAGAAAATATTGATGACTCTCCTTTCCAATTGAAACCCTTAACTGGTAGGATTGCACCCACATCAGATCACTTATCAATGTGGCTTTTCTTGCTGTGTCTACCTCTAGCCACCTCCTGCCCTGCTCTGTCTGACCCTTTATTGACAGAAACATTGAGTTTCTCTCAGTTTCTCTTGTCTTTAATTAAGAAGATGTATTAAAAAATATTCACACAAGGACAACAATTGAACACAAAAAGCAATGAAGTTCATGGTTTTCCCAGCTGGATACATTCCATGGAACAGTGGCAAAGGGTCTGGGATCTCACCTCTGAGGCATCATCCCTTTCAGATGCTGCCTTACACAAGTCACCTGTCATTCTGCCAATGGTCTCGTTCTGCCAATAAGAAGATGCAGAAAGTGCTCTTTCCTTCAGAAGCAACCCCACTGCTGCCCTCTGTGGTCAGGGACAGGAATGTAGGGACACAGGAAACAGGGCCCCAAGACCCACAGCAGGTGGTTTGTCCTGAAGAGGAAGTGCTGTCATGTGAGAGCCCCTCCCTCAGAGGAGGCTGTCCCAGAGCCTAGGGCCCAGGGCTGGTGAGGGCTCTGCTGAGTATTGAGGGGGGCCTGCCAAGTGTGGACCCATGAAGGGGCTGGCTGGGTGGGGAGGTGATGGGTCAGACAGGAGGCAGCACAGGGAGCTGAGGACAAAGGAGCCACCTGTGTCAGTCATTAGAGGGAGGGCCAGCAGGTGCTCTGGTGGCAGCTCCCTGTCTGCCCAACAGAAAGGGAAGTTGGGGCACTTGCTATCAGGGGTTCTAGGAATGTGCAGTGTGTTCACGGGGCCTGATGAGAAAGGGGGCAATGAGATGCCCCTTTTCTCTGTAAAGGTGACTGTCAGGAGGCATCACAGGTAAACCCCAAACCTGCTCTTGAGAGGGCTTGCCCTTTCTGCTAACACACCAAAGCTCAGCCGAGTTCTGTCTTCTTGGCATCATTTAGAGAAGAGACCAACCAGCACCCTGCCCTCCCCTCCCCAGCATGCACAAGAGAGCCTCCAAGGGTCTTGTCTTCAGAGTGGTGCAAGAGGGTCTGGGTGACAAGGTGGACCTGTGTACAGCTCTGCCAGGACTGCCCACAGACAGTGCCTGAGATCTGGGGCCACAGTCACCACTGAGCCCTGGTGAACACAGCCACTGGCCTCTGCTGCAGCCCCACCATGGTTCTGGGCACCATCTCAGCCCCACTGATGTTCCCTGGGCCCTGGGCATGGGCACAGCCTCCTGCCCTGGGCAGGGCACCTATCTCTCTCAGTGTCTCACAGGAATTGTACTCAACCTGCACTCAGGACCATCTGCATTAGCTCTTCCCCTTTGCTCCAGGACATTGATGTAGCAACTCCCGGAAAACCCCTGACCCCACACTTCCTGACCACTGTGCCAGCTGCAGGCTCTGTCCTTCACCCTCAGTCTGCAGGACGGTGCTGGTTGCAGGTGTGGCCATGGGCCCCCATGCCAGCTCCCTCCTGGTCCTGGGTGAGTGCTGGAAAGGAGGGATAATGTCCTGGGACAGAGGGGGTGGGAGGCTGGGGAGGGGTTTCATCCCTTTTGAGTCCTGACTCCAACTGAGGAGACTCATGGTCCCCCCTGGGGGCCTGACCCCTGAGTTCTGGCCCTGACCCAAGTCTCACCATGGAGGGTTGAGCCCCAGAAGTGGGTACCTGGGTGTGGGGACAGGTTCACACTCAGTATCTCTTTCGGAGAGGGGATTGGGGCTTTGCTGAAACTCAGAGCCAGAAGAAAGGCTGTGCTCAGAGGTAATGCTGAGGAGGGAGCTGAAGTTTCTTGAGGTCTGAGCCTCTTCTCCATCAGGGCTCCTGAGTGCAGCCCCGGAAGGAGGCCGGGCACTGGGTGTTTTTCTCACCACAGCTTCTCTTCCAGTGCTCTGCCTGGCCCCAATTATCCACATGCAGAACGGTGAGTCTATATTTTTAAATTCCATTATTCATGAATGTTGTGCTTTCTGGCAATGTATTAATATTCCTTAGAGTCCACTGATGGCTTGTGTTCAGCTAGGACAAGTCCCAGGCTCCTCTCTCTGTCTGAATGGGTCTGTTCTCACACTGTCTGACCCATTGTTTTGCGGAGATGCAGCCTCTCTTTCACTTCCACAGACACCCGTGTCCTGTACTCTCGGTCTCCTCCCAGCTGACTCTCCTCCCCCTGGGCTGGGCTGGTACACACTTGGCCATGGGTCTCAGTTCAGTGCTTCTCCCTTCTCACTTCTGTACAAAGTCATCTGTCTCTGTCATCCCCGAGACTCCCATGCTCACCTGGGGTCCTTGTATCCATCTGTGACTGTATGTTTGCATGATCCCTCCACCAGCCTCTGTGCTCCCTCTTCCCTCCAGACAAGGAGGCAGGTCCTTGTGTGTGAGTCTCATCTGGGGCCCCCTCTGTAGATGAACAGAGAGGAACTAGGATGTGGAGGAAATAATGAGCGAGGGAGGGAGTGAGTGAATGAGTGGGGAATCTCAGCCATCGCCGGCCTCTGTGGGGCTCCAGTGATGTGGGTGCCATCTTCCTGTTTCAGTGCTACAGGACCTCTCTCCCCCCCTCCCCAGACACATGGCACACATGGGCTTTCAGGACCCTCAATACTAGAAATGGGAACAGGCTGCAAGGAAGGTAGAAAGTGCAGAAAGCCCAGGCACCACTCCCTTCCTCAGACACTTTTCAGGGGACAGAGACTGGCAGGGGGGCAGAGGGTGAGGGTGATGGGTCACCTGTGGGGACAGGGAAGCAGGAGTCTGAGATGTGGGAGTGACCTGGGCCAGGTCTGAAGGGCAGCTGGTGACACTGTAGGGACCAATAGAGGGCTGCGGGGCTGTACTGGACATCCAGTGGGGGGTGGAGCTCCACCCAGATCTGATCACATGACCCCAGTGGGTGAGGATTCCCATCTGCAGGGTAATCGTCTGAGCAGCACTGATCTCTATTCTCACTGCATTTTCTACCTTGTGTCTGGGTCTCAGCCTGCACTGACTCCCCCTGCCCCATGTCAACCTGAGAAAAGCCCAACATGTGACCAGGTCTTGGGGTCCTGTGTCAGGGGCATCACTCTGCAGTGATGAGGATTCACAGTCACTGGAGTGGTTGTGCGGGGTGGTGTTTGGGGAAAGAATGGTGGGAAGTTCTAAGTTGGGTCGTGGGGATGACTGCACAAATCTGCACATTTGATTAAAACTTGGAAGTGAACCCAGAAAATGAGGGACTGTCGGTGTGGTGACTTCCTTCTGAGGGACCTTGAGATCTGCTCTGCTTCCTCCCAGGGCTCCTGCCCAAACCCTCCATCAGGGCCAAGCCGGGCCCTGTGATCCGCCGGGGACAGCCTGCAACCATCATGTGCCGGAGCCCAGCTGGGGCTGACACATTTCGTCTGGAGGAGAAGGACGGAAAAACGGAGCTTTGGGATCAGACAGGCACAGTTCATGTTGATTCACATGGGGCAGAGGCCACATTCCACATTGACTCAATGAATGAATTCACTGCTGGGCGTTATTGGTGCCGCTATCTCAAAGGGCCCATGTGGTCTGAACGCAGTGAGATCCTGGAGCTGAAGGTGACAGATGAAGTCGTCTCCACTCCGCCCTCAGGTTGGCCCCAGGTCCCTGCACCCTGTCCCCACCCCTGTCCTCTGTCCCAGGCTCCCTGCCCTCCTGCTGGCCCCCAGCCCTGTGTCTTCTGCCCCTCTGCAATTATGTCCCTTGTCCCTCACACCAGGCCCGGGGCTCTGGAACCCTGATGCCTTGTGGACACCATGATGGCCTGGACACTGAGGCCCAGAAGGGGGTGGACGGGAGCTGTCTTGCTGGGCTGGGTGGAGAGTGGACTTCCAGGGACAGACCCCCTTCAAGGGACCATTTGTCCTTTGACTCAGAATGATTTTCAGCCTTTTTTGTGCTCTTGGGCAGACTCAGTGGGGACCCGAGGTGGTGTGTCATCTGTGGGTGGTCCATCCACTACTGGGCAAGTCTTGTGGTTCAAGGAGTCTCTGACCAGGGGTAGAAGGTACTTATAGGACTCCTGGAATGAGGCTATCCTTCCTGTCTGTGTGGTCACCTCCGACAGGTCTTGCCGTCACAGTTCAAGTGACCCCACTCAGAAAGTGGGACAAGGAGGGAGGAATTCTCTCTTCCAAACCTTGTACTGTCTCTCCCTTTGCTCTTCATGCCACTGTGACTTAGACTCCCGTGGGTCAGTGGGTATGTCCAGTTTATCCTGACCTATGACCCCTCACTGCCCTGGGGGACTGTGGGAGACACAGTGGCCCCGATATGCGGGGCCAGGCTTCAGGACTCCCTTGACCCTGTGTTTAGGTGTGGTGGCTCCCACCCACCCTGTTTGTCTCTGAACCAGGGGGCAGCTGCTTCCTGTAATGTATCAAACATGGTGGAACATTCTGAGGGGTGTCCAGCCCCTCAGAGACGTAGAGCCAAAGCATTCCATCCCACTGTCCTCACATGTCCCTGTCTCCTCACTGGGGAGACTAGGGGGCGTCCTCTGTGCTGCCAGGTGCAGAGAAAGAGGCCAGGTGTGGACGCTGTGGGAGCTGCAGGGCTAGGCTGAGAGGCACAGGCTGAGGAGGAACCTGGGCTCAGGGCTTCTCCTGCCCCCTCACAGTAGCCCCTGGAGAGCTTAGCCTCCTCACCTGGAGCCCCTCCTGGCTTGGGGAGTGGAGACCTCAGCCTGGGGCATCACCTCCTGGAGGTTCTACTGGAGAATGGGCAGCAGGGTGACAGTGGGGATGGGTCCTGCTCCTGTCTTGGTGGGTGGACACTCAGCAGGCAGGGACATCTTGCATCCTCAAGTGCAAGAGGCCTATTCAGCCTGGGGGTGTCAGGGTCAGGGGGGGAGACTTGCCCTGGATCCCTGAACGAGTCTGAGTTTGTAGCTGTGCCCTGAACTGGGGGCCTGTAGACAACTGGTAGTGAAGCCTGGGGGTGCACATCCAGGATCATCAGGTGGGGAGGGCAGGGGCTGGGTGCTCCCAGGGAAGGGAGGGTCTGTGCAGGAGACAAATACTGGTCTTTTCTCACTCCTAGAAACTACCCAAGAAATCATGCCCCCACCCACAGAAGTCACTCTGGTACCCACAGAAGTGGGCTCCCAGACAGGTAAGTCACCTGGGAGTGTGCTCAAGAGAGTGCTGCAAGGGATGGGTCTGCCCAGTAAAGGGGGAACTCCTGTCTCATAGGTCCTGAACTTGGCTGATTCTTGCCCATCTGTCAGTGACTCCTTGACCTCTTCTTTTAGTTCCTGCTTCCTGGAATTACACTGTGGGGAACTATGTCCGCATTGGATTGGCTGGTGTGGTGTTGCTGATCCTGGTGGTGATTCTGGCAGAGGCTGGGCACAACTGGCACAGGTGGCTGCACCCAACACAGGACTGGAGACAAGGGAGCTAATGCCAGAGAAATTAGACTCCAGCAGACCAGAGGGGCTTCCCCCAGTGCCCCAGGCTCCCACTGGAGCCCAAGAGAGCCAGATTCACCCCTGCTCTGTGAACTTCATGGTGTCCCTGGTGAGGCTGCCCCATGCACAGGACTCTGTCCTCGGAAGGGTGCAGGAGCAGCGGGGACCTGGCCTCCTGTGTGGTCCATCTTCTTCTCCAGGATTTGGCTCCAGGCCTGACCCTCACCCACTCACAGCCCTGCCTCACTCCTGCCTGGGTCTCCCTTCTCTCCTGGATCTCAGACAGGCCCCAGGTCCCTGCAGCCTCTGCCTCCCTCTTTCTCCTCCTGGAGACCTGAGTTGTTGTCTGCTTTCTGGGGACTGGTTATATGCTGCTCAAGAGTTTGGTCTCACCCACACCTGTCACCTGTGAAATTGCACCTGCTCTAGACCCCCACCCACCCACCTCTGTTCCTGGGATGGTCTCTGCCTCCTGAATCTGTTCCCTTGGTCTCAGTAACTTGAATTCAGGGAAGGGACACAGGCCAAAACCACAGTGAGACATCACCTCACAATCCTCAGGATGAGTATTGCTGAAATTATTTTTAAATGGTGGGCACTAGACTTACTGGGGGGGTCATTTCATAAGGTATGTAAATGTCTAACCCCTGTGCTGTACGCTTCAAATAAGATATTGTATGTCGACTGTAATTGAAGAATAAATTAAACATACGAATCTAAGAACAGCAAGTGAGGCAAGGCTGTGGAGGAGCAGGAGCCCCTGGGCCCCCTGGTGGGGACGCAAAGTGGTGCAGCCTCTGAGCAGATCTGCAGGGCTGCTCCTCAGAACGTGAACAGGGAGTCTCCCTCCATCCAGCAGCCCCAGTCCAGGTTCCCATGCAGGGAAGTGACAGCAGGGATGTGGACACTACTTCATGTGCCCCCAGGACAGCATGACTCACAAAAGTCAAGGCCATCACAGCCTCCTCAGGGGTGGAGGAGGAAGCAGACACTGGGTCCCAGTGTCGCCTCCTGAGAAGGACCCACTGGCTTTGAAGACAAGGGAGGAAGGGCCCTGTGCCCTTCCTCAAGATCACCTCAAGATCAGCCCGTTGAGACTTCCGACCTCCCACATGCTGAGATCACACATCTGCGTGGCTGTGAGCCATCACGCTAGTGCGCATTTGTCACAGACGCGAGGGGACTCTCAGGAGCCTGGTGTCCCACACTCTGGGGTCTCAGGGTGCCCTCGAAGTTGTGGAAGTCAGGGCAGAGGTTTCCTGACAAGTTCTGACCTCACCCCCTGACCCTTCACCCAAACTAGCCCACCAGAGTCGGACGCCCAGCCGGGCACCACATGGGCTCAGGGGCCTGGGGGACGCGGCTTGAGTCTGGAGTCTGAGACGCTGCGTGTGTGGCTGTGCTGCACCCACGCTGGGTCCCTGTGCGGGCCCGGATGCAGGAGGAGACAAGGGCCAGTCACCTGGTCTCCTGCAGAACAGGGCTGGGTAGGGAGACTCCCGCCCTCCTCTGTCCCCGCATGGAGAGGGGAGGCTCCCTTTGCTCTCACTGAGACTTCTGTTCTCCAGGGAAGTGCCAGCCCCTCTCTGCTCCGGATCTGAGCCATTCTTTGGGAGGGAGGGGCTCCTCCAGGACAGCACACTGCCTGCAAGGTGCCTGTGTCCTGCTGGGAGCAGGGTCCTCCTCCCCGTGAAATGCTGCTCCATTTCCCAGACTTGTCTGCAAAAGGTCCTTTCCTGCTGCACTTCCTGAGACATCTGCACACCTTAGCTGGGGCCTGGATGAGCTGTGCAGATTGACAGGGAGCCCCAGTCCATCTGTGCTCCTGCCCTGAACCAGGGGCCCCCACAGTCTCGGGCCCCTTTCATTGGGTACAATATTTTGAAAGCCTGACCTTGGGTTATGTGAACCAAGGACTACTGAGGTTTTGTTCTGTATCCACCACTTAGTATCAGGGAGGATGCACCGTGTCCATCCACACAGGTATTTCCCACCTGGTGTAACATTACAAGTTTACTTATGTTGTACCTGTGCCCCTTATATGAAAACCCAAATCCTAGCAAATTCGTAGATTTCCTTTTTTTTATTTAACCCTGTAGCTATCCTGATTGAATATCAATACAGTCATATTTATTTTTATTTCTTTATGTCAGAGTGTGATTTCTCTTATGACTTTATTGTGTCCTGAATATGTAGAATATTTTCAGGTTTCAGATGTTAGATCTGCAAAAAATAATACAATCAGAGATGACCACTTGATTCTCTCCCCTTCTCCTTGTACCTGCACATATTGGAGGTGAGTATTTTTGTTAGTTTCTGGTTTGCAGAATGAAAAAATAAGATGTGAAAAATAGGTAAGCAGACACAAGATCTTATTTTACCTCCTTTATGTTTTTTAATTGTATTTATTTATTTTTAGAGAGAGAGGCAATGAAGGAGAAAGAGAAAAAGAGGAACGTCAAGGTGTGCTTGTCTCTCTTGCGCCTCCTACTGGGGACCTGGCCAGTAACCCAGGCTTCTGCCCTGACTGAGATTCGAACCAGTGACCCTTTGCTTCACAGGCCAGCACCCAATCCACTGAGCCACACCAGCCAGGGTTATGTGTATCTTCTTGATACATTGATAAGCACCTAGGTGGATTCCATAGCTTGGCTATTGTGAATAATGCTGCAATAAACATGGCAATAGTTTTATGTCTTGAGTATCCTATTTCCATTTCCTTTGGATATACAGACAGAATTAAATGGCTGAATGCTATGACTGGCTTATATGTTTAATTTTTTAGGATCCTCCATACTGTTTTCCATAGTGTCAGGAAGCATCACAGGTAAACCCCACACCTACTCTGGACAAGTTGAGCCCTTTCTGCCTTAAACACAAGGCTCACCAGAGTGCTGTTATCTTGGCATCATTTAGAGAACAGAAGCAATCCAGCATCCCACCTTCCCGTCCCCCACACTCAGGAGAGAGCTGCTAAGGGCTCTTGTCTTCAAGTGGGTGCAGGAAGTTGTAGGAGACTTGGTGGATCTGTGGCCCATGAGCGTCAGGAGGGGCCTCAGGGCCAGCATGTCTCTCTCCTGCCCCATGGAATGCAGCCCAGGCAGCCCCCAGCTCCAGGACACCACATGGGGTGTGATTTCAAAGCCACTTCCCTCTTGATGTTCCCGTAAAGGCAGTGTTGGCTGCAACGCAATGGGAGAACCAATAGCTCTTCAGAAAATAAAAGACTGTATGCCACACGGCAGCTTGAACTCTCAATGCTGCTTTATTCCCATAAGAATTGTGTAGGGACTCAGCCTCCAGACTCCCTCCCAAAGAGGACAGATGCTGGGAAGAAAAAGGAAGCAGCTAGGGACAGTCCCCAAACTAAAGGGGAGAGAAGTGGACATTGCCCATCACATCCCTTTCCCCAAGCCAGTCCTGGGACCTCTGTGTAACTGTGAGCTTCCATGTCATTTTAAATTAAAAATATTCATTTTACTAAAAAATAATACAGGAAATGGAGAGATGACATGTACAAATACGTGTTTACTGATCTCCCCTTCGCTTTCATTCTCAGTGAAGACAGAAAGCACAGGTTTGCGATGGGGCGGGGCTGCCAGGGGGCAGAATGAGTTGTGGGGAGGATGCGGAAGTTGTCAGGACACTTCCTCATCTCCTCCTTCATCAGTTCCATTTGAGGGGAAAAATGAGGAAAACAAACCAACAAAAAGGCAGACAGGTACAGAGGACACATTCCCGAAGTACAATTCCTAGTCCCACTTGCTGACCTAAGAATCTAGCCTCTCTTTAACCTGTGGGGTTGCTGAGGTCACCATGAAGCTGAGACTGAAGCTTCAGAAGGAAGATCATTCCCTAGAGAGTGCTCTGGGGTCCTGCAGACAGGCCACCTAGTGACTCCATTCCTGCTGAGTGAGCCCCGCACACGGGTGCCACCTGCCTCGGTGGTGCAGCTCCCACCAGTCTCTGTCAGTTTCTCTAACATGATGTACCCAACTTGCACTGAGGGCCGTTTGCATTAGCTCTTCCCCTTTGCGTGAGGATGTTGATGTAACAACCCTGGGAAAACCCCTCACCTACACTTCCTGTCCTCTCTGCAGGCTGAAGGCTCTGTCCTCCACTCTGTAGCTTCAGGACGGTGCAGCTGCAGGTCTGGCCATGGACCCCCATCCCAGCTTCCTCCTGGTCCTTGGTGAGTGCTGGAATGGAGGGATAATGTCCTGGGACAGAGGGGGTGGGAGCCTGGGGAGGCATCTGCTTCCATGCCGAGTCCTGACTCCAGCCCAGGAAACTCATGGTCCCCCCTGGGGGTCTCACCCCTCAGCTCTGATCCTGACCCAAGTCTGACCATAGAAGGCTGAGTCCTAGAAGAGGGTACATGGGTGTGGGGACAGGTTCAGACTGAGTACCTGTTTGGGAGAGGGGACTGGGGCTTTGTTGAAACTCAGGGCAAGAAGAAGGGCTGTGCTCAGAGGTAATGCTGAGGACGGAGCTGGACATTCTCAGGTCTGAGCCTTGCCTCCATCAGGGCCCTTGAGTGCAGCCCAGGGAGGAGGCCGGGTGCTGGGCGTTTTTCTTACCACAGCTTCTCTTCCAGTGCTCTGCCTGGGCCAGACCATCCACATGCAGAAGGGTAAGTTTATATTTTTTAATTTATTTTTTCATATATATTGTGTTTTATGGAAAAGTATTAATATTCCTTAGAGTCCTCTGATGGCTTATCTTCAGGTAGGATGAGACTCAGGCCCCTCTCTCTATCTGGATGGGTCTGTTCTCACTCTGTCTGACCCACTGATCTGTGGAGACGCAGCCTTTCCTTCACTTTATGGACACTGTTGTCCTACTCACTCAACTCGAACTCCTCCCAGGCTGATGTCTTCTATTTGCATGTTCCCCGGAGACTCCCAGATAAGGTCAGTTTTCCCTCATCAGTCCTGGGACTCCCACACTCACTGGGTACATATCACTGCGTGTGGCTGTGGGTTTGCACAATCCCTTCATCAGCCTCTTCCCCCCAGAGCAGCAGGCAGGTCCTTGTGTGTGAGTCTCGTGTTTGTGGGGCCAGTGGCACATGGAGCTCCTCTGTAGATGGACGGAGAGGAACTAGGATGTGGATGAAAGAATGAGGGAGGGAGTGAGTGAGTGAGTTAATGAGTGTGGAGCCCTGGCCAGCACCTGCCTCTCTCAGGCTTGTGTGACATGGGTGCCATCTTCCTGTTTCAGGTCTAGGAGTCCTCTCCTCCCCACTCCCCAGCCATGTGGCACACATGGGCTTTCAGTACCCTCAAACTAGAAATGAGAACAGGCTGCAAGGAAGGTAGAAAATGCAGTGGGAACAGAGCTGAGTACTGCTCAGAGGATTGCCCTGGGTTTGGAAATCCCCATTCACTTGGGTCATGTGACCAGATCTGGGTGGAGCTCCACCCCCATGGGCTTGCAGTGCAGCTCTGCAGTTCCCATTGGTCCCCACAGTGTCACCCAGGTGCCCTTCAGTCCCAGCCCAAGTCACTTCCACATCTCAGACTCCTGTTTCCCTGTCCCCACTCGTGACCATCACCCTCACCCTCTCCCTCCTTCCCACCATCTCTGTCCCAATAGAAAGTGCCCATTGTCAGGGAGTAGTGCTCAGGACCCCAGGCTGCACTGACTTTCCCCCACCCTGTTTCACACTGAGAAAAGCCCAACATGTGACCAGGACTCGGGGTCCTGTGTCAGGGGGTCACTCTGCAGTGATGAAGATTCACTGTCCCCTAGACTGGGTGTGGGGGATGGTGTTTGGGGAGAGGATGGTGGGATGTTCTAAACTGGGTCAAGGGGATGGTTGCACAGCTCTGCACGTTTGCTGAAAGCATGGAGGTGAACCCCAAAAACAAGGGACTCTGAGTGTGGTGACTTCCTCCTGAGGGACCCTGAGATCTGCTCTGCTTCCTCCCAGGGCTCCTGCCCAAATCCTCCATCAGGGCTGAGCCGAGACCTGTGATATGTGGGGGACAGCCTGTGACCATCATGTGCCGGGGCCCAGCTGGGGCTCATACATTCCATCTGGAGGAGAAGAGCATAAGATCTTCCTATTGGGATCAGAGAAGCGAGTCTCAATGTGGTTCTCAGGGGACAGAAGCCACATTCCAAATTGATGCCGTGAGTGATGAGGCTGCCAGGAGTTATCACTGCCTCTATAGCCAGCTGGTCTGAGAGCAGTGAGATCCTGGAGCTGAAGGTGACAGAAGAAGACATGTTTACTCCACCCTCAAGTTGGCCCCAGGTCCCTACACCCTGCCCCTGCCCACCCCTGTCCTCTGTCCCGGGGTCCCTGCCCTCCTGCTGGCCCCCAGCCCTGTGGTGCCCCTGCCCCTCTGCACTCATGTCCTTTGACTTTCACATCTGGCTCAGGGCCCTGGAGCCCTGGTGACTGTCAACACCATGATGGCCTGTACACTGAGCCCGGCACTGTTGTGGACACAGAGCTGTCCCTGCAGGGCTGGGTGGGGAGTGGACTCCCAGGGGTCAGGTGGGACACACCCCCTTCAAGGAGACAGGTGTCACACCCTGCAGGATGGTGTTTTACTGTCATTTTTCCTGGGCCAGACTTGGTGGGGTTCCAGGAAATGTGTCCTGTATGCATGATTGATCCTTTTTGGAAAATTATTTGGTCCAGAGGCCCATGACGGCTGGATATTGCATTCAGGAATTTGAGGGTTGAAGCTGTGTTTCCCCAGTGTGTTCAGGCCTGAGATGTCCTGGAGTCCATCGGGGACACTCTGACCCCCTCCATGTCTTCCTGGGTTTCACAGGATCAATTCCATGCTGACTCATGGGGTCAGGAGCAGCATGGTGGTGGGAGGTGAGAGGAGTGACCACTTCCCCTCAGCAGAATAGAGCAGGGGCCTCTCCCTGACTCCTGCCCCCCATTTCTCAGGAATGTGAGGGGTCATCTGGGACTGAGGGATGGACTGATGTGGCCTGTGGGTGGACAATCAGGGTGGAGAGAGGCCAAGACTGGTGGGACGGACCCCCAGGCAGCCCCCACATGGCATCAACTCTTCTCCTGCCCTGTTCACAGGAACCCCTAGAGTCATTAGCTCCACCCCCTTCTCATGCACAAAGCTCCCCACCAGAGCTGGTGAGTAGAGACTTCGGTCTAGAGGGGTTTTGAGGAGCTCTTCACTGGGGATCAGGCTCCGGGGTCCAGCTGTGCCCTGGGCTAGGAGAGTTAGAGAAAGATAAACACCGTATGATCTCACTTCTATGTGGAGTCTAATGAACAAAATAATGTAACAAAATAGAAACAGAGGCACAGATACACAGAACAGACTGACAGTGTCAAAGAGGAGGGGTTGGGGGCTGGGTGAGCAAGGTGAAGGATTATTTTAAAAAATTACATATATGTGTGCATTTATACATATGTGTATTTGACATGCAGACACAACCACAGCATGCAGAGAACCAGAGGGAAAGGAGGTGTGGAAGGTGGAAGGACACAGGAAGGCAAGGTCGTTGGGGACACTTTACTTTGTGTGATGGAGACACTTTGCAGTGTCTTTACTTTGTGTGATGGAGGCACAATGCAGTGTGCAGATGATGTTTCATTGAGGTGTGCAGTTGAAACCTGTACAGTTTTATCCATCAATTTCACCTCAATAAGTTCAACTTTAAAAACAGACCATGGCTGCCCTGGCTGGCATAGCTCAGTGGATTGAGCGCGGGCTGCGAACCAAAGTGTTGCAGGTTCGATTCCCAGCCAGGGTACATGCCTGGGTTGCAGGCCATGACCCCCAGCAACCGCACATTGATGTTTCTCTCTCTCTCTATCTCCCTCCCTTCCCTCTCTAAAAAAAAATAAATAAAATCTAAAAAAAAATAAAATAAAAACAGACCATGGCAAGGGGCTGGCACACACAGGGCGGCACTAACTTTGGTGACTGGGACAACTTCACTGGCAGGGTGGACGACCTCGGTGTCAGGCTCTGTGGCAGCATTTCCTGCCCACGACTGCCAGTTGGGGGGGTGCTTGTCTGACTTCTAGAGCCCTCACTTTTTTAAATGTGCATAAACAAAGCTCAAGTTTTTTGCCCAAAGACACAAGGTTATGAAGAGGCAGAAGCAGCACAGGGTGGACAGAGCCCAGGCCCCAGGGTTTGTTCACCACTCTGCACCTCCCCCTTGTGGGCAGATCCTACTACCTTGCAAGACAGAGGGACAGGGGGACAGGGGGACTGAGAGCACAGCTTCCAAACTCGGGCCCTAGGAGAGAAGCGACCTCTTCATGGTTCTACCTGAAGAGTGACTTAGTCACCTAGGGGCAGAGACTCCGCTCTGGCAGAATCCCGAGCACAGCGCTGCTGTGGGGACAGGGAGGTCATTACACAGGACAGGGCACTGAACTCTGTTACCCCGGGGACAGAGACAGAGGGACAAGCTCTTAACCACCACATTGACCACATATTTCCTGGTCACCGCGTCTGCAGCAGACGCCCCCTAGCGGCGAGCTCGATGCACATGGGGAATCAGTAGAAAGGGTCCCTGTCCCCCAGTTCTAATGGGGAGAATTAATTAGAACAAGCAGAAAAAGGCCTATATTAATGTGTCTGCATGTGCAAATACAAATATGTAATTTACAGTGTGAAGTTTCAGATCTATAATTTATGTTAGTGCATGTATTTAGGTTGTATATTAAATATATGTCATTTAATATAACAAACACATTAACATCATCACAAATGCATATGGACATTATACATTTTCCACGAATTACTAAAATTAACATATGTAGATTTTTACATAAATATAGACCAAATATGATACATTAAATGTGTAATTGGTAAAATTGATATATATCACTTATGTCATGATATACATACTTACTTACATTTAAATATAAATATAAAGTATACTTATATAAATATATAAGTATATATTTAAGTAAATAAATAATTATTAATTTAAAACAATTAGGGAAATAAATATTCATTATTTAATAAATAAATAATTAAATAATCCATTTAACCATCTATTTATTATAAATAATTGAATAAATTTAATTATTTATTTATAAACAACCGAATATTTATTATTTAATTATTTATTAAATGCTAGCTAATTATTTATTTGATTATTTTAAATAAATAATTAAGTTTTTAAATTATTTATTTTAAAATACTTATATAATTTAAATTATACCTTTACAAATTAAATCTCATAATTTACATTTACATTTACTACAGTTACACTACAATCACGCAATTTATTGTAAATAAACAGCTTATTATTTTGACACCAGAGACAAAGGGTCAGGGAGGGAGGGAGGGAGGGACCTCCCGAGGGAAACTCCACCCGTGGGTCGAGGGCGCCCTACGTTTTCAGGCAGGTATGTGACACCCCTGGAGAGGCGAGATCGGCTGTCCTCCCGCGCCCTTCCCCAGGTCCCCCGCCAGCTGTCCTCCTTGGGTTCCACTCCACCCTCAGCGACTTCGGGCAGACCAGGGCAACCGGTGCGCAGAGTAAGCTCCTCAGACTTTCCCCCTTTATTACGCTTTGGATTTGGCACAGGAGAAACAGGACCTGGACAACAGTTGGGGCAGGACAGGCTGCTTGTGTTCTCTGAGCGACAGCAACCTGTGTCGCCCCCGCCCCCACCTTGAGGACGACCCCCATGCTGGCGACTTGGTATTTTTAAATCTGGTGGTGCTTCTTCTCTCCGGCCAACCACTCCCTCCCTTTTTGCCCTAGCCAGTCAGCATCAGACCCACCATTTTTCAAACCCTCTTCCTGCCGTCAATCAAGATGGAGCAGTACATTCCTCTCCTGACCAGTTCTAACGGGTCTGGGAGTTAAGGACCTGGGCGACCCACCGAACCTGCTAGCCTGGGGGTGGAGGGACGGGCCCGGAGAAACACCTACCAATACAAAGCCTCCATTGAGTGGGGGCGGGGCTTATCAGAGTTGGAATACTCACCAGACCCAATCAGAGAGGTGTGGGTGTGGCCTGTGGTCTGTCTCCTCAAGTTAGGCAGAGCGGAGAAGTCTGCAAAACAACAGCCTGAGGATTGGGTAAGCACTAAACCAGTTCACGCTGGAGCCCAGCAATGGAAGCGTCTGGGCAGGAGCCTGCTACTTGGCGGGACGCTGAGGGAGACCTAACGCCAGGTAGACGCCGTCTGTCACCATGGCTAAAGGCAATCCCAGCAAGCCGAGGGGCAAGATGTCCTCATATGCCTTCTTCGTGCAGACCTGCCGGAAAGGGCACAAGAAGAAGCACCCGGACTCCTCTGTCAGCTTTTCCGAGTTCTCCAAGAAATGCTTGGAGAGATGGAAGACCATGTCTGCAAAGGAAAAGTCAAAGTTCGAAGATATGGCACAGAGTGACAAAGCTTGCTATGACAGGGAGATGAATTACGTTCCTCCCAAAGGTGATAAGAAAGGAAAGAAGAAAGATCCCAACGTTCCTAAAAGACCTCCGTCTGCCTTCTTCCTGTATTGCTCCGAACATCGCCCAAAGATCAAAAGTGAACACCCTGGTTTATCCATTGGGGATACTGCAAAAAAATTGGGTGAAATGTGGTCTGAATAGTCAGCCAAAGATAAGCAACCGTATGAACAAAAAGCAGTTAAGCTGAAGGAGAAGTATGAAAAGGATATTGCTGCATACCGTACCAAAGGCAAAAGTGAAGTGGGAAAGAAGGGACCTGGAAGTCCAACAGGCTCAGAGAAGAAGAACGAACCAGAAGATGAGGATAAGGAAGAAGAGGAGGAGGAGGAAGAAGAAGAAGAATAAAAGGCTATCCTGTAATGAGCGTGTGGAGTATGTGTGTGCTCAGGAAATTGTTTTGCTAAGAATGTGAATTCAAGTGCAGCTCAAATTAGCTTCAGTATAAAAACTGTACAGATTTTTGTATAGCTGGTAAGATTCTACATAGAGAAAATACTTTTTTCAAAATGCAGGTTGTAGGTTTTTGAGGGGCCTACTACATACAGTTAGGTTTCAAGGCTTTGGATGTTAAATGTTTCTACATATGTAATGGTTTCTTTAATTTCTTGACTTGTGTATGGTAGCACAGCAAACTCATAGGAATTAGTATAAATAGTAAATTTTGGGTTTTTTAGAATGTTGGCATTTTTAATAAAAAATTTTGTAATAAAATTATGTATATTAAAAAATAAACAGCTTATGCAATTACACGTATCATACACACACTGCATACACATGGAATTTAAATCGAGGTGAACGTCACCCAGGTGAGCTCAGGCAGCGGCGTGCAGAACGGCCAGTGGGTCCTGGATCGTGGACGTTACAGGTGCTGAGGGAAGCACTCTCTGGGAGGTGAGGCTCTTTACCTTCCTAAGGGGTAGTGAGGATTCAGCCTCCGGCAGAGGCGGGCCTGCGGTTCCAGCAGAGGGAACTCGGGGCGCTCCCTGGGCCTGGACCAAACCCAGGACCTCAGTCTGACCGCCTGGGACCAGGGTGGTGACACTCATGCGCAGAGGAGGTAGCTGGGACTGGTGAGAGACAGCGCATGCGCCAAGCTCAGACCCTTTCCAGTGCTCTATCTGCTGGCCCGCTGGCTGTGGGGCTTTGGGCAGCAGGAGGACATCTCCTTGGCTTTCTCCTGCTGTGGGAACAAAATACGGTATTGCATCTGCTCCATCCAGTGAGCCTGTCATTAGCTAGGTGTGGCCACTGAGCCTTTGAAAAGTGGCTAGTGCAGTGGAGGGAGTGGCTTTTCCAGTTCTTTAACTTAAATATCAGTGGATTCAATAACACGCGGTTACCACTTTGGACAGAGGATGGTATTTCCATCCCCACAGAAAGTTCCACGAGCACAGCAGCATTGGAGGGAACAGGTGAGAGTCCCAGAGGCAGGGAGACCCCCATGGGTGGGGTCTGGGGACACTCAGAGCTTCCTCTGCCCAGCTCTGGCCTTTGATGCATATCCTCCTGACTCCTTACTCCTAGGACACACGCAGGCAAATTCCCGGGACACTAAGACCAGCAGCAAGTGATGAGGTCAGAAGGCCATGGACCTGGAGTGTGCCTCTTGGGGAAGGGGGAAAGAATGGGGTTGGGCGTCCATCACATTCCATCTCTGCCATTGTCCTGTGTACAGAGGATGTCCTCACACAAGACCCTGGTTTTGTAAAATGGGGTGATGGTTCCCATGTGCAGGACTATGAGGCCTGTGAGACATCATCCATGTGGGTGTGAAAATGCCAAGCCCCCAGTGCAGGCATGGTATGCAGGAGGTGTTCAGTAAATGCACACTGCTGATACCTTGGTTCCATCTCCCATGCTCCCCCAGGCTGGTCAACAGAGCTTCTTTATATTCTTGTCGGGATCTGTGTGGCCCCTCTGCTTTGTCTCCTACTCTTGGCCCTCTTCTTAGTGCACGATCAACGTCAGAAAAAACGTGGTAAGTCTCAGGGTCAGGCTGGTGTCATGTGGGAAGGCATTAGGGGTGCTGGGAAGACAGCCTCCCTCCTAATTCACACCCCTGACTGTCCTCAGGGCCCCCCAGTAGCAAGAATGAGGAACCAAGGCTCTAAGAGAGGGGAGACCCGCCTGGGGATGACCATGCACCCCCTCTTCCAGTTCTCTGCCTCCAGGTGCCCCCTGATGCTCGTCTGTTCTTTCTCCTCAGGCTCAGCCCGACAGATAACATCACAGAGAGCCCAGCAGGTAAAGGGACAAGGAGAGGGGACCTCTTGGGAGAAGGGAAATGGGCATTCAGTGCCATTCTGGAAGCAGTGGAGGTGGGAGGGTATCTGGGAACAGTATAGGATCTAGAGGAGGAGGGTATGAAATCTGACCCTGTGAGTTTTCAGGCATGTTTGATTTCAAAGGTCCACTCCCAAGAGCTGACCACTGTTCTCTCCCCTCCAGATGTGACCACCACAGTGGATGCACTTCCTGAGGAAAATGGAGACATGCACAGCCCAGTGAGTCGTTGTATTTGCTATTGATTTCTGGGTAACAGAGCATCTGCACTTTAGCAGGTTCACAAAATCGTCCCAGCATCCTGGGTGAGGATTTGCAAGCAGATAGAATGTGCTGGGTGGTGCTGGCTCAGGGACTCTCATGAGATTGCTGTGCAGATGACCAGGGCTGTGTCCAGCTGAAGGCTTGACTGGGGCTGCATGGTCCACGTGTACGGTGGCAACCCCGCAGGGCTGGGGGTGGGGGGCCTCAGTTCCTCTGTGGGCAGGTGGGCTTCTCCATGGCAGCTGACCTCCCCAGAGGGTGGGATCCCAGAGTCGCTGGGCCGAAGCCACAATGTCTTTTGTGGTCCCTCCTTGGAGGGAGCCTCACTTGTGCCATGTTCTGTGGGTCACACAGACTCTGTCGGACTCTGTGTGGGAGGAGGCCACACAATGGAGATTCTGGAGGTGGCATCACAGGGGCCGCATGGAAGCTAGCTGTCCCGTCTTTCCTTCCCACAACCCCCACCCCTCAGCCTCGGCCACACTAACTTAGTCTGGGTCTGTCCCTCAGAGCCCTGCTGCAGGAGACCCCCAGGAGGTGACATATGCCCAGCTGGACCAGTGGGCCCTCACATGGAGAGCAGCTCACACTGAGTCCCCACAACCCACAGAGCCCACAGCTGAGTCCAGCATGTATGCAGCCCTCCCCAGACACTGACTTCAGGACCACCTGGCCTCTGCACCTTGAGACACTGGACGCCACTCCTGCAGAGACTGGTAGCAGCCACTTGGAGGACCTCCCTATTAAACTATCTCCGTCCTGAAAGTCATCAACACATTTCTGCTGGAGGGAAGACCTGGACTTTGGGGTCCTGTACTGAACAAGCAGGAGGTTCACTAACCAGGAGGTCCCTCCTACAACCCACCAGCTTGGTGAAGCACAGATGTAACTCTTATTTCCAGAGACCCAGCTACTGGCACCTGGCTGTTTCCAGAGACCCATCTAATGTTGTCCAGCAGTTTCCAGAGACCCATGTAATGCTGTCCATCAGTTTCAGAGAGCCATCCAGTGTCCCACAGTTTCCAGAGACCCAGCTGATGTTGCCCAGCTGTTTTCACCAGACACAGTTTATGGGTCAAACTGGCTGCCCTATTGAGTTAAAAGGAGTCCATACCCTGAGAACCGCCAAGGGGCACCAGCGTCTCATTTAGATTAATTTAGCTTTTTTTTTTAATTGGAAAAAGAAGAAAGTTGCATGCCTGTTAAAGGCTTGTATTAAAAATGTTATTCCATATTAAAAGAATATTTTAAAAGTTCAACCAAAAATCAGCCAGGTCTTTTAAATATGCTATTGCTACTTTAGTTCTATTAATCATTAGTATATTCAAACCCTCCATAGTACCTGGAGTCTTTCCTCTGTCTTGATTTTTAAAAACTAGGCACTGAAATACTCACTAAGTGCCCCAAGGTCACTACCTCTGACCACAGGAAAGGAAAGCTTCTCACTAGCAAGGAAGTCCTGGCTCAGAGAGGGTGGGTGTCCACCCTTCCCCCTCAATTTTAAACTGTGCTGATCTTTCCTGTGCCATTTCTACTCAGGGGTGATTTTACTCCATAAATTTGCTGTCTAATTCTCCATTTTTATCTTTATTTTCTTGGGGTTCCATTATGGATTGAATTTCTGTCTTTTCATCTCTGTTACTTTTGATCTGTTTGTGCATTAGCCTGGGTTTTCCAGTGACACAGAACCAGTGGGTTCTGGTATGTATGTTACCTAGAGACACAGGAGAGAAAGGATGGATTCAGTACAGGAACAGGCTTTCAGGTCACAGAACCTGCAAGTCCCACCAGCTGCAGTCTGCACATGGTGGAGCCACAGGAGAGCTGGTGCTTATAATTCTGACCAGAGATGCCAGGTTTCCTGCAGCACACTGAAACACCAACTGCTGTGGCCACACCACCCTGAATCCTCAGGTTCACGACTTGGATTCTTACCCAGGGCAGAGCCCATGGTCTGAGCTTCCTGTTTCTTGGAGGTGCTGGGTTACTGGGGTTGGGGAACATGGGGCACTGGGCAGGTGAGGTGGAGGCCCAGGCTCATAATGTACATCAGCCTTGGTGCCAGGAAGGAGGAGGAACTCCCAGGAGGAACCTGATGCTCTTCTTCTTCAGCATCAGTACCACAGAATTGAGTGCCCCCTGGGCTGAGCTCATGTCTGGGGAGAGCTGTAAGTCTGTGCCCTTGGAGAGGCTGAGCCCCATCCCATCCAGGAGGATGTGACAGCAGGCCTTGCAGACACCTGCTCCTCTCTTTCTGACCTCACCTGGCTGAACCAAGACAATGAGGAAGTCCCTTCCCAATGACCCTATCTCTCCCTGGGAGACCGCCTGCCTGGTGCTGCAGCCCAGCAGCCCCTTTCTGGTCTGTGACCCTGAGAAGTCTCAGGTCTTTCCCTTCAGGTCCTGATTCTCCCCTTCTTGGGGCTGGGCCCTCCCCTGTGAGGTCATAATCATGCGACTTTCTGTTCTGAGGGACAGAGGCTAGCAGTCTACCTTCTCTAAACACAATGCCTGTTATCTGTGCCATAAATGACCTAGAGATGCCCATAGCATCCAGTTAGAACTCCAGCCCCCAGACCTATCTGGTTCTCTGGAAACACAACCTTCCATGAAGCTCCTCTTACCAAACTTTGGACAAAACAACAGTCTGTGTAGTCCATTTGTATCTGTAGACTTAGGGGCTTTTAGTTCAGAGAGAACTGAGCCAACTGGGAGGCAGGTGAGTGCTGAGCACAGCCCAGGGTCACAGACACACAGGGACACAGAGACAAAGGCATGGTGACTGAGCAGGGTGCCACCTGCCCTGGAGAGCATGGGGAGGGTAGACTGAGTACCCTTTCACTGTGCCAAGTTCCTCTCTGTGCCCCCCCACCCCCCAGTCATCACATGAAAGTCTCAAGAGAGCTGTATGGTTCTCCTTCTGCACTTGGGAAACCGAAGTGTTTGCATAAGTGTGTTGCTGGGGACTGTCAGCCTGTGGAACCCGAAGCCAGGACAATAAGTCTCCCTGCTTATGCTGTCCATGTATTTCTCTCTGTATCTAAGTATCTATCTATGTACCTAAGTCTTTATGTATCTATGTTACTATGTATCAAAGTGTCTATGTGTCTATCTATGTAACCATTGGTCTATGTATGCATCTATGTAACTTTCAACCTATATATTTATGTATTCATGTATCTATACGAATATCTATGTATCAAAGTGTGTGTGTGTATATATATATGGTACATATGTATCCATGTACCTAACATTTTTCTGTCTACCTATCATTTACTTATCTATCCATCTACCTGTCCTCTACTTCTCTACCTATCCACTCATCCCCTCTATCTACGTGTTTATCTATCATCTATGTATCTACTCTTTACCTCTATCATTTATCATTTCTTTGTATCTCCTTAACACCTATCTTTTTTAAATTTATTTTTTAATTTTAGTCATTGTTCCAGTAGAGTTTCCTGCCTTTTGTTCCCATTCCAGCCCACCCATCTATCCCTCTCCACCTACCTCCCACTTCCACCCCTCCTAGTTTTTACCCATGTGTCCTTTATATTTGTTCCAGTAAACCCTTCCCATTCTCCCCTGAAATTCCCTCTTCTCTCCCCTCGGGTCACTGTCAACCTGACCTCTATTTCAGTGACTTTGACTATATTTTGCTTGTTTGTTTGTTTTGTTGTTTAGGTTCCTGTTAAAGGTGAGATCATATGGTATTTATCTTTCTCTGCATGGTTTATTTTGCTTACCATAATGCTTTTTAGTTCCATCCATGCTGTTGCAAAGGATAGAAGCTCCTTCTTTCTTTCTGCTTCATAGAATTCCATTGTGTAAATGTACCATAGCTTTTTGATGCATTCATTTACTGATGGGCACCTAGGCTGCTTCCAGCACTTAGCTATTGTAAATTGAGCTGCTATGAACACTGGGGTGCAATGGTTCTTTTGGATTGGTGTTTCAGGGTTCTTAGGATTTAGTCTCAGCAGTGGAATTGCTGATTCAAAAGGAAGTTCCATTTTTAGTTTTCTGAGGAAGTTCCATACTGTTTTCCACAGTGGTTGTACCAGTCTGCAGTCCCTCCAATAGCACAATATGGTCCCCTTTTCTCCACAACCTCTCCAACACTTATTGTTTGTTGTTTTGTTTATGATGGCCATTCTGACTGGTGTGAAGTAGTATTTCATTGTGGTTATAATTTTCATCTCTCTCATAGCTAGTGATATTGAACATCTTTTCATGTGTCTCTGGATCCTGTGTATGTCCTCCTTGGAGAAGTGTCTGTTGAAGTCCTTTGTCCATTTTTTAATTGGGTTGCTTGATTTCTTTGAGTGGAGTCATGTAAGTTCTTTATATATTTTGGAGATCAAACCCTTGTCTGAGGTATCATTGGCAAATATGTTTTCCATACAGTTGGTTCTCTTTTTATTTTAATATTGTTGTCTTTAGTTTTGCAGAAGCTTTTTATTTTGATGAGATCCCATTTGTTTATTCTTTCCTTTATGTCCCGTGCTCTAGGGGACATGTCCGTAAAAATGTTTCTGGGTGAAATATCTGAGATTTTCCTACCTATGTTCTCCTCTAGGACTCTAATGGTGTCAAGGCTTATATTTAAGTCTTCTATCCACCTTCAATTTATTTTTGTGTAAGGTGTAAGTTGATGCTTGAGTCCATACACCTATCTTTTATTTATATCTCTATCTTTATCCACCTGTGATGCAGTTAATACCATTGGTCTTTAGATTGACATGGGTTCAGCCTGGTTATGAAATATCTCAGTAGGAAAACCTTTCAGAAACCAAAACTTCTCTGGACCCAAGGAGGGGATGTTAGAGTTGGGCCTGGGGTAATCCAGATTGCTTCCTTGAGACCACGGAAATAAGCTCACAGCATGGACCCTGCACACTTCCCAACCTGTAGGGTCCTGTCCTCCCACCCAGAGGAGAAGTACAGAGAGGACAGTGAGAGGCTGGTTATGGACCCCAATACCACCCCCTTCTGGACCTCTGTGAGTTGGAACACAGGGGCAGAACCCCAGGGACAAAAGGGGTGGCATTCAGGGTGGGGTCCAGGTCCACCTCAGTCCAGCCTCTAGTCCAGCACCTGCTGGGCCCTGGGAGAGAGTCAGTCATGCAGGCCCTGGGCATCCTGGGGCACCTGGCCCTGAGTCTCCAGAGGAGAAACTAGGTCTCCTAACCTGTTCTGACCCCAGGAAGGGACAGGTCCGATACATAAGGCCATGGGATATCTCAGTGGGAGGTGCCTGGGAACTTGAGTGAAACCCACTATAGAAAAAGGAAGCTGCCCCCTGGGAATCATATGGATGAGGGTGGCTTGGAAGTGCAGTGGAGACAAAGTCTTTCCCTGCAGCACACTCACCCTGACTCCCAGTTAAGGACACTAAACAGTGGACATGTTTATCCTGGGCTTCTCTTGCCACTCTCTGCCTGTGTTGGGTGATCCACACCTAGGAGAGGACTCATTTTTACACCTCTAATCCCTTCCACCCCAAGGCCCGCTCTGATTGGAGTCCTGTGGGTTCCAGGAGGGACTGTACTGTGGTTAAATCTGAGGAATGTCTTTCCCAAGTCTCTCCTGGTGGCTGCAAACACCCCTGGCACCTCACACTGATGTCTAGACTACTTGGGATGAATAAATGCAAAACTGGACCCCTGGTTCTTGCCCACTCACAACTGACTCCTCATCACGCTGCTCCTGTTTTCTCAGTGAGGGTCATGAGTCCAGGACCAGGCAACACAGTCACCCTAGATTCCCTGAATGTCCTTCCTCGTGTCCCTCCATCTCAGATCCCTGCTGATTTCCCTCCACCTGTCCTTATATGTCCTCTTGTGTACCCACATCCTTGCTGGTGACTGTGTCCCCAATCTGAGCTCCCTCACTCCTTCTTCCACCGCAGTTATTGGGGTGTCCAGGGGACTCTCCCTGCCACCACTGCCCTGTTCTGTCCTGCAGGTGAAGTTACAGAAAATATTGATGACTCTCCTTCATATCTAAAACCCTCAACTTCTGGTGGGATTGCAGACACACCAGATCCCTTATCAATGTGTCTCCTCTGGCCATGTCTACCTCTAGCCACCTCCTGCCCTGCTCTGTCTGACCCCTTATCGCCACATTGGGTTTCTCTCAGCTTCTCTTGTGTTAAATTGACAAAGATGTATTAAAAAATATTCACACAGGAGAACAATTAAACAAAAGAAGCAGGGATGTTGGTGGTTTTCCCAGCTGGATACACTCCATGGAACAGCAGCAGAGGGTCTGGAATCTCACCTCTGAGGCATTGTCCCTTTCAGATTCTGCCTTAAACAAGTCACCTGTCATTCTGCCAATGGGCTTGTCCTGCCAATAAGAAGATGCAGAAAGCGCTCTTTCTTCTAGAAGCAACCCCACTGCTGCCCTCTGTGGTCAGGGACAGGAATGTGGGGACACAGGAAACAGGGCCCCACGACCCACAGCAGGTGGTGTGCCCTGAGGAGGAAGTGCTGGCAAGTGAGAGCCCTCCCTCAGAGGAAGCTGCCCCAGAGCCCAGGGCCCAGGGCTGGTGAGGGCCTTGCTGTGTATGGGATGGTTCAGTGGGGGGTCTGCCAAGTGCTGACCCATGAGGGGGCTGGCTGGGTGGGGAGGTGATGGGTCAGACAGGAGGCAGCACAGGCAGCTGAGGACAGAGAAGCCACCTGTGTTGGTCCTTAGAAGGAAGGTCAGCAGGTGCTTTGGTGGCAGCTCTCTCTCTGCCCAACAGAAAGGGAAGTTGGGGCACTTGCTATCGGGGGTTCTAGGAATGTGCAGTGTATTCACAGGGCCTGGTGAGAAAGGAATGATGCCCCTTTTCTCTGTAAGAGTGACTGTCAGGAAGCGTCATAGGTAAACCCCACACCTGCTCTTGAGAAGGCGTGTCCTTTCTGCCTAACCCAGCAATGCTCACCAGAGTTCTGTGTTCTCAGCATCATTTAGAGAATAGAGAGCATCCAGCATCCTGTCCTCCCCTCCACAGCACCCATGAGATGGCCTCCAAGGGTCTTGTCTTCAAAGCGGGTGCAGGAAAATCTAGGTGACAAGGTGGACCTGTGTGCACCTCTGCCAGCACTGACCACAGACAGTGCCTGAGATGTGGGGCCAAAGTAACCACCCAGCCCTGGTGGGCACAGCCATCAGCCTCTGTTGCAGCCCCACCATTGTTCAGGGCACTGTCTCAGCCCTGCTGCTGTTACCTGGGCCCTGGGCATGGGCACAGCCTCCCGCACTGGGCAGGGCACCAGTCTCTCAGTGTCACACATATTGTTCTCAACCTGCACTCAGGACTGATTACATTAGCTCTTCCCCTTTTGCTCCAGGACATTGATGTAGCAACTCCCGGAAAACACTTGACCCCACACTTCCTGTCCACTGTGCCGGCTACAGGCTCTGTCCTTCATTCTCCAGCTCCAGGACCGTGCAGCTGCAGGTCTGGCCATGGACCCCCATTGCAGCTCCCTGCTGGTCCTTGGTGAGTGCTGGAATGGAGGGATAATGTCCTGGGACAGAGCGGGTGGGAGCCTAGGGAGGGATTTCATCCCTTTTGAGTCCTGACTCCAGCCCAGGAACTCATGGTCTCCCTGGGGGTCTGACCCCTCAGCTCTGGCCCTGACCCAAGTCTCAGCATGGAAGGTTGAGTCCTAGAAGTGGGTACCTGGGTGTGGGGACAGGTTCAGTCTGAGTCCTTCTTTGGAAGAGGGGATTGGAGCTTTGCTGAAGCTCAGAGCAAGAAGAAGGACTGTGGTCAGAGGGAATGCTGTGGAAGGAGCTGGACATTCTCAGGGGCTGAGCCCTGCCTGCATCAGGGCCCCTGAGTGCAGCCCAGGGAGGAGGCCGGGCGCTGGACATTTCTCTCACCACAGCTTCTCTTCCAGTGCTCTGCCTGGGGCAGACCATCCACATGCAGGAGGGTAAGTCTCCCTTTTTAATGTCACTTTTTTTATATATGTTGTGTTTTCTGACAATGTATTAATATCCCTTAGAGTCCTCTGACAGCTTATCTTCAGCTGGGATGAGACCCAGACCCTTCTCTCTATCTGGTTGGGTCTGTTCTCACTCTGTATGACCCACTGATCTGTGGAGACACAGTGTTTCTTTCACTTCCACAAACACCCTTGTCCTGCTGGACATGACCTCCTCCCAGGCTGACTGCCCTCTCCCTGAGCTGGGCTGGTTCACACTTGGCCTTCAGCTCTGCACCTCTTCCGTGTGACTCCTAGAGAGATCAGCTGTCCCACATTGGCACCGAGACTCCCACACTCATTCTGGGTTTGTGCCTGAGGGTTTGCATGATACCTTCATCAGCCTCTGTGCTTCCTTTTCCCTCCAGGCAAGGAGGCAGATACTTGTGTGTGAGTCACGTGTTTGTGGGGCTAGTGGCACATGGAGCCCCTCTGTAGACTGATGGAGAGGAACTAGGATGTGGATGAAAGAATGGGTGAGGGAGCAAGGGAGTGAACGAGTGGGGAGCCTCGGGCAGCGCCTGCCTTTATGGGGCTCCAGTGACATGGGTCCTATCTTCGTGTTTCAGGGCTATAATCCCTCTCCCTAGCCACGTGGCACACATGGGGCTTCAGGACCCTCAATACTAGAAATGGGAACAGGCTGTCAAGAAAGTAGAGAATGCAGTGGGAACAAAGCTGAGTGTTGCTCAGAGGATTGCCTTGGGGATAATAATCCCCTCCCATTTGGGTCATGTGACCAGATCTGGGTGGAGCTCCACCCACCCCCTGGACTTCCAGTGCAGCTCTGCAGCCCTCTTTGGTCCCCATGGTGTCTCCCAGCTGTCCTTCAGTCCCAGACCAGGTCCCTGCCACATCTCAGACACCTGCTTACCTGTTTCCACATGTGACCCATCACCCTCACCCTCTGCCCCTCTCCCAGGGTCTCTGTTCCCTAGAAAGAGGCTGTGTGCAGGAAGACATGCCCAGGGCCTATCCATGCACTGATGCTCCCTACAAGTCCAGTGTCACCCTGAGAAAAGCCCAACATGTGACCAGGACTCGGGGTCCTGTGTCAGGGGGGTCACTGTGCAGTGATGAGGATTCACAGTCACTGGAGTGGGTGTGGGGGGTGGTGTTTGGGGAAAGAATGGTGGGATGTTGAAAACTGGGTCAAGGGGATGGTTGCACAGCTCTGTAAGTTTGCTAAAAGCATGGAAGTGAACCCAGAAAATAGGGGTCTGTGATAACTGGTGACTTCCTCCTGAGGGACCCTGAGAT
This sequence comes from Phyllostomus hastatus, assembly GCF_019186645.2. Taxonomy (NCBI): domain Eukaryota; kingdom Metazoa; phylum Chordata; class Mammalia; order Chiroptera; family Phyllostomidae; genus Phyllostomus; species Phyllostomus hastatus. The sequence goes on from NW_025334021.1 coordinate 158,553, forward strand.
CTGCTCTGCTTCCTCCCAGGGCTCCTGCCCAAACCCTCCATCAGGGCCGAGCCGGGACCTGTGATCCACTGGGGACAGCCTGTGACCATCGTGTGCCGGGGCCCCGCTCGGGCTGACCTATTCCGTCTGGAGGACTCAAAGAGATATTTCCATGGGGATCATAGTGTGGCACCTTCATATGACTCTAACAAGACAGAGGCCAGATTCTTCTTCCGTGCAGTGAGCGATGACACTGCCAGGAGTTATCGGTGTTGCTATCGTCAAGGGACCTTCTGGTCTGAGTTCAGTGAACCCCTGGAGCTGATGGTGACAGGTGAGGAAGGCTCCACACCACCCTCAGGTTTTCCCCAGGTCCCTGCATCCTGTCCCCAACCCTGTCCTCTGTCCCAGGCTCCCTACCCTCCTGCTGGCACCCAGTCCCGTGGCTCTTGCCCCTGTGCACTCATGTGCCTTGGCCTTCACACCTGGCTCAGGGCCCTGGAACACTGTTCCCATCTAGACACCATGGTGGTCTGGACACTGAGCCCCATCATGGCGTGGGTGGGAGCTGTCTTGCAGGGCTGGGTGGAGAGTGGACTTTAAGGGACAGACCCCTTTGAAGGGACCGTTGGTCCTTTCACTCAGAATGGTTTTCAGCCTTTTTTTGTGCTCTTGGGCAGACTCAGTGGGGACCCTAGGTAGTGTGTTCCCTGTGGGTGGTCCATCCACCACTGGGTAAGTCATGTGGTTCATGGGGTCCCTGACAAGGGCTAGACGGTGCTCTGGGGAACCTCTTGGTTGAGATTATGTGTTCTATAGGTGGGGTCAGCTCCTGAGATGTCCTGGAGTCAGGGTTTAAGTGACTGGCTTAGGGAGTGGGGCAAGGAGGGAAGAATTCTTCCTTTAAAACCTGGTATTGTCTCTTCCTTTGCTCTTTATGCAGCTGTGACTCAGGCTCCCCTGGGTCAGTGGGCATGTCCATTTTATCCTGATCCATGACCCCTCACTGACCTGGGGCACTGTGGGAGACACAGTGGCCCTGATAAGTAGGGTTATGCCTCAGGACCTCCTGGCCATGTGGCCAGGTGAGGTGGCTCCCACCCACCCTGTTTCTCTCTGGACCAGGATCTAACTCCTCTGTGCTAATGTATGCAGGATGACAGGACATTCTGAGTGGTGTCCTGCGTCTCAGACAAGTAGACGCAGAGAATTCCAATCTGTTGTCCTTGTGTGCCTCTGTCCCCTTTCCTGGGAGTCCAGGGGGCGTCCTCTGTACTGAGAGGTGCAGAGAAAAAGGCCAGATGTGAGCACTGTGAGAGCTGCAGGGCCAGGCTGAGAGGAACGTGCCAAGGAGGAACCTGGGCTCTGGGCTTCTCCCACCCCTCACTAGAGCCCCTACTGGGCTGGGGAGTGGGGACCTCAGCTTGGGGCATCCCCTCCTAAGGGCTCTGCTGGGAAGTGGTTAGTGGGGTGGCATTGGGGAGGAACCTGGCTTTTCTCTTGGCAGGTGGACACTCAGCAGGCAGGGATATCTTGCATCTTCTAGGGGAAGAGGCCTGTTCAGCCTGGGGGTGAGAGCTGGGAGAGGAGCCTCATCCTGGATCCCTGAGAAAGTTTGCATATTGCAGCTGTGCCCAGCACTGGGGGGCTGTAGCTGACTGGTAGTGAAGTCTGGGGGTGTACACCCAGGGGTCATCAGGTGGGGAGGGCAGGGGCTGGGTGCTCCCAGGGAAGGGAGGGTCTGTGCAAAAGAGAAACATCAGTTCTTTCTCACTCCCAGGAACGACCCCTGAACTTACCACCCCACCCACAGGAGCAGGCTCCCAAAATGTTAAGTCCCCAGGGGAGAGTGCCCAGAGGGAGTGGTCAAAGGGACAAGTCCTGTCCAGTGGAGTAGAAGCCCCTGTCTCATAGGTCCTGGGCTTGGCCAGGTCTTGCCTGCCTGTCAGTGACCCCCTGTCCTCTCATTCCAGACCCTGCCTCCCGGAATTACACTGTGGGGAACTATGTTCGCATGGGCTTATCTGGTGTGGTGTTGCTGATCCTGGTGGTGATTCTGGCAGAGGCTGGGTATACCTGGCACAGGTGGCCACACCCCCCACAGGAATGGAGACAAGAAAGTGAACACCAGAGAAATTAGACTCCAGACCCCAGGAGGACCCCCCCACCCAGTTCCCCAGGCTCCCACTGGAGCCCAAGAGACCCAGAGCCTCACCCATTCTGTGAGTTTCACAGTGAAGTTGGTGAGGCTGCCGTGTGCATGAGACTCTGTCCTCAGAAGGGCACAGGAGCAGCGGGGACCAGGCCTCCTGTGTGGTCTGGCTCCTCCTCCAAGGTTTGGCTCCAGGCCTGACACTCACCCACTCACAGCCCTGCCCCACTCCTGCCCGGGTCTCCCTTCTCTCCCGGATCTCAGACAGGCCCCAGGTCCCTGCAGCTTCTGTCTCCCTCTTCCTCCTCCTGGAGCCCTGCATTCTCACCTGCTTTCTTTGGACAGAACATGTGCTGCTAAAACTTTGGTCTCACCCTCACCTGTCACCTGTGGAGTTGCACCTGCTCTGGGCCCCTGCTCACCCACCTGTGTTCCTGGAATGGTCTCTGCCTCCTGCGTCTGTCCCCTCGCATCCCAGCTGACTTGTATGTAAAGTCCAGAGAAGGCACACAGGCCAAAACCAGTGAGATATCACTTCACACTCTACAGGAGAACTATTGTTAAAATTACTTTTAAGTGGTGGGCACTAGACTTACTGGAGGTATCACCTGATAAGGTATATAAATGTCTAATCCCTGTGCTGTACACTTGAAATAATACACTGTATGTCCATTGTAATTGAAGAATAAATTAAACATAATAACTTAAAAACGAGTGTGGCAAGGCTGGGGAGGAGTGGGAGCCCCTGGGCCCCCTGGTGGGGACACAAATTGGTGCAGCCTCTGAGCATATCTGCAGGGCTCCTCCTCAGAATGTGAACAGGGAATCTCCCTTCATCCAGCAGCCCCAGTCCGGGTACCCATGCAGGGAAGTGACAGAAGGGATCTGGACACCAGTACGTGCACCCCCAGGACAGCATGACTCACAAAGGTCAAGGGCATCACAGGCTCCTCAGAGGTGGAGGAGGAAGCAGACACTGGGTCCCAGTGACGCCTTCTGAGAAGGACCCAGTAGCTTTGAAGATAGGGGAGGAGGGGGCTGCATGCCACAGAATTCGGGGTCTCTAGACGTGGGAAGACAAGGGACAGATTCTCTTGGGAGCCTCCAGGAGAGAAGGTGGCCCTGGAGACACCTCAATGTCAGCCTGTTCTGAATCTAGACCTCCTGGACCCTGAGATCACACATCTGGGTTGTTGTGAGCCACCACACTGGTGTGCATTTGTCACAGCAGCAAAGGGACTCTCAGGAGCCTAGTGTTTGACACTCTGGGGTCTTGGGATACCCCCCAACTTCAGGAAACTAGGGCATGGGTTTCTGGATAAGACTCTGACCTCACCACATGACACTTCACCCAAACTCTGCCACCAGAGTTGGTAGCCCAGCTGGACACCACGTTGGCTCCATGGTCTGGAGGATGCAACTTGACTCTGAGACGCTGCATGTGTGGCTGCACTGCACCCTCTCTGGGTCCTTGTGCAACAGGGACGCAGGACAGGATGAGGGCCTGTCCCCTGGTCTCCTGCAGAGCAAGGCTGGGCAGGGAGACTCCCACCCTCCCCTGTCCTCACAGGGACAGCACACGGGGAGAGGAGGCTCCCTTTGCTCTCACTGAGGCTTCTCCTCTCCGGGGAAGTGCTGGCCCCTCTCTGCTCTAGATCTGAGCCAGTCTCGGGACGAAGGGCTTCTCCAGGGCAGGCAAACAGCCTGGGTCTGGCTGGGAGCAGAGGCCCACTCCCTGAGAGATGCTGGCCACTCTCCAAACTTGGCAGGAGAAGGTCTTTTCCTGCTGGGCTTTATGAGACATCTGCTCTCCTTAACTGGACCCCGTGGTGCTGTGTAGATTGATAGGGAGCCCCCACCCATCTGTGCTCCTGCTCTGGACCAGGGGCCCCCAAGGTCTCAGGTCCCTTTCACTGGGAACAATATTTAGAAAGTGTGGCCTGGGGTTATGTGAAGTCACTGCTACTCAGGCTTTGTTCTGAATGGACCACTTAGTATCAGGGAGGATGCACCGTGTCCATCCACACAGGTATTTCCCACCTGGAATAACATTACAGGTTTATTTATGTTGTACCTGTGTCCCTTATGTGAAAATCCAATTCCTAGCAAATTAATAAATTTCCTTTTTTTTAACCATGTAGCTGTGGTGATTGAATAACAATCAGCTCATATTTATTTTTATATGTTTATATTTGTGTCATAGTGTGTTTTTCCATCATTATGACTTAATTGTGTCTTGAATATGGAGAATATTTTCAGGTTTCAGAAGTGACAACCGACAAAAATAAATTCAAGGTGGATAAAAGACTTAAATATAAACCGTGACACCATCAAAGTTCTAGAGGAGAATGTAGATATGAAAATCTCAGATATTTCACGCAGAAACTTTTTTACTGACAAGTCCCCTAGAGCAAGGGACATAAAGGAAAGAATAAACAAATGGGATCTCATCAAAATAAAAAGCTTCTGCACTGCTAAAGACAACAATATTAAAATAAAAAGAGAACCAACTGTATGGAAAACATATTTGCCAATGATACCTCAGACAAGGGTTTAATCTCCAAAATATATGAAGAACTTACATGACTCCACTCTAAGAAAACAAGCAACCCAATTAAAAAATGGACAAAGGACTTGAACACACACTTCTCCAAGGAGGACATACAGAAGATCCAGAGACACATGAAAAGATGTTCAATATCACTAGCAATCAGAGATGCAAATTAAAACAAGAATGAGATACCACTTCACACCAGTCAGAATGGCCATCATAAACAAAGCAACAAACAATAAGTGTTGGAGAAGTTGTGGAGAAAAGGGGTCCCTAGTGTGCTGTTGGAGGGACTGCAGACTGGTACAACCACTATGGAAAACAGTATGGAACTTCCTCAGAAAACTAAAAATGGATCTGCCTTTTGAATCAGCAATTCCACTTCTGAGACTATATCCTAAGAACCCTAAAACACCAGTCAAAAAGAACCTTTGCACCCCAATGTTTATAGCAGCTCAATTTACAATAGCTAAGTGCTGGAAGCAGCCTAGATGCCCATCAGTAAATGAATGGATTAGAAAACTATGTACACTTATATAATGGAATTCTATGCAGCAGAAAGAAAAAAGGAACTCCTACCCTTTGCAACAGCATGGATGGAGCTAAAAAGCATTATGCTAAGTGAAATAAGCCAGGCAGTGAAAGACAAATACCATATGATCTCACCTTTAACAGGAACCTAAACAACAAAACAAACAAACAAGTAAAATATAGTCAAAGACTGAAATAGAGGACAGACTGACAGTGACCAGAGGGGAGAGAAGAGGGAATTTCAGGGGAGAATGGGAAGGGTTTACAGGAACAAATTTCTAGGACACATGGACAAAAACTAGGGGGAGGGTGGTAATGGGATGGAAGTGGGGAGGGATGGGCGAGTGGGCTGGAGTGGGAGTAAAAGGGAGAAAACTGTACTTGAACAATGATTAAAATAAAATAAAAAAAAAGAAGTGACAACCACCTGGAATGGTACGCTCAGAGATGACCACTTGATGCTATTCCCTTCTTCCCACCCCGTATTGGAGGTGACTATTTTGTTAGTTTCTAGTTTTCTGAACAAAAAAAATTATCTGAAAAACAGGTAAACAGGCACATAATCTTATTTTATCTTTCTCTTTTTAAAGATTTTATTTATTTATTTTTAGACAGTGGGGAAGAGAGAGAGAAAGAGAGGGAGAGAAACATCAATATGTAGTTGCCTTCCGTGCACCCCCTACTGGGGACCTGGCCTGCAACCCAGGTATGTGCCCTGAGTGAGAATAGAATTGGTGACATCTGTGGGAGTGTTTGAAGCTCACCTCAGAGCAGCTTGAACTCTCAATGCTGCTGTATTCCCATAAGAATTGTCTTGGAACTCAGCCTCCAGACTCCCTCCCAAAAATGACAGATGCCAGGAAGGAAAAGGAAGCAGCTGGGGACAGTCCCCAAACTAAAGGGGAGAAAAGTGGACACTGCCCATCACTTCCCCTTCCCCAAACCAGTCCTGTGATCGCCATGTAACTGTGAGCTTCCATATCATTTTAAATTAAAAATAGTAATTTGATTAAATAATAATCTAGCTACTGGAGGGATGACAGATAATAATCTATGTTTACTGATCTCCTGTTGCTTTTCATTCTCAGTGAAGACAGAAAGCTCAGGTTTGCAATGGGGCCAGGCTGCCAGGGGGCAGAATGAGGTGTGGGGAGGATGCAGGAATTGTGGAGACACTTCCTCATCTCCTCGTTCATCAGTTCCATCTGCGGAAAAACCGAGGAAAATGAACCAACAAAAAACAGAGACCCTGACTGGTGTGGCTCAGGGAAATGGGACACTAAAGATCACTACGTCTCCACAAAGGCACACCATACCTACAATGGAGACTGGAATGGTGCTGAATTTCTCCCACTGTACATGACCCTGAATGCAGAAAGTACAAAAAGAAGCCATATGACTTATATACATAGACTCACACCAGGTCTTTATCATGCACCACAGGCTCCTCACATCAGAAGATTATATAGGATATTCACACACGGCCTTTGTCCACATCCCCTCCCTCTCTCTGCTTGTTCTTGTCTGAGGCCCCTGTTGTTTGGGCCCACACCCCTGCACCAGAGTCCAGTTTGACTTTGTGTCTTGCTTTGGGTATGATCTGGGTCTACTCCTAATTTTTCTGGATGTCTACATAACTGTGGACTTCAACTTGTTGATCTCATCACTGTGATGTTCACCTGGGGTCATCTAACTGCACTTACATGACTGTACTCTGGGGAGATGCAGGAGGCAAGCTCTTTACTAGACCCCCTGTGTCAGAGGGGGACTTCTGTGGAGCCCGTGTAACTGGTGACACCCTCTCTGAGGGGCTGCAGTGTCATCATTCTTAGGGCTCTTCCTTTGGTAGAGGACAGCGAGAGTCACAGTGATGACCAGGGGGAGACCCCTGACTACAGCTGTCACTATGCCCACCACCACCTGACCCCGGGAGTCAGGCCAAACCTCTTTCCCCACCACATAGAGCCGAATGTGTCCCAGCTGAGAGATGTCAGGAGGGCTTTGGCATCACAGATGTAGGTACCATTGTGGATCAACTGCATGGTGTTCATGCTACTCAATGCATATTTCTTGCTGAGCTCTCCAGCCTGTATGATTCTGTCCTGAAAGGGAGGGCAATTCCCAGGATACACTTGGCCTTGGCAGTAGTGGAAAACGACACGGTGGTGTGAGTCCCCTCTGGCTGGAAGCTCCAGGAGACTGAAGTTAATGGGCTGGCGGCATCTGGGGACTTGAATGTGCATGTCAGCTTCCCTCACATCCATGTGCCATATACATTTCTTATGGGGGGTATACATCCAAGGCTGAGATGCCTGCAGTCAGCAGCCTGAGCCCCACTGCCAGCACTGACCACAGACAGTGCCTGTGACCTGGGGCCACAGTCACTGGGGCCCAGCCCTGGTGGGCACAGCCATCAATCTCTGCTGCAGCCCCAACCCTGAACTGCACACAATCTCAGCCCTGCTGTGGCTCCCTGAGTCCTCAGCATGGGCACAGCCTCCTGCACTGGGCAGGGCTCCAGTTTCTTTCAATTTCTCACACATATTGTACTCAACTTGCACTCAGGACCGTTTGCATTAGCCCTTCTGTTTTTCATGGGACTTTGATGTAACAACTCTGGGAAAACCCCTGAGCCACACTTCCTGTCCACTGTGTCAGCTACAGGCTCTGTCCTTCATTCTCTAGCTCCAGGATGGTGCAGCTGCAGGTCTGGCCATGGACCTTTGTCCCACATCCCTCTTGGTCCTGGGTGAGTGCTGGAATGGAGGGATAACATTCCAGGACAGAGGAGGTGGTAGCCTAGGGAGGTATCTATGTCCCTGCTGAGTCCTGACTCCAGCCCAGGAGACTCATGGTCTCCCTTGGAGGTCTGACACCTCAGCTCAGGCCCTGACCCAAGTTTGACCATGGGGAGTTGAGGCCTAGATGTGGGTACCTTAGTGTGGGGACAGGTTCAGACTGAGAACCTGTTGGGAGAGGGGATTGGGGCTTTGTTGAAACTCAGGGCAAGAAGAAGGGCTGTGCTCAGAGGGAATGCTGAGGAGGGAGCTGGACATTCACAGGGGCTGAGCCCTGCCTGCATCAGGGCCCCTGAGTGCAGCCCCGGGAGGAGGCCGGGCGCTGGGCGTTTTTCTCACCACAGCTTCTCTTCCAGTGCTCTGCCTGGGCCAGACCATCCACATGCAGAACAGTAAGTCTACCTTTTTAAATTCACTTTTTCATGTATGATGTGTTTTCCGGCAAAATGTTAATATTCCTTAGCATCTTCTGACAGCTTACCTTCAGCTAGGATGAGACCCAGAACACTCTGTCTGGAAGGGTCTGTTCTCACGCTGTTTGACTCACTGGTCAGTAGAGATGCAGCCTTTCTTTCACTTCCACAAACACCCTTGTACCGCTGGACCTGACCTTCTTCCAGGCTGACTGTCTTCTCGCTGAGCTGGGCTGGTTCACACTTGGCCTTCAGGTCTTATATCTGTACTTCTTCGCTGTGCCTCCCCCAGATGAGGTCAGCTGTCCCTTGTTGGCCCTGAGACTCCCACACTCACCTGGTGCACTTGTCACCAAGTGTGGCTGTGGGCTTGCATAATTCCTTCATCAGCATCCATGTTCCCTCTTCCCTCCAGACAAGGAGGCAGGTGACTGTGCGTGTTTCTCATGTGTTTGGGGCCAGTGGCACATAGAGCCTCTCTGTAGATGGATGGAGAGGAACTAGGATGTGGTGGAAAGAAGGAGTCAGGGAACGAGTGGGGAGCCTCAGCCAGCGCCTGCCTCTTTCAAGGATCATGTACTGTGGGTGCCATGTTCCTGTTTCAGAGATACATGCCCTGTGTTCCCCTCACCCCAGAAACATGGCACACATGGATCTTCAGGACCCCCAATACTAGAAATGGGAACAGGATGTGAGGAAGGTAGAGAATGCAGTGGGAACAGAGGTGAGTGCTGCTCAGAGGATTGCCCTGGAGTCAGGAATCCCCACCCCCTGGGGTCATGTGACCAGATCTGGGTGGAGCTCCACCCCCAAGTAGACTTCCAGTGGAGCTCTGCAGTCCCCATTCGTCCCAACAGGGTCACACAGCTGCCCTTCAGACCCAGCCCAGGTCACTCCCACATCTGACTCCTGCTTCCCTGTCCCCACATCCTCACCCTCTGCCTCCCTCCAAGAGTCTCTGTCCCCTAGAAAGTAGCCGTGGGTAGGGAGATGTGCCTAGGACTCTAGCCTGCTCTGATACTTCCCTTATCACCCTGAGAAAAGCCCAACAGGTGACTAGGACTCAGGGTCCTGTGTAAGGGGCATCACTCTGCAGTGATGAGGATTTATAGTCCCCTGGGAATGGGTGTGGGGGTGGTGTTTGGGAAAAGGATGGTGGGATGTTCTGAATTGGGTCATGGAGATGGTTGCTCAGCTCTGCAAGTTTGCTAGAAGCATGGAAGTGAACCCAGAAAACAGGGGACTGTGAGAGTGGTGACTTCCTCCTGAGGGTCCCTGAGATGTGCTCTGCTTCCTCCCAGGGACCTTTCCCAAATCCTCCATTAGTGCTGAGGTGAGCCCTGTGATCCACGGGGGACAGCCTGTGACCATCATGTGCCAGGGCCCAGTCTGGGCTGAGCTATTCCATCTGAAGAAGAAGAACAGAAGACTTGACCATTGGGATCAGAGAAACGTGTCTCAGCGTGGTTCACTCTGGGCAGAGGCCACATTCCACATTGACACAGTGAATGAACTCACTGCTGGGAGTTATTTCTGCTGGTATTGTGAAGGGCACAGCTGGTCTGAGCGCATTGAGCTCCTAGAGCTGAATGCGACAGGTGAGGATGGTTCCACTCCAGTGTCAGGTTTGCCCCAGGTCCCTGCATCCAGTCCCAACCATGTCCTCTGTCCCAGGCTCCCTGGCCTCCTGCTGGCCCCCAGCCCTGTGACTCCCCTGTCCCTCTGCACTCCTGTCCTTTGACCCTCACACCCATCTCAAGGCCCTGGAGCCCTGGACCATTCCTGACACCATGATGGCCTGGGCACTGAGCCCGGCATTGTTGTGGACACAGAGCTCTCCCTGCAGCGCTGGGTGGGGAGTGGAGTCCCAGAGGTCAGTTGGTGACACACCCCCTTCAAGGAGACAGGTGTCACACCCCGCAGGATGGTGTTTACTGTCCTTTTTTTTTCTGGGCCAGACTTGATGGGGCCCTAGGTAATGAGTCCTTTATGCATGATTGATCTTTTTTGGAAACTCATGTGGTCCAGGTACCATAACAGGGCTGGACGTTGCTTTGAGGAATTTGGGGGTTGAAGCTGTCCTTCCCCAGTGTGTTCAGGCCTGAGATGTCCTGGACTGGGAGTCCACCAGGGACACTCTGACCCCTTCCATGTGCTCCTGGATTTCACAGGATCAATTCCTTGCTGACTCATGGGGTGAAGAACAGCATGGTGGTGGGAGGTGAGAGGAATGGCTACTTCCCCTCAGCAGAATGGAGCAGGGGCCTCTCCCTGACTCCTGTCCCCCATTTCTCAGGAATGTCAGGGGTTGTCTAGGACTGAGTGATGGACTGATGTGACCTGTGGGTGGACGATCAGGGTGGAGAGGTGCCAGGCTGAGTGGGATGGACTCCAGGCAGCTCCCACATAGTATCAACATTTTCCTGCCCTGTTCACAGGAGCCCCCAGAGTTGTCAGTTCCACCCCCCTCATACTCACAAAGCCCCCCACCACAGCTGGTGAGTAGAGGCTTCAGTCTAGAGAAGATTTTGGGGGCTCTGTGCCTAGGATCAGGCTCTGGGGTCGAGCCCTCTGCCCTGGGCTAGGAGAGTCAGAGAAAGACAAATACCATATGATCTCACTTCTATGTGGAGTCTAATGAACAAAATGTAACAAAATAGAAACAGAGGCACAGATACCCAGAACAGAATGACAGCTGTCAGATGGGAGGGGTTGGGGACTGGGTGAGCAAGGTGAAGGATTATTTTTTAAAAATGACATACATGTCTATATACACATATACACACATATATACATATCTGTTTTTGACACATCGACGCATTTGTTTAACTTCAATATCAGTGGATTCAATAATGTGGTTACCAATTTGGACAGGACTGACAAACGGTATTTCTATCCTCACAGAAAGCTCCACCAGCAGAGCAGCACTGGAGAGAACAGGTGAGGGTCTCAGAGCCAGGGAGACCTCCTGGGTGGGGAGCAAAGACACTCAGAGCCGCCTCTGCCCAGCTCTGGCCTTTGGCCCATTTATCCCTGATTCCTTACTCCTAAGACACATGCAGACAAATTCCCAGGACACTAAGACCAGCAGTGAGTGATGGGGTCAGAGGGCCATGGACCTGGAGCGTGCCTCTTGGGGGAGGGAAAGAATGGGGTTGGATGTCCATCACATTCCATCTCTGCCATTGTCCTGTGGACAGAAGACGTCCCCACTCAGGATCCCGGTTTAATGAAATGGGGGTGATGGTTCCTGTGTGGCAGGACTACGAGGCACATGAGAGATCATCCATGAGGCTTGAACATGCCAAGCCCCCAGCACAGGCATGGTATGCAGGAGGTGTTCAGTAAATGCACACTACTGATACCTTGGTTCCATCTCCCATGTTCCCCCAGGCCGGTCACCAGCGCTTCTTTATATTCTTGTTGGGATCTGTGTGGCCTCTCTGCTTTGTCCCCCCCTCCTGACCCTCCTCTTAGTCCGCTGTCATCGTCAGAAAAAACGTGGTGAGTCTCGGGGGTCGGGGGTGGGGGTCATGTGGGAAGGTATTTGGGGTGCTGGGAAGACAGATTCCCTCCTAATTCACACCCCTGACTGTCCTCAGGGCCCCCCAGCTGCAAAGATGAGGAGCCAAGGCCCCAGGAGAGGTGAGATCCCCCTCAGGGTGACCATGTACCCCCTCTTCCACTTCTCTTCCTCCAGGTGCCCCCCATGCTCACCTGTTCTTTCTCCTCAGGCTCAGCTTGACAGTTGACGTCACAGAGAGCCCAGCAGGTAAAGGGACAAGGAGAGGGGACCTCTTGGGAGAAGGGAAATGTACATTCAGTGCCATTCCAGAAGCAGTGGGGGTGGGAGGGTGTCTGGGAACATTGTAGGCTCTTCTGGAGGAGGAGGGTATGAAATCGGACCCTGTGAATTCTCAGGCACATTTGGCTTCAAAGGTCCACCCCCAAGAGCTGACCACTGTTCTCTCCCCTCCAGATGTGGCCACCACAGTGGATGCACTTCCTGAGGAAAATGGAGACATGCACAGCCCAGTAGTCCTTGTATTTGCCACTGGTTTCTGGGTAACAGAGCACCCTCACTGTAACAGGTTCACAAAATCATCCCAACATCCTGGGTGAGGATTTGGAAGCAGATGGAATGTGCTGGGTGGTGCTGGCTCAGGGACTCTCGTGAGGTTGCTGTGCAGATGACCAGGGCTGTGTCCAGCTGAAGGCTTGATTGGGGCTGCATGGTCCACATGTAGCGTGGCACCCCCACAGGGCTGGAGATGGGAGGCCTCAGTTCCTCTGCAAGCAGGTGGGCTCCTCCATGGAGCTGGCCTCCCCAGAGGGTGGGATCTCAGAGTGGATGGGCAAAAGCCACAATGTCTTTTGTGGTCCCTCCTAGGAGGTGACAGGCCCTCAACTTGTACCATGTTCTGTGGGTCACACAGACCAACTGGGACTCTGTGTGGATTGAGGCCACACAGTGGAGTTTATGGAGGTGGGATGACAGTGGCCACATGGAAGCTGGCTGCCCAGTCTTTCCTTCCCACAGCTCCCACTTCTCAGCCTCGGCCACACTAACTTAGTCTGGGTTTGTGCCTCAGAGCCCTGCTGCCGGTGACCCCCAGGAGGTAACATATGCCCAGCTGGACCAGCAGGCCCTCACATGGAGAGCAGCTCTCACTGAGTCCCCACAACCCACGGAGCCCACAGCTGAGTCCAACATGTATATAGCCCTCCCCAGACACTGACTTCAGGACCACCTGGCCTCTGCACCTGGAGACACAGGACGCCACTCTTGCAAAGGCCAGTAGCGTCTACTTGGAGGACTTCCCTATTGAACTATTTCCTCCCTGAAAGTCATCAACACATTTCTCCTGGAGGCAAGACCTGGACTTCGGGGTCCTGTACTGAACAAGCAGGAGGTTCACTAACCAGGAGGTCCCTTCCTACAACCAACTAGTTTGGTGAAGCACAGTTGTAACTCTTGTTTCCAGAGACCCAGCTAGGGGCATCTGGCTGTTTCCAGAGACCCAGCTAATATTCTCTAGCAGTTTCGAGAGACCCAGCTAATGCTGTGCAGGAGTTTTCAGAGACCCAGATAATGTTTCCCATCTGGTGTCACCAGACCCAGCTTATGGGTCAAACTGGCTGCCCCATAAGGTTAAAAGGAGTCTTTACCGTGAGGACCTCTAGGGGGCGCCAGCGTCTCACTGGGATTAATTTAGTGTGGCTTTTGTTGGTTTTTTTTTTTTGTCTCACTGGGATTAATTTAGTGGTTTTTTTTTGTTTGTTTTTTTTTTGAATAGAAAAAAGAAGAAACTTGCATGCCTGTTACAGGCCTGGTATTAAAAATGTTACTCTATATTAAAAGAATATTTTAAAATTTCAACCAAATCTCAATCAGGTCTTTTAAAAGTGTAGTTGGTATTTCAGTTCTGTGAAACATTAGTATATTGAATCCTGGTTCAAACCCTCCATAGTACCTGCAGTCTTTTCTCTCTTTTGTTTTTTAAAAACCAGTCAGTGAGATACTAACTTGCCCAAGGTCAGCTACCTCTGACCTCAGGAGAGGAAAGCATCTCACTAGCCAAGAGGTTTCTGTCCTGGCTCAGAGAGGGTGGGTGTCCAGCCTTCCTCCTCAATTATAAATTGTGCTGATCTTTCACGTGCTAGTTCTACTCAGGAGTGATTTTCCTTCAGAAATTTGCTTTCTGATTCTCCATTTTTATCTTTATTTTCTGGGGGCCCCTCATGGATTGAATTTCTGCCTTTCCATCTCTTTGTTACCTTTTTAAAAAAAATATATATATACATATTGTATTAATTATGCTATTACGGTTGTCCCATTTTCCCCCTTCACTCCCCTCCACCCTGCGCACCTTCTCCCACCACATTCTCCCTCTTTAGTTCATGTCCATGTGTCATAAATTCTTTAGCTTCTACATTTCCATACTATTCTTACCCTCCCCCTGTCTATTTTCTACCTACCATCTTTGCTACTTATTCTCTGTACCTTTTCCCCCTCTCTCCTCCTCCCACCCCCCTGTTGCTAACCCTCCATGTGATCTCCATTTCTGTGGTTCTGTTACTGTTCTAGTTGATTGCTTAGTTTGCTTTTTTTTTGTTTTTATTTTAGGTGTGGTTGTTAACTGTGAATTTGATGTCTTTTTTTACTGTTCAGATTTTTTATCTTCCTTTTCTTAGATAAGTCCCTTTAACATTTCATATAATAAGGGCTTGGTGATGATGAACTCCTTTAACTTGACCTAATCTGGGAAGCACTTTATCTGCCCTTCCATTCTAAATAAAAGCTTTGCTGGATAGAGCAATCTTGGATGTATGCCTTGCCATTTGTGACTTGGAATACTTCTTTCCAGCCCCTTCTTGCCTGTAAGGTCTCTTTTGAGAAATCAGCTGACAGTCTGATGGGAATTCCTTTGTAGGTTATTGTCCCCTTATCTCTTGCTGCTTCTAGGATTTTCTCCTTCATTTTTACCTTGGCTAATATAATTATGATGTGCCTTGGTGTGTTCCTCCTTGGGTCCAACTTGTTTGGGACTCTCTGAGCTTCCTGGACTTCCTGGAAGTCTATTTCCTTTGCCAGATTGGGGAAGTTCTCCTTTATTATTTGTTCAAATCACTTTTCCATTTGTTGTTCTTCCTCTTCTTCTTCTGGTACCCCTATAAATCGGATGTTGGAATGTTTAAGGATGTCCTGGAGGTTCCTAAGCCTCTTCTAATTTTTTTTTTTTGAATTCTTGTTCCTTCATTTTTTTCTGTTTGGTTGTTTCTTTCTTCCTTCTGGTCCCCTCCATTGATGTGAGACCCAGCTTTCATTCAATCACTATTGGTTCCATGTGCAGTTTTCTTCATTTCACTTATTGTAGCCTTCATTTGTTCGTCTAATTTGTGACCAAAATTAACCAATTCTGTGAGCATCCTGATCACCAGTGCTTTGAACAGTGCATCTTATAGGTTGGCTATCTCTTGGTTGTTTAAAAGTATTGTCTGTGGGGCTTTGATTTGTTCTGTTTGAGCCATTTTTTTGTCTGATCTTGCCTTTACATATTGAGGGGCAGAGCATTAGGTGTTCCTGAGGGCAAGGCACCCCAGTTGCTGGGTTGTGACATTGTATGTGGGGGCGGGGTCCAAGAGGGAACAGTGACACCTGCTCTGCTCCCTCTCGGACTTCTTTCCCCTCTGCCACTCCCCACAAGCAGATTGGGCCCTCCTGGTGCTGATTCCTGGGTAGGTGGGCTGGTTTACGTTCTAGGACCCTGTGGGTTTCCCCAAGGAGCTCTTCTGTGAGGCTGGAAGTTTCTCCTGGCACCTCAACCCCCACAAGTGTTTGCAGTTCGTGCTTTTAGGCTTTATTTTCTGGCGCTGGGTCCCTGGGTTGCCTGGTCTGTGTCACTTCCCATTTTTGCCTAGTTTATATGTGCATGAATGTATGACTGGGGACAGCCAGCTGCCTTGCATGCCTCACTGGGTCTGCTCATTGCCTCCCTCATTCAGGGTCTGCTAGTGGGTCTGCCAACTGCCCTGTGTGCCCTGCGAGCCCTTGACTGCCAGCCACCACTCTTTCCTGCTGGGACCCCTAGACCCCTCTCTGTAGGCCTCCGACTCCGCCCCACTTACCTGTCTGGATGAATGGTTGTCAGACTTTCGTACAGTTCATTTCTCTCTGTTCTGGTTGTTTTTTTTTTTGTTCTAAATTTTTGTTGTCCTTAGTTTCGGTTGTGCGAGGAGGCACAGGGTGTCTACCTACACCTCCATCTTGGCTGGAAGTCTGTTACTTTTGATCTATTAGTGCATTAGCCTGGGTTCTCCAGGGACATAGAAACAGTAGGTTCTGGTTTATACATTATCTAGAGACACAGGAGAGCAAGAATGGATCCAATACAGGAACAGGCTCACAGGTCACAGAATCTGAAGGTCCCACCAGCTGCCATCTGCCCATAGTGGAGCCCCAGGAGAGTCAGTGCTGTAATTCTGACCACAGATGCTGGGTTCCCTGCAGTACACCGGGACACCGACTGCTGTGGCCACACCACCCTGAATCCTCAGGTTCACCTCCTGGGTTCTTCCCCAGGGCAGAGTCCATGGTCTGAACCTTGTGTTTCTTGGAGGTGCTGGGTGATTGGGGCTGGGGAACATGGGGCCCTGGGTAGGTGGGGTTGAGGCCTAGGGTCATAATGCACACAGGCCTTGGTGCCAGGAGGGAGGGCACACTCCCAGAGCCTGATGCTCTTCTCCTTGAGCAGCAGTGACCACAGGACTGGGTGCCCCCTGGGCATGAGCTTGAGGTCTGGGGAGAGCCTCAGGTTTGTACCCTTGGAGAGGCTGAGCCCCACCCCATCCAGGAGGACGTGACAGCCAGCATTGCAGACATCACCTCCTCTCTATCAGACCTCACCTGGCTGACCCAGGACAATGAGGAAGTCCCTTCCCACTGACCCAAGCTCTTCCTGGGAGACTGCCTATCTGATGCTGTGGCCCAGCAGCCACACCCTGGGCTGTGCCCCTGAGAAGTCTCAGGTCTTTCCTTCCAGGTCCTGTTTCTCCCCCTCTTGGGGCTGGGCCCTCCCCTGTGAGGTCATAATCATGTGACTCCCTGTAGTGAGGGACAGAGGCTAGGAGTCCACCTTCTCTACACACAGTGCCTGTGATCTATGCCATAGATGGACCTAGAGACACCCACAGCATTCAGTTAGAACTCCAGCCCCAGATCCAACTGGTTCTTTGCAAACACAACCTTCCGTGAAGCTCCTCCCACAAAACTTTGGGCAACATGACTAATTCATTAGTGCATTTGCTTCTGTACACTTACGGGCTTTTAATTTAGGAGTTACTGGAGCCAACTGGGAGGCAGGTGTGTGCCAAGCACAGTCCAGGGTCACAGGACACAGAGGAACACAGAGACAGGGACATTGCGGCCAAGCAGGCTGCCACCTGCCCTGGAGAGCATGAGGGGGCAGACTGAGTGTCCTTCCAGTGCCACTCTCCTCTCTGTGCCCCCTCAGTCATCATGTGAAGGTCTCAAGAGAGCTGTATGGTTCTCCTTCTGCACTTGGGAAACTGAAGTGTTTGCATAAGTGTGTTGCTGGGGACTGTCAGCCTGTGGAATTGGAAGCCAGGCCAATAAGTTTCCCTGCTTATGGTGTCCACATATTTCTCTCTGTATCTAAGTATCTATCTATGTATCTAAGTATGTATGTATCTATGTTACTATCTATGTATCAAAGTGACTATGTGTTTATGTATATAATCATTGGTATATGTAAGTATCTATGTAACTTTCAATCCATATATTTATCTATGTATCCATGTATCTGCATAAGTATCTATGTATCTAAGTATGTATATATCTATCTATGGTACGTATGTATCCATGTAACTATCATTTTTCTATCTACCTATCACTTACTTATCTATCCATCTACCTGTCCTCTACTTCTCTATCTACCCATCCATCCCCTCTATCTACATGTTTACCTATTATCTATGAATCTATCCTTTACCTGTCATTTATCATTTATTTATATCTCTGTACACTTCTCTTTTATTTATATCTCAGTCTTTGCCCATCTATGATGGAGTTAATACCACATGGTCTTTATGTGGACATGGGTTCACCCTGGTTATGGAGTATCTCAGTAGAAATGCCTTTTGGAAACCAAAGCCTCTGTGGACCTTAGGAGGGGAAGTTAGAGTCAGGCCTGGGGGACCCAGACTTGCTTCCTGTGAGACCACGGAAATGAGCCCACGGCATGGCCACTGCACACTTCCCAACCTGTAGGGCTCTGTCCTCTAACCCAGAGGATAAGAACAGAGAAGGTGGTGAGAGGCTGGGACCCTCTACAGAGGAAGGAAGATGCCCACTGGGAGTGATGTGGATGAGGGTAGTTTGGAGGTGACAGAGGAGACAAAGTCTTCTCCTGCAGCTCACTGACCTTGAGCCCCAGTTAAAAAGACTACACAGTGGATATGTTTACCCTGGGCCTTCCCTTGCTACTCTCTGCCTGTGCTGGGCGATCCACACCCAAGGAGAAGACTGATTTTTACACCTCTAATCCCTCCCATCCCAAGGGCCCCTCTGACCGGAGTCCTGTGGGTTCCGGGAGGGATTGAATCCTGGTTACAGCCAAGGAATGTCCTTCCCAAGTCTCTCCTGATGGCTGCAAACACCCTGGCATGTCATACTGATCTCCAAAACACTCACAGCCATTAAATGCAAAACTGGACCCCTGGTTCTCGCCCACTCACACCCGACTCCTCATCACTCTGCTCCTGTTTTCTCAGTGAGGGTTGGGAGTCCAGGACCAGGCAACACAGTCACCCTAGGTTCCCTGTATGTCCCTCCTCATGTCCCTCCATCCCAGATCCCTGCTGATTTCTCTCCATGTGTCCTCATGTGTACCCACGTCCCTGCTGGGGACTGTGTCCCCAATCTGAACTCCCTCACTCCCCCCTACACAGCAGCTACTGGGGTGTCCAGGGGACTCTCCCTGCCACCACTGCCCTGTTCTGTCCTGCAGGTGAAGTTACAGAAAATATTGATGACTCTCCTTTCATCTGAAACCCTCAAATGGTTGGACTGCAGCCACACCAGATCCCTTATCAATGTGTCCCCTCTGGCCATGTCTACCTCTAGCCACATCCTGCCCTGCTCTGTCTGACCCCTTATTGCCAGACACATTGAGTTTCTTTCAGTTTCTCTTGTCTTTAATTAACAAAAATGTATTAAGGATATTCACATAGGACAACAATTGAACACCAAAAGCAGGGAAGTTGGTGGTTTTCCCAGCTGGATACACTCTGTGGAACAGTGGCAGAGGGTCTGGAATCTCATCTTTGATGCATTTTCCCTTCCAGATGCTGCCTTACACAAGTCATCTGTCATTCTGCCAATGGTGTCGTCCTGCCAATAAGAAGATGCAGAAAGCGCTCTTTCCTCTAGAAGCAACCCCACTGCTGCCCTCTGTGGTCAGGGACAGGAATGTGGGGACACAGGAAACAGGGCCCCAAGACCCACAGCAGGTGGTGTGTCCTGAGGAGGAAGTGCTGTCATGTGAGAGCCCCTCCCTCAGAGGAGGTTGTCCCAGATTCCAGGGCCCAGGGCTGGTGATGGCCCTGCTGTGTATGGGAGGGTTCAGTAGGGGGTCTGCCAAGTGCTGACCCATGAGGGGGCTGGCTGGGGAGGTTGACTGGTCAGATAGGAAGCAGTACAGGCAGCTGAGGACAGAGAAGCCACCTGTGTTGGTTCTTAGAGGATGGGCCTGTAGGTGCTCTGGAGGCAGCTCTCAGTCTGCCCAATAGAAAGGGAAGTTTGGGCTCTTGTATCGGGGGTATTAGGAACGTGCAGTGCGTTCACAGGGCCTGATGAGAAAGGGGGGAGGGAAGATGCCTCTTTTCTCTGTAAGAGTGACTGTCAGGAAGCATCACAGGTAAATCCCACACCTGCTCTTGAGAAGGCGTGACCTTTATTCCTTACAAACCAAGGCTCACCTGAGTTCTGTCTTCTCGGCATCACGAAATAATAGAGACCAACCAGCATCCTGCCCTTCCCTCCCCAGCATGCACAAGAGGGCCTCCAAGGGTCTTGTCTTCAAAGTGGGTGCATGGAGGTCTAGGTGACAAGGTGGACCTGTGTGCACCTCTGCCAGCACCGACCACAGACAGTGCCTGAGATCTGGGGCCACCACAGTCACCACCCAGCCCTGGTGGGCACAGCCATCGGCCTCTGCTGCAGCCCCACCACTGTTCTGGGCACTGTCTCAGCCCCACTGATATTCCCTGGGCCCTGGTCATGGGCATAGCCTCCTGCCCTGGGCACGGCCCAGCCTCTCTCAGTGTCTCACAGGAATTGTACTCAACCTGCACTCAGGACCATCTGCATTAGCTCTTCCCCTTTGCTCCAGGATATTGATGTAGCAACTCCCGGAAAACACCTGACCCCACACTTCCTGACCACTGTGCCAGCTGCAGGCTCTGTCCTTCACCCTCAGTCTGCAGGTCCGGTGCAGGCTGCAGGTGTGGCCATGGGCCCTCATGCCAGCTCCCTCCTGGTCCTCGGTGAGTGCTGGAATGGAGAGATAACATGCTGGTACAGAGGGGGTGGGAGCCTGGGGAGGCGTCTCCATCCCTTTTGAGTCCTGACTCCAGCCCAGGAGACTCATGGTCCCCCCTAGGGGTCTGACCCCTCTGTTCTGGCCCTGACCCAAGTCTGACCATGGGAGGTTGAGTCTCAGAAGCGGGTACCTGGGTTTGGGGACAGTTTCAGACTGAGTACCTGTTGGAAGAAGGGATTGGGGCTTTGTTGAAGGTCAGAGCAAGAAGAAAGGCTGTGCTCAGAGGGAATGCTGAGGAGGGAGCTGGACATTCTCAGGGGCTGAGCCCTGCCTTCATCAGGGCCTCTGAGCGCAGCCCAGGGAGGAAGCTGGACGCTGGGTGTTTTTCTCACCACAGCTTCTCTTCCAGTGCTCTGCCTGGCTGATACCATCCACATGCAGAACAGTAAGTCTACCTTGTTAAATTCACTTTTCATGTGTCTTGTGTTTTTAGACAAGGTATTGATATTTGTTAGATTCCTCTTATGGCTTACCTTCAGCTAGGATATGACCCAGGCCCATCTCTCTGTCTGGATGGGTCTGTTTTCATGCTGTCTGACCTACTGATCTGTGGAGACACAGCCTTCCTACACTTCCACAAACACCCTTTTGTCACTGGACCTGACCTCCTCCCAGGCTGACGTCTCCTCTCACTGGGCTGGGCTGGTTCACACTCGGCCTTTGAATCTCAGCTCAGTTGATCTCCCTTCTCACTTCCATACAAAGTCAGGTGATCCTCATTGGCCCCGAGACTCCCACAGTTACCCGGGGCATTTGTCAGTGTATGTGTCTGTGGGTTTACATGATCCCTTCATCAGCCTCTGTGCTCCCTCTTCCCTCCAGACCAACAGGCAGGTCCTTGTGTGTGAGTGTAGTGTTTGTGGGGCCAGTGGCATGTGGAACCCCTCTGTAGATGGACGAAGGGTGACTAGGATGTGGATGAAAGAATGAGTGAGGGGGGAGTGAGTGAAGGAGTGGGAGCCTTGGTCCGCGTCTGTCTCTTTCAGGCTTGTGTGCTGTGGGTGCCATCTTCCTGTTTCAGGGCTATGAGTCTTCTCTTCACCCCTCCCCAGCCACATGGCACACATGGGGTTTTCGGGACCCTCAATACTAGAAATGGGAACAGGCTGTGAGGAAGGTAGAGAATGTAGTGGGAACAGAGCTGAGTGGTGCTCAGAGGATTGCCTTAGGGATAAAAATCCCCACCCACTGGTGTCATGTGACCAGATCCTGTTGGAGCTCCACCCCCATGGGCTTCCAGTGGAGCTCTACAGTTCCCATTGGTCCCCACAGTGTCACCCAGCTGCCCTCCAGTCCTAGCACAGGTCATTCCCATGTCTCAGACACCTGCTTCCCAGTCCCCACATGTGACCCATCACTCTCACCCTCTGCCTCCCTCCCAGTGTCTCTGTTCCCTTAGAAAATGACTGGGAGCAAGGAGTCATATATATGGCTCCAACCTGCTCTGACCCCTCCTGTGTCACCCTGAGAAAAGGCCAACATGTGACCAGGACTCGGGGTCCTGTGTCAGGGGAGTCACTCTGCAGTGATGAGGATTCACAGTCACTGGAGTGGGTGTGGGGGGTAGTGTTTGGGAAAAGGATGGTGGGAAGTTCTAAACTGGGTTAAGGGGATGGTTACACAGCTGTGCAAGTTTGCTAAAAGTGGGGAGGTGAATCCAGAAAGAGGGGATTGTGAGAGTTGTGACTTCCTCCTGAGGGACCCTGAGATCTGCTCTGCTTCCTCCCAGGGCTCCTGCTCAAACCCTCCATCAGGGCCGAGCCGGGACCTGTGATACCCCGGGGACAGCCTGTGACCATCGTGTGTGGGGGGGCCCAGACTGGGCGGAGTTATTCCGTCTGGTGGAGAAGAACAGAAGATTATTCATTTGGGATCACAGAATTGTGTCTCAGCCTGGTTCACAGGGGACCAAGGCTAGATTCCACATTGACTCAGTGAATGAATTCAGTGCTGGGAGTTATTTCTGCTGCTACAGTACAGTTTCTGGCTGGTCTGAGCCCAGTGAGCTCTTACACCTGAAGGTGGCAGGTGAGGACATCTCAATTCCACCCTCAGGTTTGCCTCAGGTCTCTGCATCCTGTCAACAGCTGTGTCCTCTGTCTTCAATTCCCTGCCCTCCTGCTGGCCCCCAGCCCTGTGGCTCCCCTGCCCCTCTGCACTCCTGTCCTTTGACCTTCATACTTGGCTCAGGGCCCTGGAGTCCTTGTTCCATCTGGACACCACAATGGCCTGGATACTGAGCCCAGCATTGTTGTGGACACAGAGCTGTCCCGGCAGGGCTGGGTGGGGAGTGGACTCCCAGAGGTCAGTTGGAGAAAGACCCCATTCAAGGAGACAGTTGTCACACCAGCAGGTGGTTTACTGTCCTTTTCCTGGGCCAGACTCTATGGGACCCAGGTAATGTGTCCTGTATGCATGATTGATCCTTTTTGGAAACTCATGGGGTCCAGGGGCCCATGACAGGGCTGGATACTGCATTCAGGTATTTGAGGGTTGAAGCTGTGTTTCCCAGTGTGTTCAGGCTTGTGATGTCCTGGACTCAGAGCCCATCGTGACACTCTGACCCCCTCCATGTGCTCCTGGGTTTTGCAGGATCAATTCCTTGTTGATTCATGGGGTCAGGAGCAGCATGGTGGTGGGGGTAAGAGGAGTGACCACTTCCTCTCAGCAGAAAGGAGCAGGGGTCTCTCCCTGACTCCTGTTCCCCATTTCTCAGGAATGTGAGGGGTCTTCTGGGATAGAGTGATGGACTGATGTGGCCTGTCCTTAGAAAATCAGGGTGGAGATGGGCAAGGCCCAGTGGGACAAACCCAGGCAGCCCCACATCGCATCAACCTTTTTCTTCCCTGTTCACAGGAGCCCCCAGAGTTGTCAGTTCCACCCCCTCTCATACCCATGGATCCCCCCACCACAGTTGTTGAGTAGAAGCTTCAGTCTAGAGAAGATTTTGGGGGCTCTGTGCCTAGGATCAGGCTCTGGGGTCGAGCCCTCTGCCCTGGGCAAGGAGAGTCAGAGAAAGACAAATACCATATGATCTCACTTCTATGTGGAGTCTAATAAACAAAATAATGTAACAAAGAAAATAGAAACAGAGGTACAGATACACGGAACAGAATGACAGCTGTCAGATGGAAGGGTGTTGGATTTGGGTGAGCAAGGAGAAGGATTAATTTTAAAAATTTACATATATGTGTATATATACAAATATATGCCTATATACATGTTTGCATTTGACATGTAGACATATTTATTTAACTTTGGTATCAATGGATTCAATAAAATATGGTTATGAATTTGGACAGGACTGACATATGGTATTTTCATCCCCACAGAAAGTTCCATGACCCCAGCATCACTGGAGGGAACAGGTGAGGGTCCCAGAGCCAGGGAGACCCCCTGGGTGGGGAGCAAGGACACTCAGAACCTCCTCTGCCCAGCTCTGGCCTTTGACACATGTCCCCCTGATTCCTCACTCCTAGGACACACACAGACAAATTCCCTGGACACTAAGATCCGCAGTGAGTGATGGGGTCAGTGGGCCATGGACCTGGAGCGTGCCTCCTGGGGGAGGGAAAGAATGGGGTTGGGCGTCCATCACATTCCATCTCTGCCATTGTCCTCTGGACAGAAGACGTCCCCACTCAGGATCCCGGTTTAATGAAATGGGGGTGATGGTTCCTGTGTGGCAGGACTACGAGGCACGTGAGAGATCATCCATGAGGCTTGAACATGCCAAGCCCCCAGCACAGGCATGGTATGCAGGAGGTGCTCAGTAAATGCACACTGCTGATACCTTGGTTCCATCTCCCATGTTCCCCCAGGCCGGTCACCAGCGCTTCTTTATATTCTTGTTGGGATCTTTGTGGCCTCTCTGCTTTGTCTCCTCCTCCTGACCCTCCTCTTAGTCCGCTGTCATCATCAGAAAAAACGTGGTGAGTCTCGGGGTCAGGGTGGGGTCATGTGGGAAGGTATTTGGGGTGCTGGGAAGACAGATTCCCTCCTAATTCACACCCCTGACTGTCCTCAGGGCCCCCCAGCAGCAAGGGTGAGGAGCCAAGGCCCCAGGAGAGGTGAGACTCCCCTGGGAGTGACCATGCACCCCCTCTTCCAGTTCTCTGCCTCCAGGTGCCCCCCATGCTCACCTGTTCTTTCTCCTCAGGCTCAGCCCAATAGATGACATCATGGAGAGCCCAGCAGGTAAAGGGACAAGGAGAGGGGACCTCTTGGGAGGAGGGCAATGCACATTCAGTGCCATTACAAAAGCAGTGTGGGTGGGAGGTATCTGGGAAAAGTATGGGATCTAGAGGAGGAGGGTATGAAATCTGACCTTGTGAATTCTCAGGCACATTTGGCTTCAAAGGTCCACCCCCAGAGCTGACCACTGTTCTCTCCCCTCCAGATGTGGCCACCACAGTGGATGCACTTCCTGAGGAAAATGGAGACATGCACAGCCCAGTGAGTCCTTGTATTTGCCACTGGTTTTGGGGTAACAGAGCACCCCCACTTTAATGGGTTCACAAAATCATCCCAGCGTCCTGGGTGAGGATTTGGAAGCAGATGGAATGTGCTGGGTGGTGCTGGCTCAGGGACTCTCATGAGGTTGCTGTGCAGATGACCAGGGCTGTGTCCAAGCTGAAGACTTGGCCGGGGCAGCATGGTCCATGTGTAGGGTGGCACCCCTGCAGGGATGGGGGTGGGGGGCCTCAGTTTCTTTGCAGGCAGGTGGGCTTCTCCATGGCAGCCAGCCTCCCCGGGGGAGAGATCCCAGAGTAGATGGGCCGAAGCCATGACATCTTTTGTGGTCCCTCCTTGGAGGCCTAGGGTCTCACTTGTGCCATATTCTGTGGGTCACAGACTGTCTCTGACTCTGTGTGGAAGGAGGCCACACAATGAAGATTCTGGGGTTGGGATGACAGGGGCCACATGGATGCTGTCTTCCCAGTCTTTCCTTCCCACAGCCCCCACCCCTCCGCCTCAGCCACACTAACTTATCCTGGGTCTGTCCCTCAGAGTCCTGCTGCAGGAGACCCCCAGGAGGTGACATATGCCCAGCTGGACCAGTGGGCCCTCACACGGAGAGCAGCTCACACCGAGTCCCCACAACCCACAGAGCCCACAGCTGAGTCCAGCATGTATGCTGCCCTCCCAGGACACTGACTTCAGGACCACCTGGCCTCTGCACCTCGAGACACAGGACGCCACTCTTGCACAGGCGGGTAGCAGCCACTTGGAGGACTTCCCTATTAAACTATCTCCTTCCTAAAAGTCATTAACACATTTCTCCTGGAGGCAAGACCTGGACTTTGGGGACCCCTACTGAAGAATTAAGAGGTTCACTAACCAGGAGGTCCCTCCTACAACTCACCAACTTGGAGAAGCACAGTTGTAACTTATTTTTTTAATCTTGTTTTTTTTTAAATATTCTATTTATTTATTTTTAGAGAGGAAAGGGAGGGAGAGAGAGGGAGAGAGAAACATCAATGTGTGGTTGCTGGGGGCCATGGCCTGCAACCCAGGCATGTGCCCTGACTGGGAATCAAACCTGCGATGCTTTGGTTCGCAGCCCATGCTCAATCCACTGAGCTACGCCAGCCAGGACTCAGTTGTAACTTTTGTTTCCAGAGACCCAGCTACTGGCACCTGGCTGTTTCCAGAGACCCATCTAATGTTGTCCATCAGTTTCCAGACAGCCATCCAATGTCCAGCAGTTTCCAGAGACCCAGCTGATGTTGCCCAGCTGTTTTCACCAGACAGTTTATAGGTCAAACTGGCTGTCCTATTGGGTTAAAAGGAGTCCATACCCTGAGAACCGCCAGGGGGCGCCAGAGTCTCGCTCGGATTAATTTAGCTGCTTTTTAATAGGAAAAAGAAGAAAGTTACATGCCTGTTACAGGCCTGGTATTAAAAACGTTACTCTATATTAAAAGAATATTTTAAAAGTTGAACCAAAACTCAGCCAGGGCTTTTAAACGTGCAATTGCTACTTTAGTTCTGCGAAACATTAGCATATTCAAACCCTCCATGATACCTGGAGTCTTTCCTCTGTCTTGATTTTTAAAAACTAGCCAGTGGGATACTCACTAACTTGCCCAAGGTGGCTACCTCTGACTTCAGGAGAGGAAAACATCTCATTAGCCGGGAGGTTTCTGTCCTGGCTTAGAGAGGGTGGGTGTCCACCCTTCCTCCTCAATTATAATTTGTACTGATCTTTCCTTTGCCATTTCTACTCAGGGGTGATTTTCCTCCACGAATTCGCCTTCCAATTCTCCGTTTTTATCTTTATTTTCTTGGGGTTCTATCATGGATCAAATTTCTGTCTTTCCATCTCTCTGTTACTTTTGATCTGCTCGTGCATTAGCCTGGGTTTTCCAGTGACACAGAACCAGTGTGTTCTGGTATGTATGCTACCTAGAGACACAGGAGAGAACGGATAGATTCAGTACAGGAGCAGGCTCACAGGACACAGAACCTGCAAGTCCCACCAGCTGCTGTCTGCGCATGGTGGAGCCCCAGAAGAGCAGGTGCTATAATTCTGACCAGAGATGCTGGGTTCCCTGAAGCACACTGGGACACTGACTGCTGTGGCCACACCACCCCGAATCCTCAGATTCACCTCTTGGGTTCTTACCCAGGGCAGAGTCCATGGTCTGACCTTCTGTTTCTTGGAGGTGCTGGGTGACTGGGGCTCGGGAACATGGGGCCCTGGGCAGGTGAGGTTGAGGCCCAGGCTCATAATGTACATGAACCTTGGTGCCAGGAGGGAGGATGGACTCCCAGAGCTCGATGCTCTTCTCCTGGAGCAGCAGTGACCACAGGACTGGGTGTCCCCTGGGCGTGAGCTCATGTCTGGGGAGAGCTGTAGGTCTGTGCCCTTGAAGAGGCTGAGCCCCATTCCATCCATGAGGACGTGACAGCAGGCCTTGCAGACACCTCCTCTTCTCTTTCTGACCTCACCTGGCTGACCCAGGACAATGAGGAAGTCCCTTCCCACTGACCCTAGCTCTTCCTGGGAGACTGCCTGCCTGGTGCTGCAGCCCAGCAGCCCCTCCCTGGGCTGTGACCCTGAGAAGTCTCAGGTCTTTCCCTTCAGGTCCTGATTCTCCCCCTCTTGGGGCTGGGCCCTTCCCATATGAGGTCATAATCATGCGACTACCTGTAGTGAGGGGCAGAGGCTAGGAGTCCACCTTCTCTCCACACACTGCCGGTGATCTGTGCCATAGATGGACCTAGAGACACCCACATCATTCAGTTAGAACTCCATCCCCCGTATCCAACTGGTTCTTTGCAAACACAACCTTCCTTGAAGCCCCTCTCACCAACCTTTGGACAAAACAACAGTCTGTGTAGTCCATTTGCCTCTGTAGACTTGGCTTTTACTTCAGAGAAAACTGAGCAAACTGGGAGGCAGGTGGGTACTGAGCACAGCCCAGGGTCACAGACATACAGGGACACAGAGACAAAGGCATGGTGACTGAGCAGGGTGCCACCTGCCCTGGAGAGCATGGGGAGGGTAGACTGAGTACCCATTCCCTGTGCCAAGTTCCTCTCTGTGACCCCCAGTCATCATATGAAGGTCTCAAGAGAGCTGTATGGTTCTCCTTCTGCACTTGGGAAACCGAAGTGTTTGCATAAGTGTGTTGCTGGGGACTGTCAGCCTGTGGAACCCAAAGCCAGGCCAATAAGTCTCCCTGCTTATGCTGTCCATGTATTTCTCTCTGTATCTAAGTATCTATCTATGTACCTAAGTCTTTATGTATCTATATTACTATCTATGTATCAAAGTGTCAATGTGGCTATCTATGTAACCATTGGTCTATGTATGTATCTATGTAACTTTCAATCTATATATTTATGTATGTATTCATGTATCTGTGTGAATATCTATGTATCTAAGTGTGTATATATCTATCTATGGTACATGTGTATCCATGTACCTATCATTTTTCTATCTACCTATCATTTACTTATCTATCCATCTACCTGTCTTTTACTTCTCTATCTACCCACCCATCCCCTCTATCTACATGTTTATCTATCATCTATGTATCTATTCTTTACCTATCTATCATTTATCATCTCTTTGTATTTCCATAAGCCTATCTGTTTTTAATTTACATTTTTTATTTTAGTCATTGTTCCAGTACAGTTTTTTTGCCTTTTGTCCCCATTCCAGCCCACCCACCCATCCCTCCCCACCTGCCTCCCACTTCCACACCCCCTAGTTTTTGCCCATGTTTCCTTTATATTTGTTCCTGTAAACCCTTCCCATTCTCCCCTGAAATTCCCTCTTCTCTCCCTTCTGGTCACTGTCAGCCTGACCTCTATTTCAGGGACTTTGACTGTATTTTGCTTGTTTGTTTGTTTTGTTGTTTAGGTTCCTGTTAAAGATGAGATCATATGGTATTTGTCTTTCACTGCCATGCTTATTTCACTTAGCATAATGCTTTCCAACTCCATCCATGCTGTTGCAAAGGGTAGGAGCTACTTCTTTCTCTCTGCTGCATAGAATTCCATTGTGTAAATGTGCCATAGATTTTGATCCATTCATTTACTGATGGGCACCTAGGCTGCTTCCAGCACTTAGCTATTGTAAATGGTGTTGCTATGAACATTGGGGTGCAAAGGTTCTTTTGGATTGGTGTTTCAGGGTTCTTAGGATATAGTCCCAGCAATGGAATTGCTGGGTCAAAAGGCAGATCCATTTTTAATTTTCTGAGGAAGTTCCATACTGTTTTCCATAGTGGTTGCACCAGTCTGCAGTCCCACCAACAGTGCAGAAGGGTCCCCTTTTCTCCACAACCTCTCCAATACTTGTTGTTTGTTGCTTTGTTTATGAAGGCCATTTTGACTGGTATGAAGTGGCATCTCATTGTGGTTTTGATTTGTATCTCTCTGATAGCTAATGATATTGAACATCTTTTCATGTATCTCTGGATTCTCTGTATGTCCTCCTTAGAGGAGTGTCTGTTCAAGTCCTTTGTCCTTTTTTAATTGGGTTGCTAGTCTTCTTCTTAGAGTGTAGACATCTGAGTTCTATATATATTTTGAAGATTAAATCCTTAACTCAGGTATCATTGGCAAATATGTTTTCCCACACAGTTGATTCTCCTTTTATTTCAGTACTGTTCCTTTAGCTGTGCAGAAGCCTTTTATCTGGATGATCCCATTTGTTTATTCTTTCCTATATGTCCCATGCTCTAGGGGACATGTCAGTAAAAATGTTTCTGTGTAAAATATCTGAGATTTTCCTAACTACGTTCTCCTCTAGGACTTTAATGGTGTCACAGTTTATATTTAAGTCTTTTGTCCACCTTCAATTTATTTTTGTGTAAGGTGTGAGTTGGTGCTTGAGTCCATACATGTATCTTTTATTTATATCTCTCTTTATCCATGTGATGCAGTTAATACCATAGGTCTTTAGATTGACATGGGTTCAGCCTGGTTATGAAATATCTCAGTAGAAAAAATTTTCAGAAATTAAAACCTCTCTGGACCCAAGGAGGGGACATTAGAGTTGGGCCTGGCAGCACTCATAATCACTTCCTGTGAGACCACGGAAATGAGCCCAAGGTGTGGCCACTGCACACTTCCCAAACTGTAGGGTCCTGTCCTTCCATCCAGAGGACGAGGACAGAGAGGACGGTGAGAGGCTGATTATGGGCCACAATACCAACCCCTTCTGGATGTCTGTGAGTAGGAACACAGGGGCAGAACCCCCGGGACAAAAGGGGTGGCATCAGTGTGAGGTCAGGGCCCCACCTCAGTCTAGCCTCTAGTCCAGGACCTGCAGGGCCCTGGAGAGAGTCAGTCATGCAGACCTTGCCGACTCTGGGGTACCTGGGCCTGAGCCTTCAGAGGAGGGACTAGGTCCCCTAACCTGTTCTGACCCTGGGAAGGGACAGGCCCGATACAGAAAGGCCATGGGAAGTCTGGGTGGGAGGTGCCTGGGAACTTGAGTGAAACCCACTACAGAGGAAGGAAGCTGCCCCTTGGGAGTGGTACGGATGAGGGTGGTTTGGAGGTTGCAGTGGAGACAAAGTCTTTCCCTGAGGCTCACTGACCTTGACCCCTAGTTAAGGAGACCAAACAGTGTGTTTACCCTGGGCCTTTGCTTGCCACTCTCTGCCTGTGCTGGGTGATCCACACCTAGGAGAGGACTCATTTTTACACCTCTAATCCCTCCCATTGCAAGGGCCACTCTGACTGGAGTCTTGTGGGTTCTGGGAGGGACTGAATCCTGGTTACAGCCGAGGAATGTCCTTCCCAAGTCTCTCCTGATGGCTGCAAACACCCCCGGCACGTCACACTGATCTCCAGAACACTTAGAGCTAATAAATGCAAAACTGGACCCCTGGTTCTCGCCCACTCAGAGTGACTCCTCATCACTCTGCTCTTGTTTTTTCAGTGAGGGTCATGAGTCCAGGATCAGGCAACACAGTCACCCTAGGTTCCCTGCATGTCCCTCCTCATGTCCCTCCATCCCAGATCCTGCTGATTCCCCTCCACGTGTCCTCATATTTCCTCACATGTTCCCACGTCCCTGCTGGGGAGTGTGTCCCCAATCTGAGCTCCCTCACTCCCCCATCCACAGCAGCTATTGGGGTGTCCAGGGGAATCTCCCTGCCACCACAGCCGTGTTCTGTCCTTCAGATGAAGTTAGGGAAAATATTGATGACTCTTGTTTCCATCTGAAACCCTGAACTGGTTAGACTGCAGCCACATCAGGTCCCTATCAATGTGTCTTTTTTTGCCGTGTCTACCTCTAGCCTCCTCCTGCCCTGCTCTATCTGACCCTTTATCGCCAGAAACATTGGGTTTCTCTCAGCTTCTCTTGTCTTCAATTTAAAAAGATGTATTAAAAATATTCACACAAGGACAACAATTGAACACAAGAAGCAATGAAGTTGGTGGTTTTCCCAGGTGGACACACTCCATGGAACAGCGGCAGAGGGTCTGGGATCTCACCTTTGAGGCATCGTCCCTTTCAGATGCTGCCTTACACAAGTCACCTGTCATTCTGCCAATGGACTTGTCCTGCCAATAAGAAGATGCAGAAAGTGCAGAAAGCACTCTTTCCTTTAGAAGCAACTCCATTGCTGCCCTCTGTGGTCAGGGACAGGAATGTGGGGACACAGGAAACAGGGCCCCAAGACCCAGAGTAGTGGTATGTCCTGAGGAGGAAGTGGTGGCATGTGAGAGCCCCTCCCTCAGAGGAGGTTGTCCCAGAGCCCAGGGCCTAGGGCTGGTGAGGGCCCTGCTGTGTATTGGGAGTTCCAGGAGTGCGGGGGGAGCTCTGCAAGTGCTGACCCATGAAGGGGCTGGCTGGGTGGGGAGGTGATGGGTCAGACAGGAGGCAGCACAGAAAGCTGAGGGCAGAGAAGTCACCTGTGTTGGTTCTTAGAGGATGGGCCTGTAGGTGTTCTGGAGGCAGCTCTCAGTCTGCCTAATAGAAAGGGAAGTTTGGGCTCTTGTATCGGGGGTATTAGGAATGTGCAGTGTGTTCACAGGGTCTGATGGGAAAGGGGGGAAGGGAGATGCCCCTTTTCTTTGTAAAAATGACTGTCAGGAAGCATCACAGGTAAACCCCACACCTGCTCTTGAGAAGGTGTGTCATTTATTCCTTACACACCAAGGTTCACCCGAGTTCTGTCTTCTCGGCATCACGAGAGAAGAGAGACCATCCAGCATCCTGCCCTCCCCTCCCCAGCATGCACAAGAGGGCCTCCAAGGGTCTTGTCTTCAAAGTGGGTGCATGGAGGTCTGGGTGGCAAGATGGACCTGTGTGCACCTCTGCCAGCACCGACCACAGACAGTGCCTGAGATCTGGGGCCACCACAGTCACCACCCAGCCCTGGTGGGCACAGCCATCGGCCTCTGCTGCAGCCCCACCACTGTTCTGGGCACTGTCTCAGCCCCACTGATGTTCCTGGGCCCCGGCCATGGGCATAGCCTCCTGCCCTGGGCACGGCTCCACCCTCTCTCAGTGTCTCACAGGAATTGTACTCAACCTGCACTCAGGACCATCTGCATTAGCTCTTCCCCTTTGCTCCAGGACACTGATGTAGCAACTCCCAGAAAACCCCTGACCCCACACTTCCTGACCACTGTGCCAGCTGCAGGCTCTGTCCTTTACCCTCAGTCTGCAGGTCCGTGCAGGCTGCAGGTGTGGCCATGGGCCCTCATGCCAGCTCCCTCCTGGTCCTCGGTGAGTGCTGGAATGGAGGGATAACATGCTGGTACAGAGGGGGTTGGGAGCCTGGGGAGGCGTCTCCATCCCTTTTGAGTCCTGACTCCAGCCCAGGAGACTCATGGTCCCCCCTAGGGGTCTGACCCCTCTGTTCTGGCCCTGACCCAAGTCTGACCATTTAAGGTTGAGTCTCAGAAGTGGGTACCTGGGTTTGGGGACAGTTTCAGACTGAGTACCTGTTGGAAAAAGGGATTGGGGCTTTGTTGAAGGTCAAAGCAAGAAGAAAGGCTATGCTCAGAGGTAATGCTGAGGAAGTAGCTGGACATTCTCAGGGGCTGAGCCCTGCTTCCATCAGGGCCCCTGAGTGCAGCCCCGGGAGGAGGCTGGGTGCTGGGCATTTTTCTCACCACAGCTTCTCTTCCAGTGCTCTGCCTGGGTCAGACCATCCACATGTAGGAAGGTGAATCTACCTTGTTAAATTCACTTTTCATGTGTCTTGTGTTTTTAGACAAGGTATTGATATTTGTTAGATTCCTCTTATGGCTTACCTTCAGCTAGGATATGACCCAGGCCCATCTCTGTCTGGATGGGTCTGTTTTCATGCTGTCTGACCCACTGATCTGTGGGGACACAGCCTTTCTTTCACTTCCACAAAGACCCTTGTTCTGCTGGACCTGACCTCCTCACAGGCTGACCTTCCTCTCACTGGGCTGGGCTGGTTCACACTTGGCCTTCAGCTCTGCACCTCTTCCTTGTGAATTCCATAGAGGTCAACTGGCCCCTCCTTGGCCCCGAGACTCCCACACTCACTCCGGGTGTGTGCCTATGCATTTGCACAATCACTTCATGAACCTCTGTGCTCTCTCTTCCCTTGAGACAAGGAAGGAGGTTCTTGTGAGTGAGTCTCATATTTGTGGGGTAAGTGGCACATGGAACCCCTCTGTACATGGATGGAGAGGAACTAGGATGTGGATGAAACAATGAGCGAGGGGCAGAGTGAGTGAACGAGTGGGGAACCTTGGTCAGCATCTGCCTCTATCAGGCTTGTGTGACTTGGGTACCATCTTCCTGTTTCACAGCTAAAGCTCTATCTTCCCTGATCCCCAGACATGTGGCACACGTGGGGTTTCAGGACCCTCCATACTAGAAATGGGAACAGGCTGCCAGGAAGGTAGAGAATGCAGTGGGAACAGAGATGAGTGCTGCTGAAAGGATTGCCTTGGGTTTGGAAATCCGCACCCACTGGGGTCATGTGACCAGGTCAGGGTGGAGCTCCACCCTCCCCTCCCCTGACTTCCAGTGGAGCTCTGTAGCCCCCACTGGTTGCCACAGTGTCACCAGCTGCCCTTCAGTCTCACCCCAGGTGAATCCTCAGATGCCTGCTTCCCAGTCCCCACATGTGACCTGTTACTCTCACCCTCTGCCACCATTCCAGCATTTTTGTCCCCTAGAAAGTGACTATTGGCAGGGAGTAGTTCCCAGGATCCCAGGCTGCTCTGACCTCTCCTATGTCACCCTGAGAAAAGCCCAACATGTGTCCAGGACTTGGGGGTTTTTGTCAGGGAGGTCACTCTGCAGTGATGAGGATTCACAGTCACTGGAGTGGGTGTGGGGGGTGGTGTTTGGGGAAAGAATGGTGGGATGTTGAAAACTGGGTGGAGAGGATGGTTGCACAGCTCCGGAAGTTTGCTAAAGTCATGGAAGGGAACCCAGGAAATGGAGGTTTGTGATAACTGGTGACTTCCTCCTGAGGGACCCTGAGATCTTCTCTGCTTTCTCACAGGGATCCTGCCCAAACCCTCCATCAGGGCCAAGGCGGGACCTGTGATCCCCCGGGGACAGCCTGTGACCATCGTGTGCGGGGGCCCCACTCGGGCTGTCACATTCCGTCTGGAGGATGAGAACAGATTTGTCCTTGGGGATCAGATTGTGATGCCTCCACATGACTCTAACGGGACAGAGGCCAGATTCCACATCCCCACAGTGGGTGATGACACTGCCAGGGGTTATCACTGCCTCTATCGCCAAGGGACCTTCTGGTCTGAGCCCAGTGAGATCCTGGAGCTGAAGGTGACACGTGAGGATGTCTCTACTCCACCCTCAGGTTTGCCCCATGTCCCTGCACCCTGTCCCCACCTCTGTCCTCTGTCCCAGGCTCCCTGCCCTCCTGCTGGCCTTCAGCCCTGTATTTCTCCTGCCCCTCTATACTCATGTGCCTTGGCCTTCACACCTGGCTCAGGGCCCTGGAGCCCTGGTCCCATCTGGACACCATGATGGCCTGGACACTGAGCCCCAGCATGGGGTGGGCTGGGAGCTCTCTTGCAGGGCTGGGTGGAGAGTGGACTTTCAGGGACAGACTTCTTTAAGGGACCTTTGGTCCTTTCACTCAGAATGGTTTTCAGTTTTTTCTGTGCTCTTGGGCAGACTCAGTGGGAACCTCAGGCAGTGTGTCCCCTGTGGGTGGTCCATTCAACACTGGGCAAGTTGTGGGGTTTATGGGGTCCCTGACCAGGGCTAGAAGGTGCTTTGGGGGACCTCTGGGATGAGACTATGCATTCTGTAGGTGGGGTCAGCTCCTGAGATGTCCTGGAGTCAGGGTTTAAGTGAGTGGCTCAAGGAATGGGGCAAGGAGGGAGGAATTCTTCCTTTAAAACCTGGTGTTGTCTTTCCCTTTGCTCTTTATGCCACTGTGACTCAGAGTCCCCTGGGTCAGTGGGCATGTCCAGTTTATCCTGACCTATGACCCCTCACTGCCCTGGGGGACTTTGGGGGACACAGTGGCCCTGATATGTGGGGCCAGCCTTCAGAACTCCCTGACCCTGTGTTCAGGTGAAGTGGCTCCCACCACCCTGTTTGTCTCTGGACCAGGGAACAGATGCTTCATGTAATGTATCAAGGATGGTGGGACATTCTGAGGGGTGTCCAGCCCCTCAGACACATAGAGGCAGAAAATTCTAACCCACTGTCATCACATGTCCCTGTCCCCTTTCCTGGGAGTCCATGGGGCATCCTCTGTACTGAGGGGTGCAGAGGAAGAGGCCGGGTGTGGATGCTGTGGGAGCTGCAGGGCCTGGCTGAGAGGCTGAGGAGGAACCTGGGCTCAAGGCTTCTCCTGCCCCTCACAGGAGCCCCTGGAGACCTAAGCCTTCCACCTGGAGTCCCTCTTAGGCTGGGGAGTGGGGATCTCTTCCTGGGGCATCCTCTTCTGTGGGTTTTGTGGGGCGTGGACAGCGGGGTGACAGTGGGGAGGGGTCCTGCTTTTTTCTTGGTGAGTGTACAATTGGCCGGCAATGACATCTTACAACCCCTAGAGCAAGAGGCCTATTTAGCCTGGGGGGTGGGAGCCAGGAGGGAAGACTCTCCCTGGATCCTTGAGCGAGTCTGAGTTTGCAGCTGTGCTCTGAGCTGGGGTCCTGTAGTTGACTGGTAGTGAAGCTGAGGGTGTGGCCCCAGGGGTCATCAGGTGGGGACGGTAGGGGCTGGGGGCTCCCAGGGAAGGGAGGGTCTGTGCAGGAGACAGACACTGGTCCCATTTCACTCCCAGGAGCAACCCCTGAAGCCACCGCCCCACCCACAGGAGAGGGTTTCCAGACAGGTAAGTCACCTGGGAGTGTGCTCAGGGCGGTGCTGGAAGGGGATAGGCTTGACCAATAAAGGAGGAGCTCCTGTCTCATAGGTCCTGGGCTTGGCTGATCCTTGTCCACCTGTCAGTGACTCCCTGTCCTCTCCTTCCCCACCCCGCCTCCGGGATTTACACAGTGGGGAACTATGTCTGCTTCGTTCCATCTGGAGTGGTATTGCTGCTCCTGGCAGTGTCTGGGCACAGCTGGCACAGGTGGCCACACCAACCACAGCGATGGACACAAGGGAGATCCAGCCAGGGAAATTTGACTCCAAGCCACCAGGAGGGGCCTCTCCATGGCCCCTGACTCCAACTAAAGCCCAAGAGACCCAGAGCCACCCCCGTTCTCTGAATTTCATGGTGCCCCTGCTGAGGCTTCCCTGTGCACAGGACTCTGTCCTCGGAAGGGTGCAGGAGCAGCGGGGACTGGCCTCCTGTGTGGTCCATCTCCTTCTCCAGGGTTTGGCTTCAGGCCTCACTCTCACCCACTTACAGCCCTGCCCCACTCCTGCCTGGGTCTCCTTTCTCTCCTGGATCTCAGACAGGCCCCAGGTCCCTGCAGCCTCTGTCTCCCTCTTTCTCTTCCTGGAGCCCTGCATTCTCACCTGTTTTCTGGGGACTGGGCATGTGCTACTGAAGACTTTGGTCTCACCCACACCTGTCATCTGTGGAATTGCACCTGCAGAACTGCACCTGCTCGGGGTCTCTGCTCACCTACCTCTGTTCCTGAAATGGTCTCTGCCTCCTGCATCTGTCCCCTCAGGTCCCAGCCGACTTAGATCTAAAGTCCAGGGAAGGGACTCCAGGCAAAACCACAGTGAGACATCACCTTACACTCCTCAGGACAAGTATTGCTGAAAACATTTTTAAATGGTGAGCACTAGGCTTACTGGGGGATCACATCATAATGTATGTAAATGTCTAATCCCTGTGCTGTACACTTGAAAAAATATACTGTATATCAACTGTAACCGAAGAATAAACATAATAACCTAAAAACAGTGAGTATGGCAAAGCTGTGGAGGAGTGGGAGCCCCTGGGCCCCCTGGTGGGGACACAAAGTGGTGCAGCCTCTGAGCGGATCTGTAGGGCTGCTCCTCAGAACTGTAACAGGGAATCTCCCTCCATCCAACAGCCCTAGGCCCGGTTCCCATGCAGGGAAGTGAAACCAGAGACGTATATACTTGTACACAGTTCTCCAGGACAGCGTGATTCACAAAGGTCAAGGGCATCACAGGCTCCTCAGAGGTGGAGGAGGAAGCAGACACTGGGTCCCAGTGACGCCTCCTGAAAAGGACCCACTGGCTTTGAAGACAAGGGAGGAAGGGGCCGCGTGTCACAGAATGTGGGGTCTCTAGATGCTGGAAGACAAGGGAGGGACTTTCCCTGGAGCCTCCAGGAGAGAAGTCAGCCCTGCAGACACCTAAATTTCAGCTCGTTTGTACTCCTGACCTCCCTGACCCTGAGACCACACATCCGTGTGGATGTGAGACACCACGCTGGTGTGTATTGGTCATAGTAGTGCATGGAATCACAGGGAGAGAAACATGGATGTGTGCATGCCTCTCACAAGCCCCTTCCTGGGGACCCAGCAGGTGACCCAGGCATGTGCCCTGACTGAGAATGGAACTGGTGGCTCTTTGGTTCATAAGCTGGCTCTCAATCAATCCGCTGAGACACACCAGCCAGGGCGCAGATTTTATTTTCAAAGGTATGCATCCTCCCCCTTAGCTGGTCTTTCCTGAAGCCTGTAAAGGTTCAATGGTTTATCTCCTGCACTGTTGTTAGATGTGATTTTCTCTCCTTTCCTTCCAACTGTTAGCAGATGTGACGTTTGTCCTTTTCATTCTGGGCCTCAGGTATCTCGAATCTCCACTTCTGGTCTCTGTGCACCATATCCTGAAAATTTCCTCAACCTTGTCCTCCGCTTTCATCAGTGTTTCTTCAGCTGAGTCTCATCCTGGATGGGAGCGATATTTTGAATGTGTTCATTGTGTTGTGTGTTCATCTCTAAAGTTTCGAAGTCTGCTCAACAGTCCTATTCTGTAATATAATCTATGTTCTTGCCTGAAATGTTTAATATCCCTCTTTATTTTGACAGATACTTAAACATGCTTAATTTAAATTTCCTCTAATGTTTTCCTACTCACTCTCTTTCATTGTATGTGACAGTCCCCAGTGTCAATAGATGGCATCCATAACACTGTCTGTCATCATTAGGATTTCTCCACTGCCCACTCTTGTAGGAGTCTCTCCCCTCACACACTTGGTCTCCCACAGATTCTCCAGGGCAGTCCTTGGAGTCAGGCACATCTGCTTATACTGTCCATGTATTTCTGTCTGTATCTAAGTATTTATGTATCTATGTTACTATCTATGGATCAAAGTGACTATGTGTCTTTCTATGTAACCATTGATCTATGTATGTGTCTATGTAATTTTCAATCTGTATATTTATCTATGTATGTATGTCTACCTATGGTAGATATCTATCTATGTACCTATCATTGACTTATCTATCAATCTACCTGTCCTCTACATCTATATCTATGCATCTATCACCTCTATCTATATGTTTACTATCATCTATGTACTATTATTTACCTACCTATCATTTATCATCTATTTATATCTCCATACACTTATCTTTTATTTATGTCTCTATCTTTATCCATCTGTTATGAATTAATACCAGATGGTGTGTATGCAGACATGGGCTCTGCATGGTTATGGAATATCTCAGCAGAAATGCTTTTCAGAAACCAAAGCCTCTCTGGACCTAAAGCAGGAACATTAGAGTCAGGTCTGGGGACACCCAGACTCACTTTCTGTGAGACCACAGCAATGAGCCCACGAGGTGGCCCCTGCACAGTTCCCAACCTGTGGAGCCCTGTCCTCCTCCCCACAGACAAGGACAGCGAAGATGGTGAAAGGATGGTGGGGTACTCCAATTCCACTGCCCTCCTGGGCCTCAGTGAGTTGGAACACAGGGTCAGAACCCCAGGGAGAAAGTAAGGGAGATGCCCCTTTTGTCTGTAAAAGTGACTGTCAGGAAGAATCACAGGTAAACCCCATACCTGCTCTCAAGAAGGGGTGTCCTTTCTGCCTTACACACCAAGGCTCACCAGAGTTCTGTCTTCTCGGCATCATTGAGAGAACAGAGACCATCCAGCATCCCACCCTCCCCTCCCCAGCACTCATGAGAGGGCTGCTAAGGGCCCTTGTCTTGATCTTGGGTACAGGACGTTCTAGGAGACACAGTGGACCTGTGGCTCATGAGCATCAGGAGAGGCCACAGGGCCAGCATATTTCTCTCCTGCAAGAGGGAATGCAGCTCAGGCAGTCCCCAGCTCCAGGACACCACATGGGGTGTGGTTTCAAAGCCACTTCCCTCTTTATGGTTCCACAAAGGCAGCATTGGGTGAAACTCAATGGGAAGAACCAACAGCTCCTCAGAAAATAAAAGACCACACGTCTGTGGGAGAGTTGAAGCTCACTCAGGACAGCCTGAACTCTCAATGCTGCTTTATTCCCATAAGAATTGTGTAGGGACTTAGCCTCCAGACTCCCTCCCAAAGAAGATGGTTGCTGGGAAGAAAAGGGAAGCAGCTTGGGGACAGTCCCCAAACTAAAGGGGAGAGAAGTGGATTGCCCATCACTTCCCCTTCCCCAAACTCTCCCATAACCTCTGAGTAACTGTGAACTCAAATATTTATTTGAGTGAAAATAATCCAGCAACTGGAGGGATGACACGTATAAATACGTGTTTACTGACCTCCCCTTGCTTTCACTCTCAGTGAAGACAGAAAGCACAGGTTTGTGATGGGGTGGGGCTGCCAGGGGGCAGAATGAGGTGCGGGGAGGATGCGAGAGTTGTGTAGACACTTCCTCATCTCCTCCTTCAACAGTTCCATCCAAGGGGAAAACTGTGGAAAATGAACCAACGAAAAACAAGGAGGTCAAGACTGGTGTGGCTCAGGGAGATGGGAAACTAAAGATCAGTACGTCTCCCTGAAGGGAAACCACACCTAAGATGGAGACTGGAA
The DNA here is from genome assembly GCF_019186645.2 of Phyllostomus hastatus. Taxonomy (NCBI): domain Eukaryota; kingdom Metazoa; phylum Chordata; class Mammalia; order Chiroptera; family Phyllostomidae; genus Phyllostomus; species Phyllostomus hastatus. Next base: position 198,954 of record NW_025334021.1, read on the forward strand.
TGATGCTGAATTTCTCCCACTGAACATGACCCTGAGTGCAGAAAGTACAAAAAGCAGCCATATGATTTATATACATAGACTCACAACAGGTCTTCATCACTCACCACTGGCTCCTCACATCAGAACAGTAAATAGAATATTCACACACGTCCTTTGCCAAATTTTCTTCTCCCTCTCGGTGCTTCTTCTTGTCTGAGGCCCCCTGTTGCTTTGGCCCATGTCCCTGCACCAGAGTCCAGTTTGACTGTGTGTCTTGCTTTGGGTATTGTCTGAATCTTCCCCTAATTTTTCCTGATATCCACATACACTGCAGACTTGGACTTGTTGATCTTGTCACTGTGATGTCCTCTAGGGTGCTCTAACTGCACACACATGACTGGGCAACTTCCAGAGGGGGACTTCCATGAGCCCACTTAACTGGTGACATCCTCTCTGAAGGGCTGCAGCCCATGTCATCACCCTTAGGACTCTTCCTTTGGTAGAGGATAGCGAGAGTGACAGTGATGACCAGGGAGAGGCCTCCAACTACAGCTGTCACTATGCCCACCACCACCCCACCCCGAGACTCGGGCCAAACCTCTTTCTCCACCACATAGAGCCAAATGTGTCCCAGCTGAGAGACGGTGTCAGGAGGGCTTTGGCATCACAGATGTAGGCACCATTGTGGATAAACTGCATGGTGTTCATGTTGCTCGATGCATATATCTTGCTGAGCTCTCCAGCCCATTTGATTCTGTCCTGAAAGAGTGGGCAATTCCCAGGACACACTTGGCCTTGGCAGTAGTGGGAAATGACACGGTGGTGTGAGCCCTCTCTGGCTGGAAGCTCCAGGAGACTGAAGTTAATGGGCTGGTGGCATCTGGGGACTTGAATGTGCATGTCAGCTTCCCTCACATCCATGTGCCACATACATTTCTTATGGGGGGTATACATCCAAGGCTGAGATGCCTGCAGTCAGCAGCCTGAGCCCCACTGCCAGCACTGACCACAGACAGTGCCTGTGATCTGGGGCCACAGTCACTGGGGCCCAGCCCTGGTGAGCACAGCCATCAATCTCTGCTGCAGCCCAACCCTGAACTGCACACGGTCTCAGCCTCCTGTGGCTCCTTGAGTCCTGAGCATGGGCACAGCCTCCTGCACCAGTCAGGGCACCAGTCTCTCTCAGTGTCTCACTCGGGTTGTACTCATCCTGCATTCAGGACTGTTTGCATTAGCTCTTTCCCTTTGTTCCAGGATGTTGATGCAGCAACTCCAGAGAAACCTCAGACCCACACTTCCTGACCACTGTTGTAGCTGCAGGCTCTGTCCTTCATCCTCAGGCTCCAGGAAGGTCCAGGCTGCAGGTTGGGCATGGACCTCTGTCCCAGGTCTCTCCTGGTCCTCAGTGAGTGCTGGAATGGAGGGATAGTGTCCCTGGACACAGGAGATGGGAACCTGGGGATGCATCTTCATCCCTTTTGAGTCCTGACTCCAACCCAGGAGACTCATGGTCCCTCCCAGGGGTCCTACTCCTCAGCTCTGATCCTGACCCAAGTCTGACCATGGAAGGTTCAGTCCTAGAAGTGGGTACCTGGGTGTGGGGACAAGTTCAGACTGAGTCCTTGTTTGGGAGAGGGGATTGGGGCTTTGTTGAAGGTCAGAGCAAGAAGAAGGGCTGTGCTCAGAGGGAATGCTGAGGACGGAGCTGGACATTCTCAGGGGCTGAGCCCTGCCTACATCAGGGCCCCTGAGTGCAGCCCCGGGAGGAGGCTGGGCGCTGGGTGTTTCTCTCACCACAGCTTCTCTTCCAGTGCTCTGCCTGGGCCAGACCATCCACATGTAGGAGGGTGAGTCTATCTTTTAAATTCCATTTTTAATGATGTGTTTTCTGACAAAGTGTTAATTTTTCTTAGAATCCTCTGACAGCTTTCCCTCAGCTAGGTTGAGACCCCAAACCCTCTCTCTGTCTGGATGGGTCTGTTCTCACGCTGTCTGACTCACTGATCTGCAGAGACTCAGCCTTTCTTTCACTTCCACAGATACCCATGTCTGGACCTCTAGATCTCCCCCCAGGCTGACTCTCCTTTAGCTGGGCTGGGCTGGTTCACACTTGGCCTTTGGGTCCCAGCTCAGTGCTTCTCCCTTCTGACTTTCACACAAAGTATTCTGTGCCTTGTCATCCCTGAGATCCCACACTTAACCTGGGGCCCTTGTATACATGTGTGACTGTGGGTTTGCACAATCCCTTCATCAGCCTCTGTGCTTCCTATTTCCTCCAGACAAACAGGCAGGTCCTTGTGTGTGTGGCTCATGTTCGTGGGGCCAGTGGCATGTGAAGGGCCTCTGTTGATGGACAGAGAGGAACTAGGATGTGGTGGAGAGAAGGAGCAAGGGAGCAACTGGAGAGTCTTGAGTAACATCAGCCTCTATCAGGGATCACATGCTGTGGGTGCCATCTTCCTGTTTTAGGGCTATAAGTCCTCTCTTCCCCCTTCCCCAGACACGTGGCACATATGGGATTTCAGGACCCTCAATGCTAGGAATGGGAACACGCTGCAAGGAAGGTAGAGTATGCAGTGGGAACAGAGCTGTGTGCTGCTCAGAAGATTGCCCTGGAGTCAGGAATCCCCACTCACTGGGGATATGTGACCACATCTGGGCAGAGCAGCACCCACACTGGTTGTCCAGTGTAGCTCTGCAGCCCCCATTGGTCCCCACAGTGTCACCAGCTGCCCTTCAGACCTGGCCGAGGTCATTCCCACATCTCAGACTACTGCTTCCCTGTCCCTGTTGCGCGTGGGTCACCGGCCAGCAGTGACCACAGAACGCTGTGGATGGCTCGACAATACTCGAGAAAAAACACACATGCACAGAGACAGACTAGTTTCTGTGGGGAAGTAGGGACGGAATGGCCACCCCCCCTAGTGGGGAGCGCACTGATTTACCGTCCATACCTGCTTTTATTAGGCTCATTTTGCATAATAATTCAGGTAAAGTACAGTACTCATTAGGGGGAAGTAAGGAACCATAGAAAACAAAGAACTCTGCCGGCCTATTGAGTTGGGGTCAAAGAGCTGTAAGACTGAGGAACAAACTAACTTCCTCCTAGGACCCCTCTCATTCAACTGAGAGCATTCTAAACAAAGAAAGTTTCACAGTAATTTACATGTTCTTTCTTAGGCCTGATCACCCTGGGGAATCCGCACTTCTCAGTACCGAGCTGCACCACCCTGTCATTGTTTCAGGCTTAGGTGGAGCAAGGGAACTAAGGCAACCAAGAGATAAGGAGATTTTCTCCCAGACGCTGAGAACTCAGGCTATGTCAGAGCCAAGGAACGAGGGTCCATCACCCCCTTTTGCTGCAGCCCCCCAAGTCCTTCTTTTGGGGGGGCCTCCCAAAGTGATCGTGCCTGGCTTAGGTCATTCCCCCCGTGGGGAATCTTACCCGTCTTTGGCTAACCGACCAAGCTTTTTTGGGGTTCAGTCATGAATAAAGCAGCAGAAGCAGCATTCCTGCCAGGAAGATAAGCTTTTGTCTCCTTGCTGGCTTACGGTTCCAAGGGCGTTCCCTTAGCCTTAGCTAGGCGGGGGTTTCAGCCTCTGATACCAGTCAGGGCGGTTCCCAACATGTCCCCACATGTGACCCATCACCTTTACCCTCTGCCTCCCTCCCAGTGTCTCTGTCCCCTAGGAAGAGTCCATGTCAGGGAGTAGTGCCCAGGACCCCAGGCTGCTCTGGCCTCTCCAGTGTCACCATGAGAAAAGCCCAACATGTGACCAGAACTTGTGGTCCTGTGTCAGGGGGGTCACTCTGCAGTGATGAGGATTCACAGTCCCCTGGAGTGGGCGTGGGGCTGGTGTTTGGGGAAGGATGATGGGACATTCTGAATTGGGTTGTAGGCATGGTTGCACAGCTCTGCAAGTTTGCTGAAAACATGGAAATGAACCCAGAAAACAAGGGGCTGTGAGAGTCATGACTTCCTCCTGCAGGACCCTGAGATCTTCTCTGCTTCTACCTAGGGATCCTGCACAAACCCTCCATCAGGGCCAGGCCAGGCCCTGTGATCCACTGGGGACAGCCTGTGACCATCGTGTGCCGGGGCCCAGCCTGAGCTGATCTATTCCATCTGGTGCAGAAGGAGAATAGATCTGTTTTCTGGGATCAGAAAATCACTTCCTGACACGGCTCACAGCAAGCACAGGCAAGGTTCCCCATTGACACAGTGAGTGATGTCACGCCAGGAGTTATTTCTGCCAGTATCTCAAAGGGCCCAGCTGGTCTAATCAAAGTGAGCCCCTGGAGCTGAAGGTGGCAGGTGAGGACGTCTTGCCCCAGGTCCCTGCACCCTGTCCCCAACACTGTCCTCTGTCCCAGGCTCCCTGCCCTCCTGCTGGCCCCAGCCCTGTGGATCCCATGCCCCGCTGCACTCCTGTGCCTTTGACTTCACACCAGCTTCGGGGCCCTGGAACCCTGTTCCCATCTGGACACCATGATGGCCTGGACATGGAGCCCCAGCACGGGGTGGGCTGGGATTTGTCTTGCAGCTCAAAAGAGAGTATACTTTTAGGAACAGACCCCCTTCAAGGGATCATTTGTCCTTTCACTCAGAATGGTTTTCAGCCATTTTTGTGCTCTTGGGCAGACTCTGTGGGGACCCGAGGGAGTGTGTCCCCTGTGGATGGTCCCTTCACCATGGGCTAGTCACAGGACCCATGAGGTCTGTTACCAGGTATGGACAGTGCTTTGGGGACATCTGAGGTGAGGCTGTCCTTCCTGTCTGTGTGGTCAGCTCCCGGGAGGGCCTGGAGTCAGGGTTTAAGTGACTGGCTCAAGGAGTGGAGCAAGGAGGGAGGGATTCTTCCTTCAAAACCTTGTATTGTTTCTCCCTTTGCTCTTTATGCAGCTGTGACTCAGACTCCAGTGGTTCAGTGGGCATGTCCAGTTTATCCTGACCTATGACCCCTGACTGACCTAGGGCACTGAGGGAGACACAGTGGCCCTGCTTGGTGGGGTCAGCCTTCAGGACCCTTTGGCCTTGTGGCCAGGTGAGGTGGCTCCCACCCATCCTGTTTGTCTCTGGACCAGGGTCCAACTGCTTTGTGCTAATGTTGTGACAAGACATTCTGAGGGGTGTCCAGGCCCTCAAACACATAGAAGCAGAGAATTGCATCCCAATGTCCTCACATGACCTGTCCCCTCTCAGAGGAGTCCTGGGGGCCCCTCTGTAATGAGAGATGCAGAGAAAGAGGCCGGTGTGGACGCTGTGGGAGCTGCAGAGCCAGGCTGAGAGGCATAGGCTGAGGATGGACCTGTTCTAGAGATTTTCCTGCCCCCTCACAGGAGGCCCTGGAGAGCTTAGCCCCGGAACTCGGAGCCCCTTTTGGGCCTGGGAGTAGGGACCTTAGCCTGCAGCTTCCTCTCCTTGTGGCTCTGTTGGGGAGTGGGCAGCAGGATGCCAGTGGGGAGGGGTCCTGCTTCTGTCTCAGTGTATGGACACTCAGCAGGCAGGGAGATCTTGCATCCTCAACTGCAAGAGGCCTGGTCAGCCTGAGGGCTTGAAAGCCAGGATGGGAGACTCTCCCTGGATCTCTGAGCAAGTCTGAGTTTGCAGCTGTGCCTTATACTAGGGGCCTGTAGGTGGCTGGTAGTGAAGCCTGGGTGTGTGGCCCCTGGGGACTGGAGGTGGGGAGGGCAGGGGTTGGGGGCTCCCAGGGAAGGGAAGGTCTGTGCAGGAGACAAACACTGGTCCTTTCTCACTCCCAGGAACAACCTTTGAAGTCACCTCCTCACTCATAGGGGAGGCCTCCCAGACAGTTAAGTCACCTGGGAGCATGTACAGGGCAGTGCTGGTAGGGGATGGGCCTGCCCAATAAAGGAGGAACTCCTGTCTCATAGGTCCTGGGACTGGCTGGTTCGTGTCCACCTGTCAGTGACCCTCTGTCCTCTACTTCCAGCTCCTGCCTCCCAGAGTTGCTCAGTGGAGAACTGTGTCTTCATTGGCTTGGCTGTTGCTGATCCTGGTGGCAATTCTGGCAGAGGCTGGGCACAGCCGGCCCAAGGAGGCCACAAAGACCTCAGGGATGGACACAAGGGAGATCCTGATAGAGAAATTAAACTTCGTGCCTTTAGGTGGGGCTTCCCCAGGGCCTGAGGCTCACACTGGAGCCCCTGAGACCCAGAGCCACACCTCCTGCATCTGTCCCCTTGGGTTCCAGCTGACTTGGATGTAAGGTCCAGGGAAGGGACTCAGCTGGAACCACAATGAGACATCCCTGCACATTCCTCAGGATGACTATTGCTGAAATGAGTTTTTAATGGTGGGCACTAGACATACTGGGGGGATCACTTCATAAGGTATATAAATGTCTAACTCCTCTGCTGTGCACGTGAAATAAGATATTGTATGTTGACTGTAATTAAAGAATAAATTAAACATACTAATCTAAGAACAGTGAGTGAGGCAAGGCTGTGGGGGAGCAGGAGCCCCTGGGCCCCCTGGTGGGGACACAAAGTGGTGCAGCCTCTGAGTAGATCTGCAGGGCTGCTCCTCAGAACGTGAACAGGGAATCTCCCTCCATCCAGCAGCCCCAGTTCAGGTTCCCATGCAGGGAAGTGACAGCAGGGATGTGGACACTGGTTCATGTGCCCCCAGGACAGCGTGACTCACAAAAGTCAAGGGCATCATAGGCTCCTCAGGGTGGAGGAGGAAGCAGACACTTCGTCCCAGTGTTGCCTCCTGAGAAGGACCCACTGGGTTTGAAGACAAGGGAGGAAGGGGCCTCGTTTCACATAATATGGGGACTTCAGACACTGGGAGACAAGGGCAGGATGCTCCCTGGAGCCTCCAGGAGAGAAGGCAGCCCTGCACACACCTCGAGGTCAGCCAGTTCGGTCTCCCCACCTCCCACATCCTGAGATCGCACATCCCTGGGGCTGTGAGTCACCATGGTGGTCCGCATTTGTGAGAGCAGCATGAGGAATCTCAGAAGCCTGGCCTCTGACATTCCAGGGTGTCCGTATGCCCTGGAACTTCTGGAAACAGGGGCAGAAGTTTCTTACAAACCTCTGACCTCACCCTGTGAGCCTTCACCCATACTCAGCCTCCAGAGTCCAAAGCCCCGCTGGGCAACCCATGGGCCCCCGGTCTGGGGGACAAGGCTTCACTCTGAGAACTTGTGTGTGTGTGGCTGCACTACACCCACGCTGGGACCCAGTGCAGCAGGGAGGGACCCAGGACAGGAGGAGGGCCAGTCACCTGGTCTCCTGTAGAGCAGGGCTGGGAAGGGAGACTCCTGCCCTCCCTAGTCCCAGCACCACAGCACACAGGGAGGGGAGGCACCCTTTCCTCTCACTGAGGCTCCTCCTCTCCAGGGAAGTGCAGTCCCCTCCCTGCTGGGATCTGAGCCAGTCTCAGGGAGGAAGGGGCTCCTCCAGGGCAGGCACAGTGCCTGCAAGGTGCCTGTGTCCTGCTGGGAACAGGGGCCCCCAGACTTTGCCAGGGAAGGGCCTTTCCCGCTGCACTTTCTGAGACATTCATACTCCTTAGCTGGGCCCCCATCACGCTGTGTAGATAGACAAGGAGCCGGGGCCCATCTGTGCTCCTGCTCTGGACCAGGGGCCCCCACTGTCTCGGGTCCCTTTCACTGGGAGCAATATTTAGAAAGAGTGACCTGGGGTTATGTGAAGACAGGGCTACTGGGGTTTTGTTCCCTGTGGACCTCTTAGTATCAGAGAGGATGCACCCTGTCCATTCACACAGGTATTTCCCACCTGGGTCATGTTACAGGGTCATTTATGTTGTACCTGTGTCCCTTATAGGAAAACCCAATTCCTAGCAAAGTCATAGATTTCCTTTTTATATTTATTGGTTTTACCATGTAGCCATGGTGAGTGAATATCAATAAGCTCATGTTTATTTTTATTTGTTTATATTCATGTCAGAGTGTGATTTTTCATCTTTTGTGACTTAATTGTGTTTTGCATATGTATAATATTTTCAGGTTTCAGAAGTGACAACTGCCTGGAATGGTAAAATCAGAGATGACCACTCGATTCTTTTCCCTTCCCCTTGTACCCCCACGTATCGGAGGTGACTATTTTTGTTCATTTCCTTTTTCAGAAGGAAAAAATAATATGTGAAAAGCAGGTAAAGAGACACATAATCTTATTTTACCTACTTTGTCATTTTTAAAGATTTTATTTATTTATTTTTAGAGAGAGGGGAAGGGAGAGAGAAAGAGAGGGAGAGAAACATCAATGTGTAGTTGCCCCTCACCTGCCCTCTACTGGGGACCTGGCTGGCCCACAACCCAGGCTTGTGCCCTGACTGAGATTTGAACCAGTGACACCTCTGTTTGCAGACCCATGCTCAATCCACTGAGCCACACCAGCTAGTGCTGTGTGTGTCTTCTTCATCCTTTGATGGGCACTTAGGCTGATTCCGTAGCTTGACTATTGTGAATAATGCTGCAGTAAACATGGCAGTAATTTTATCTGTTGAATAATCTGCTTTCACTTTCTTTGGATATATACCCAGAAGTATAATTGCAGAATGCCGTAATTGGTCTATATTTTTAACTTTTTGAGGAATCTTCATACTGTTTTCCATAGTGGCTGCATTCATTTACATTCCCACTAATGGTGCACGAGGGTTTCCTTATTTCCACATCCTCACCAACACTACTCACCTCCAACAGGTGTGATGTGATAATGCATTTTGGTGTTAATTTGTATTTCCTCCACGATTAGTGATGTTGAGCATCATTTCATGTGTCAGTTGGCCATTTGGAAGTCTTCTTTGGAAAAATATTGACATCCTGTGCTCTTTTGTAATCAGTACTTTTTGTTACTGAGTTGTATGATTTCTTTATATATTTTGGACATTAACCCTGTACACAATATATGCTTGCAATTTCCCCTCTCCCTTTGTAGGGTATCTCTGTAGGTACAGAATCCCACTCAGCTGGGGAGCCAGGCACTCACTCACTCCTCTCCCTTTCAACTTGACATCACCTTGGGAGAGGGCCGGCAAGGAAAAAGTTCTCTTTACCCTTTCAAATGTGCCTTGATTTTCTGAATCTACCATCAGGGTCAAAATGCAGATTTTATTTTATTTTATTTTATTTTATTTTATGTGTTTTAAAGATTTAATTCATTTATTTTTAGACAGAAGGGAAGGAAGGTGGAAAGAGAGGGAGAGAAACGTCAATGTGTGGTGGCCTCTCACACACTCCCTGGGTGGAGAACTGGTCTACCACCCAGGCCTGTGCCCTGACTGAGAACAGAACTGGTGACCCTTTGGTTCACAAGCCAGTGCTCAATACACTGAACTACACTAGCCAGAGTGCAGATTTTATTTTTAAGATTCTTTATCGGCTCTTGTCTTCAAATTGGGTGAATAAAGTTTTGGGAGACATAGTGGGCCTGTTGCCCATGAGCCAGAGGAGAGGTCACAGGGTCAGCGTATTTCTCCCCTGCCACACAGAATGCAGCCCAGGCAGTGCCGAGCTCCAGGACACCACATGGGGTGTGATTTCAAAGCCTCTTCCCTCTTTACGTTCCCATAAAGGCAGTGTTGGCTGCAATGAAGGCGAGAGCCAACAGCTCCTCAGAAAGAAAAGACCACACGTCTATGGGAGAGTTGAAGCTTACCTCACAACAGCTTTCACCCTCAATGCTGCTTTATTCCCATGAGAATTGTGTAGCAGCTTTGCCTCCAGACTCGCTCCCAAAGAGGACAGATGCCGGGGAGAAAAAGGAAGCATCTGGGGACAGTCCCCAAACTGAAGGGGAGAGAAGTGGACACTGCCCATCACTTCCCTTTCCGCTTCCCCAACCTCTCCCATGAGCTCCGTGTAACTGTGAGCTTCTGGGTCTTTTAAAATTATATTTATTTTAATAAGAAATAGTACGGGAACTGGGGGAATGACACATATAAATACGTGTTTACTGACCTCCCCTTGCTTTCACTCTCAGGGAAGACAGAAAGCACAGGTTTGGGATGGGGTAGGGCTGCCAGGGGGCAGAATGAGTTGTGGGGAGGATGCAGAAATTGTTTAGACTCTTCCTCATCTTGTCAGTCATCAGTTCCATCCACGGGGAAAAATGAGGAAAACAAACCAACAAAAAAACAAAGAGGTTCTGACTGGTGTGGTTCAGGGAGATTGGGGCTGTCCCACAAACCAATGAATCTCTGGTTCAATTCCTGGTCAGGGCACCTGCTAGGGTTGCAGGCTGGTTCCCCGTTTGGGGGAGTGCAAAATGCAAATGATTAATGTTTCTGTCACATATCGATGATTTTCTCCCTCTCTCCTCCCTTATCCCTGTCTCCAAAAAGAAATAAAATCTTAAAAAGCAAAACAAAAATAAAAACACAAACCAATAGAAACAGAGGACACATTCCCAAAGTACAATTCCTAGTCCAACTTGCTGACCTACAAATTTAGCCTGTCTTTAACCTCAGGGGACCCTGAGGTCACCATGAAGCTGAGACTGAAGCTTCAGAAGGAAGATCATTCCCTAGAGAGCACTCTGGGGTCCTTCAGACAGGCCACCTAGTGACCCCGTTCCTGCTGAGTGAGCCCCGCACACGGAGCCATCTGCCTCACTGGTGCAGCTCCCTGCAGTCTCTGTCAGTTTCTCTCACATGATGTACACAACCTGCACTGAGAACGGTCTGAAACTAGCTCTTCCCCTTTGCAGGAGGACGTTGATGTAACAACCCTGGGAAAACCGCAGACCCACACTCCCTAACCACTGTGTCAGCTGTGGGCTCTGCCCTTCACCCTCCAGCTCCAGGATGGTGCACCTGTAGGGCTGACCATGGGCCTCCATCCCACCTCCCTCCTGGTCCTCGGTGAGTGCTGGAATGAAGGGATAACATCCTGGGACAGAGGGGGTGGGAGACTGGGAGGTGTCTTCATCCCTTTTGAGTCCTGACTTCTGCCCAGGGGGCTCCTGGTCTTTTCTGGGAGTCTGACCCCTGAGTTCTGGCCCTGACCCAAGTCTGACCATGGAAGGCTGAGTCCTAGAAGTGGGTACCTGGGTGTCAGGACAGGTTCAGTCTGAGTCCTTGTTTGGAAGAGGAGATTGGGGCTTTGTTGAAACTCAGAGCCAGAAGAAGGGCTGTGCTCAGAGGTAATGCTGAGGAGGGAGCTGGAAATTCTTGGGGGCTGAGCACTGCCTCCATCAGGGCTCCTGAGTGTATCCCTGGGAGGAGGCTGGGCACTGGGTGTTTTTCTCACCACAGCTTCTCTTCCAGTGCTCTGCCTGGCCCAGTCCATCCACATGCAGGAGGGTGAGTCTAATTTTCCTAATTTATTTTTTCATATATGTTCTATTTCTACAGGAGATGTTAATATTTCTTAGAGTCCTCTGACAGCTCACTCTCAGCTAGGACGAGACCCAGGCCCTCTCTGTGTCTGGATCGGTCTGTTGTCACGCTGCCTGACCCACTGACCTGTGGAGACACAGCCTTTCTTTCACTTCCACAGACACCCTTGTCCAGCTCTCTTGATCTCCTCCCAGGCTGACTCCCCTCTTGTTGAGCTCGCCTGGTTCACACTTGGCCTTCGAGTCTCAGATCTGGACCTCTTCCCTGTGCTTCCCACATGAGGTCAGCTGTCCCTCATCTGAGACTCCCACACTCACCTGGGGCAGGTGGCTGTGTGTTTGCATGATCCCTCCATCAGCCTCTGTGCTCCCTCTTCCCTCCAGACAAGAAGGCAGGTCCTTGTGTGTGAGTCTCATGTTTGTGGGGGCAGTGGCACATGGAGCTCCTCTGTAGATGGATGGAGAGGAACTGGGATGTGGATGAAAGAATGAGGGAGGGAGGGAGTGGGGAAATGAGTGGGGTGTGTCATCCAGTGCCTACCTCTGTCCGGGATCATGAGCTGTGGGTGCCATGTTCCTCATTCAGATCTACCAGCCCTTTGTTCCCTACTCCCCAGCCATGTGACACACATGGGGTTTTAGGACCCTCAATACTAGAAATGGGAACAGGCTGCGAGGAAGGTAGAGAATGCAGTGGGGACAGAGCTGAGTGATGCTCAGAGGATTGCCCTGGAGTTGGGAATCCCCACCTACTGGGGTCATGTGACCAGACCTGGGTGGAGCTCCACCCCCCACTGGACTTCCAGTACAACTCTGCTGTCCCATTGGTCCCCACAGTGTCACCAGCTGTCCTTCAGTTCTAGCCCAGGTCACTCCCACATCTCAGACTCCTGGTTAGCTGTCCCCACATGTGACCCGTCATCCTCACCCTCTGCCTCCCTCCAAGAGTCTCTATCCCCTAGAAAGTGGCCATGGCAGAAAGATGTGTCCAGGACCCCAGCCTGCACTGACTTCCCCCCACCCTGTTTCACCCTGAGAAAAGCCCAACATGTGACCAGAACTCGGGGTCCTGTGTCAGGGGGGTCCCTCTGCAGTGATGAGGATTCACAGTCCCCTGGACTGGGTGTTGGGGGTGGTGTTTGGGGAAAGGATGGTGGAATGTTCTAAACTGGGTCGTGGCGATGGTCGGAGCACTCTGCATGTTTGTTAAAAACAAGGAAGTAAACTGAGGAAATGGGGGACTGTGGTTCTGGTTACTTCCTCCTGAGGGACCCTGAGATCTCAATTTCCTCCCAGGGGTCCTGCTCAAACCCTCCATCAGGGCTGAGCCGGGACCTGTGATCCTCCGGGGACAGCCTGTGACCATCGTGTGCCAGGGCCCAGCTGGGGCTGACCGATTCCGTGTGGAGGACAAGGAGAATAAATCTGTTCATTGGGATCAGACTGTGATGCCTCCACATGGCTCTCACGAGACAGAGACCACATTCCACATCGATGCCATGAGTGATGGCAATGCCAGGGGTTATCGCTGCCTCTATGAAAAAGAGTCCACCTGGTCTGAGCCCAGTGAGACCCTGGAGCTGAAGGTGACGGACGAGAGCATCACCACTCCACCCTCAGGTTTGCTCCAGGTCCCTATTCCATGTCCCCGGCTGTATCCTCTGTCCCAGGCTCCCTGACCTCCTCCTGACCACCAGCCCTGTGACTCCCCTGTCCCTCTGCACTCATGTCCTTTGATCCTCACCCCCAGCTCAGAGCCCTGGAGCCCTGGACCCTTCCTGACACCACAATGGCCTGGACACTGAGCCCGGCATTGTTGTGGACACAGAGCTGTCCCTGCAGGGCTGGGTGGGGAGTGGACTCCCAGAGGTCAGGTGGGGACAGACCCCCTTCAAGGGGACAGGTGTCACACCCTGAAGGATGATGTTTACTGTCCTTTTTCCTGGGCCAGACTCTATGGGACCCAGGTAATGTGTCCTGTATGCATGATTGATCCTTTTTGGAAACTCATGGGGTCCAGGGGCCCATGGCAGGGCTGAATGTTGCTTTGTGGAATTTCGGGGCTGAAGCTGTCCTTCCCCAGTGTGTTCAGGCCTGAGATGTCTTGGACTCAGAGTCCATCACGACACTCTGACCCCCTCCATGTGCTCCTGGGTTTTACAGGATCAATTCCATGCTGACTCATGGGGTCAGGAGCAGCATGGTGGTGGGAGGTGAGAGGAGTGACCACTTCCTCTCAGCAGAAAGGAGCAGGGGGCTCTCCGTGACTCCTGGCCCCCATTCCTCAGGAATATGAGGACTCATCTGGGACAGAGGGATGGACTGATGTGGTCTGTGGGTGGAAGTTCAGGGTGGAAAGAGGCCAGGACTGGTGGGACGGACCCCAGGCAGTCCCCAGATAGCATCAGCCTTCTCCTGCCCTGTTCACAGGAGCTCCAAGAGCTGTTACCTCCACCCAAACCACACACACAAAACCCCTCTCCACAGCTGGTAAGCAGAGATGGCATCCTGGTGGGGTTTTGGGGGGGTCTGTCATTGGGATCAGGCTCTGGGGTAGAGCCTTCTGCCCTGGGCTGGGAGAGTCAGAGAAAGACAAATACCATATGATCTCAATTCTGTGTGGAGTCTAATGAACAAATAATGTAACAAACAAAATAGAAACAGAGGCACAGATACATAGAACAGAATGACAGCTGTCAGGAAGAGGGGGTTGGGGCTGGGTCACCAAGGTGAAGGATTATTGAAAAAAATCATATGTATGTCTATATATATATACAAATATACACACATATTTACATATCTGTGGTTGACACATACACAGATTTATTTAACTTCAATATGAATGGATTCAATAAAATGTGGTTGCCAATTTGGACAGGACTGATATACGGTATTTCCATTCTCACAGAAAGCTCCACCAGCCGAGCAGCATTGGAGGGAACAGGTGAGGGTCCCAGAGCCAGAGAGACCCCCTGGGTGGGGAGCAGGGACACTCAGAGCCTCCTCTGCCCAGCTCTGGACTTTGACTCATGTCCCCCTGATTCCTCACTTCTAGGACACATGCAGACAAATTCCCCGGACACTAAGACCAGCAGTGAGTGGTGGGTTCAAGGGCCATGGACCTGCAGCTTGCCTCTTGGGGGAGGGAGAAAGAATGGGGTTTGGAGTCCATCACATTCTAGCTATGCCATCGTCCTGTGGGCAGAGGACATCCCCACTCAGGACCCTGGTTTTGTAAAATGGGGGTGATGGTTCCTGTGTTCCGCAGGACTGCGAGGTATGTGAGGGATTATCTGTGTGGGTGTGAACATGCCAAGCCCCCAGCACAGGCGTGGTATACAGTAGGTGCTCAGTAAATGTACACTGCTGATACCTTGATTCCATCTCCCAAGCTCCCCCAGGCCTATCACCAGAGCATCGTTATATTCTTGTCGGGATCCGTGTGGCCTCTCTGCTTTGTCTCCTCCTCCTGGCCTTCCTCTTAGTCCACCGTCAGCGTCAGAAAAAACGTGGTGAGTCTCAGGGTCAGGCTGGGGTCATGGGGAAGGCATTTGGGGTGCTGGGAAGACAGCCTCCCTCCTAATTCACACCCCTGACTGTCCTCAGGGCCCCCCAGCAGCAAGGATGAGGAACCAAGGCCGCAGGAGAGGTGAGACCCCCTTGGGGGTGACCATGTACACCCTCTGCCAGTTCTCTGCCTCCAGGTGCCACCCCCCCCATGGTCACCTGTTCTTTCTCCTCAGGCTCAGCCTGACAGATGTCATCACAGAGAACCCAGCAGGTAAAGGAACAAGGAGAGGGGACCTCTTGGGAGGAGGGAAATGGGCATTCAGTGCCATTCCAGAAGGAGTGGGAGTGGGAGGGTGTCTGGGAACATTGTAGGCTCTTCTGGAGAAGGAGGGTATGAAATCGGACCCTGTGAATTCTCAGGCACATTTGGCTTCAAAGATCCACCCCCAGAGCTGACCACTGTTCTTTCCCCTCCAGATGTGGCCACCACAGTGGATGCAGTTCCTGAGGAAAATGGAGACATGCACAGCCCAGTGAGTCCTTGTATTTGCCACTGGTTTCTGGGTAACTGAGCACCCTCACTGTAACGGGTTCACAAAATCATCCCAGCGTCCTGGGTGAGGATTTGCAGGCAGATGGAATGTGCTGGGTGGTGCTGGGTCAGGGACTCTCATGAGGTTGCTGTGCAGATGACCAGGGCTGTGTCCAGCTGAAGGCTTGACCTGGGCTGCATGGTCCACATGTACGGTGGCACCACTGCAGGAGTGGGGGTGGGAGGCCTCAGTTCCTCTGCAGGAAGGTGGGCTCCTCCATGGCATCTGGCCGACAAAGAGGCAGAGATCCCAGGGTCGGTGTGTGAAAGCCACAATGTCTTTTGTGGCCCCTCCTTGGAGGTGAGAGGCCCTCACTTCTGACATGTTCTGTGGGTCACAGAGACCAACTCTGACTCTGTGTGGAAGGAGGCCACACAATGGAGATTCTGGAGGTGGGATGACAGTGGCCACATGGAAGCTGGCTGCCCAGTCTTTCCTTCCCACAACCCCCACCCCTCAGCCTCGGCCACACTAACTTATCCTGGGTCTGTGCCTCAGAGCCTTGCTGTAGGAGATCCCCAGGAGGTGACATATGCCCAGCTGGACCAGCAGGCGCTCACATGGAGAGCAGCTCGCACCGAGTCCCCACAACCCATGGAGCCCACAGCTGAGTCCAGAATGTATGCAGCCCTCCCCAGATACTAACTTCAGGACCACCTGGCCTCTGCCCTTGGAGACACAGGATGCCACTGTTGCAAAGGCCGGTAGCAGCCACTTGGAGGACTTCCCTATTAAACTATCTCCTTCCTGAAAGTCATCAACACATTTTTGCTGGAGGCAAGACCTGGACTTCAGGGACCCCTAGTGAACATGCAGGAGGGTCACTAACGAGGTGGCCCCTCCTACAACCAACCAGCTTGGTGAAGCACAGTTGTAACTTCTGTTTCCAGAGATCCAGCTACTGGCACCTGGCTGTTTTCTGAGACCCATCTAATGTTGTCCAGCAGTTTTCAGAGACCCATCTAATATTCAGCAGTTCCAGAGGTCGAGCTAATGATGCCCAGGTGGTTTACTCCACCCACCTTATGGGGTCAACTAGCTGCCCTATCACGTTAAATGGAATCTTTACCCTGAGAACTGCTAGGGGGTGCCAGTGTCTCCTTTGGATTAATTTAGTTTTTTTGTTTTTTTGTTTGTTTAGTAGAAAAAAGAAGCAACTTGCATGTCTGTTACAGGCCTGGTATTAAAAATGTCATTCTATATTAAAACAATATTTTAAAAGTTTAACCCAAACTTAGCCAGCTCTTTTAAAAGTGTAATTGCTACTTTAGTTCTGTGAAACATTAGGATATTGAATCCTGGTTCATAGTACCTGGTTCAACCTCCATAGTACCTGCAGTCTTTCCTCTGTTTTGTTTTTACAAACTAGGCACTGAAATACTAAGTTGCCCAAGGTCGGCTACTTCTGACTTCAGGACAGGCTAAACATCCCACTAGCCAGGAGGTTTCTGTCCTGGCTCAGAGAGGGTGTGTGTCCAGCCCTCTCTCTCAATTTAAATTGTACTGATCTCTCATGTGCTATTTCTACTCAGCGTTGATTTACCTCCAGGATTTTGCTTTCTGATTCTCTATCTTTATCTTTATTTCCTTGAGGTTCTGCCATGTATTGATTTTCTGTCTTTCTGTATGGCACCTGTTTGTTACTTTTGATCTCTTAGTACATTAGTCTGGGCTCTCCAGGGACACAGAACCAGTAGGTTTTGGTATGTACATTACCTAGAGACACAGGAGAGGAAGCATGGATTCAGTACAGGAACAGGCTCTCAGGTCACAGAACCTGCAAGTCCCACCAGCTGCCGTCTGCCCATGATGGAGCCCCAGGAGAGCCGGTGCTGTAATTCTGACCACAGATGCCAGGTTCCCTGTAGCACACTAGGACGTCAACTGCTGTGGCCACAACACCCTGAATCCTCAGGTTCACTTCCTGGGTTTTTCCCCAGGGCAGAGTCCATGGTCTGAACTTTCTGTTTCCTGGAGGTGCTGGGTGACTGGGGCTCAGGAACATGGGGCACTGGGCAGGTGGGGTTGAGGCCCGGAATCATAATGTACATGAGCCTTGGTGCCAGGAGGAAGGATGCATTCCCAGAGCCCGATGCTCTTCTTGAGCAGCGGTGACCACAGAATTGAGTGCCCTCTGAGCTGAGCTCATGTCTAGAGAGAGCTGTAGGTCTGTGCCCTTGGAGAGGCTGAGCCCCACCCCATCCAGGAGGACATGACAGCAGGCCTTGCAGACACCTCCTCTTCTCTTTCTGACCTCACTTGGCTGACACAGGGCAATGAAGAAGTGCCTTTCCACTGACCCCAGCTCTTCCTGGAAGACTGCCTGCCTGGTGCTGTGGCCCAGCAGCTCCACTCGGGGCTGTGACCCTAAGACATCTCAGATCTCTCCCTTCAGCTCCTGATTCTCCTCCTCTTGGGTCTGGGCCCTCCCCTGTGAGGTCATAATCATGTGACTCCCTGTATTGAGGGACAGAGGCTAGGAGTCCACCTTCTCTACACACAGTGCCTGTGGTCTGTGCCATAAATGACCTAGAGATGCCCACAGCATCCAGTTAGAACTCCAGCCCCCACACCCATCTGGTTCTTTGCAAACAGAACCTTCCATGAAGCTCCTCTTACCAAACTTTAGACAAAACAATAGTCTGTGTAGTCCATTTTCTTTGTAGACTTAGGGGCTTTTCTTTCAGAGAAAACTGAGCCAACTGGGAGGCAGGTGTGTGCAGAGTGCTGCTCAGGGTCACAGGCCACAGAGGGCCACAGAGACAAGGGCATGGTAACTGAGCAGGCTGCCACCTGCCCTGGAGAGCATGGGGAGGGTAGACTGAGTGGCATTTCACTGTGCCAGGTTCCTCTCTGTGCTCCCCGCCTCCAGTCATCACATGAAGGTCTCAAGGGAGCTGTATGGTTCTCCTTCTGCACTTGGGAAACTGAAGTGTTTGCATAAGTGTGCTGCTGGGGACTGTCAGCCCGTGGAACTGGAAGCTAGGCCAATAAATCTCCCTGCTTATGCAGTCCATGTATTTCTCTCTGTATCTAAGTATCTATCTATGTACCTAAGTCTTTATGTATCTATGTTACTATGTATGTATCAACGTGTCTATGTGTCTATCTATGTAACCATGGTCTATGTTTGTATCTATGTAACTTTCAATCTATATATGTATATATGTATTCATGTATCTGTATGAATACCTATGTATCTAAGTGTGTATATATCTACCTATGGTACATGTGTATCCATGTACCTATCATTTTTCTATCTACCTGTCATTTACTTATCTATCCATCTACCTGTCCTCTACTTCTCTATCTATCCACCCATCCCCTCTATCTACATGTTTATCTATCATCTATGTATCTATTCTTTACGTATCATTTATTATCTCTTTATATCTCCATACACCTGTCTTTTTAAAAATTTATTTATTTTATTTTAGTTATTGTTCCAGTACAGTTTTTTTCCTTTTGTTCCCATTCCAACCCACCCACCCATCCCTCCTCACCTGCCTCCCACTTTCTCCCCACCTAGTTTTTGCCCATGTGTCCTGTATATTTGTTCCTGTAAACCCTTCCCATTCTCCCCTGAAATTCCCTCTTCTCTCCCGTTTGGTCACTATCAGCCTGACCTCTATTTCAATGACTTTGACTATATTTTGCTTGTTTATTTTGTTGCTTAGGCTCCTGTTAAAGGTGAGATCATATGGTATTTGTCTTTCACTGCCTGGCTAATTTTACTTAGCATAATGCTCTCCAGTCCATCCATGCTGTTGCAAAGGGTAGGAGCTCCTTCTTTCTTTCTGCTGCATAGAATTCCATTGTGTAAATGTACCATAGCTCTTTGATCCATTCATTTACTGATGGGCACCTAGGTTGCTTCCATCACTTGGCTATTGTAAATTGTGCTGCTATGAACATTGGGGTGCATAGGTTCTTTTGGGTTAGTGTTTCAGTGTTCTTAGGATATAATCCTAGCAGTGGAATTGCTGGGTCAAAAGGAAGATCCCTTTTTAGTTCTCTGAGAAAATTCCATACTGTTTTCCACTGTTGTTGTCCCAGTCTGCATTCCCACCAACAGTGCACTAGGGTCGCTTTTTCTCCACAACCTCTCCAACACTTGTTGTTTGTTGCTTTGTTTATGATGGCTATTATGACTGGTGTGAAGTGGTATCTCATTGTGGCTTTAATTTTCATCTCTGTGATAGCTAGGGATATTGAATATTTTTTATGTGTCTCTGGATCTTCTGTATGTCCTCCTTGGAGAAGTGTGTGTTCAAGTCCTTCGCCCATTTTTTAATTGGGTTGCTTGTCTTCTTAGAGTGGAGTTGTGTAAGTTCTTTATATATTTTGGAGATTAAACCCTTGTCTGAGGTATCATTGGCAAATATGTTTTCCCATACAGTTGGTTATCTTTCTATTTTAATACTGTTTTCTGTAGCTGTGCAGAAGCTTTTTATTTTGATGAGATCCCATTTGTTTATTGTTTCCTATATGCCCCTTGCTCTAGGGGACATGTCTGTAAAAACGTTTCTGTGTAAAATATCTGAGATTTTCCTAACTACGTTCTCCTCTAGGACTTTAATGGTGTCACGGTTTATATTTAAGTCTTTTGTCCACCTTGAATTTATATTTTGTGTACGGTTTAAGTTGGTGCTGAAATCCATACACCTATCTTTTATATATATCTCTATCTTTATCCATCTTTGATGCAATTAATACTAAAGGTCTTTAGATTGACATGGGTTTAGACTGGTTATGAAATATCTCAGTAGAGAAACATTTCAGAAAACAAAACCTCTCTGGACCCAAGGAGGGGACATTAGAGTAGGGCTAGGGGGCACCCAGAGTCACTTCCCTGTGAGACCATGGAAATGAGCCCACAGCATGGACCCTGCACACTTCCCAACCTGTGGGGCCCTGTCCTCCCACCCAGAGTTCAAGGACAGAGAGGACAGTGAGAGGCTGGTTATGGACCACAATACCACCCCCCTTCTGGACCTCTGTGAGTTGGAAGACAGGGGCATAAGCCCAGGGATAAAAAGGGTGACATTCAGGGTGGGGTCTGAGCCCCACCTCAGTCCAGCGTCTAGTCCAGGACCTGCTGAGGCCTGGGAGAGAGTCATTCATGCAGTTCCTGCCCACTCTGGGACACCTGAGCCTCAGCCCCCAGAGGAGGTACTAGGAAGTCCCCCATACTGTTCTGACCCCTGGAAGGGGCAGGCCCGATACAGAAAGGCCATGGGAAGTCTGGGTGGGAGGTGCCTGGGAACTTGAGTCACACCCACTACAGTGGAAGGAAGCTGCCCCCTGGGAGTCATGTGGATCATGGTGGTTTGGAAGTTGCAGTGGAGACAAAGCCTTTCCCTGCAGCACACTGATCTTGACCCCCCAGTTAAGGAGACTAAACAGTGGACATGTTTATCCTGGGCTTCTCTTGCCACTCTCTGCCTGTGTTGCGTGATCCACACCTAGGAGAGGACTCATTTTTACACCTCTAATCCCTGCCACCCAAAGGGCCACTCTGACTGGAGTCCTATGGGTTCCAGGGGGTACTGTATTGTGGTTCAAGTTGAGGAATGTCCCTCTCAAGTCTCTCCTGATGGCTGAAAACACCCCTGGCACCTCACACTGATCTCCAGACCCCTCAGAACCAATATATGCAAAACTGGACCCCTGGTTCTCATCCACTCACAGCTGATTACTCATCACTCTGCTCCTGTTTTCTCAGTGAGGGTTGGGAGTCCAGGACCAGGCAACACAGTCACCCCCAATTCCCTGTATGTCCCTCCTCATGTCCCTCCATCCCAGATCCCTGCTGAGTTCCCTCCACGTGTTCTCACATGTCCTCACATGTACCCACATCCCTGCTGGGGACTGTGTCCCCAATCTGAGCTCCCTTACTCCCTCCTCCACAGCAGCTACTGGGGTGTCCAGGGGACTCTCCCTGCCACCACTGCCCTGTTCTGTCCTGCAGGCGAAGTTACAGAAAATATTGATGACTCTCCTTTACATCTGAAACCCTCAACTTCTGGTTGGATTGCAGACACACCAGATCCCTTAATAATGTGTATCCTCTGGGCGTGTCTACCTCTAGCCACCTCCTGCCCTGCTCTGTGTGACCCCTTGTCACCAGACACATTGGGTTTCTCTCAGCTTCTCATGTCTTAAATTGACAAAGATGTATTAAAAAATATTCACACAGGAGAACAGTTGAACACAGAAAGCAGGGAAGTTGGTGGTTTTCCCAGCTGGATACACCCCATGGAACAGTGGCAGAGGGTCTGGGATCTCACCTCTGAGGCATCATCCCTTTCAGATGCTGCCTTAAACAAGTCACCTTCATTCTGCCAATGGTCTAGTCTTGCCAGTAAGAAGATGCAGAAAGTGCTCTTTCCTTTAGAAGCAACCCCACTGCTGCCCTCTGTGGTCAGAGACAGGAATGTGGGGACACAGGAAACAGGGCCCCAAGACCCACAGCAGGTGGTGTGTCCTGAGGAGGAAGTGCTTGCAAGTGAGAGCCCCTCCCCCAGAGCCCAAGGCCCAGGGCTGGTGAGGGCCTTGCTGTGTATGGGAGGGTTCAGTGGGGGGTCTGCCAAGTGCTGACCTATCAGGGGGCTGGCTGGGTGGGGAGGTGTCAGGTGAGACAGGAGGCAGCACAGGCAGCTGAGGACAGAGAAGCCACCTGTGTTAGTCATTAGAGGGGATGCTGGCAAGTGCTCTGGTGGCAGCTCTCAGTCTGCCCAAGGGGAAGGGAAGTTAGGGCACTTGTGTCGTGGGTACTAGGAATGTGTAATGTATTCATAAGGCCTGATGAGAAAGGGGAGATGCCCCTTTTCTCTGTAATAGTGACTGTCAGGAAGCATCACAGGTAAACCCCACACCTGCTCTAGAGAAGGTGTGTCCTTTCTACCTAACACACCAAGGCACACCCGAGTTCTGTCTTCTCAGCTCCATTTAGAGAAGAGAGACCATCCAGCATCCCACCCTCCCCTCCCCAGCCTGCATGAGAGGGCCTCAAAGGTTCTTGTCTTCAAAGTGGGTGCAAGAAGGTCTGGGTGGCAAAGTGGACCTGTGTGCACCTCTGCCAGCACTGACCACAGACAGTGCCTGTGATCTGGGACCACAGTCACCACCCAGCCCTGGTGAGCACAGCCATCTGCCACTGCTGCAGCCACAGCATGGTTCAGGGCACTGTCTCAGCCTTGCTGCTGTTCCCTGGGCCCTGGGCCTGGGCACAGCCTCCTGCACCAGTGTGTCTCAGTGTCTCTCATATTGTACTCAACCTACACTCAGGACGAGTTTACATTAGCTCTTCCCCTTTGCTCCAGGACATTGAATGAGCAGCTCTGGGAAAACACCTGACCCCACTGTGCTGGCTACAGGCTCTGGCCTTCATTCTCCAGCCCCAGGATCGTGCAGCTGCAGGTCTGGCCATGGACCCCCATGCCAGCTCCCTCCTGGACCTCGGTGAGTGCTGGAATGGAGGAATAATGTGCTGGTACAGAGGGGATGGGAGCCTAGGGAGGGGTTTCATCCTTTTGAGTCCTGACTCCAGCCCAGGAGACTCATGGTTTCTCCTGGCGGTCTGACCCCTCAGCGCTGGCTGCTCCTCAACTCTGACCATGGAAGGTTGATTCATGGAAGTGGGTACCTGGGTGTGGGGATAGGTTCAGTCTGAGTCCTCCTTTGGAAGAGTGCATTGGGGCTTTGTTGAAGGTCAGAGCAAGAAGAGCTATGCTCAGAGGGAATGCTGAGGAGGGAGCTGGACATTCTAAGGGTTTGAGCTCTGCCTCCATCAGGGCCCCTGAGTGCAGCTCCAGGAGGAGGCCAGGCGCTGGGCGTTTCTCTCACCACAGCTTCTCTTCCAGTGCTCTGCCTGGGCCAGACCATCCACATGCAGAACAGTAAGTCTACCTTTTTAATCTTACTTTTAAAATATATGTTGTGTTTTCTGACAATGTATTAATATTCTTTAGAGTCCTCTGACAGCTTATCTTCAGCTGGGATGAGACCCAGGCTCCTCTCTCTGTCTGGATGGATCTGTTCTCACACTGTCTAACTCTGATCTGTGGGGACTCAGTCTTTCTTTCACTTCCACAAACACCCTTGTCCTGCTGGACCTGACCTCCTTGCAGGCTGTCTGTCCTCTCAGTGGGCTTGGCTGGTTTACACTTGGCCTTCAGCTCTGCACCTCTTCCCTGGGACTCCCAGACAGGTTAGCTGTCCCTCGTTGGCCCTGAGACTCCCACCCTCACTCTGGGTGTGTGGATGTGGGTTTGCACAATCCCTTCATCAGCCTCTGTGCTTCCTCTTCCCTCCAAGCAAGGAAGCAGATTCTTGTGTGTCAGTCTCGTGTTTGTGGGGCCAGTGGCACATGGAGACCCTCTGTAAGTGGATGGAGAAGAACTAGGATGTGGATGAAAGAATGAGGGAGGGAATAACAGAGTGAATGGGTGGGGAGCCTCCACCAGTTCCTGCCTCTGTGGGGTTCCAGGGACATGGGTCCTATCTTTGTGTTTCAGGGCTATGATCCCTCTCTTCCCCTCTCCCCAGCCACGTGGCACACATGGGGCTTCAGGACCCTCAATACTAGAAATGAAAACAGGCTGCTAGGAAGATAGAGAATGCAGTGGGGGCAGAGCTCAGTGCTACTCAGAGGATTGCCTTGGGGATAGTAATCCCTTCACACTTGGGTCATGTGACCAGATCTGGGTGGAGCTCCACCCACCCCTTGGACTTCCAGTGCAGCTCTGCTGTCCTCTATGGTCCCCATGGTTTCTCCCAGCTGTTCTTCCTCCCAGCCCAGGTCCCTGCCACATCTCAGACACCTGCTTCCCTCTCCCCACATGTGACCCATCACCCTCACCCTCTGCCCTCCTCCCAGGGTCTCTGTTCCCTAGAAAGAGGTTGTGTGCAGAAAGACATGCCCAGGGCCCATCCCTGCACGGACTCTCCCCACAACTCCAGTGTCACCCTTTGAAAAGCCCAAGGTATGACCAGGACTCGGGGTCCTGTGTCAGGGGGGTCACTGTGCAGTGATGAGGATTCACAGTCACTGGAGTGGGTGTGGGGGATGGTGTTTGGGGAAAGGATGGTGGGGTGGTCTAAACTGGGTTGTGGGGATGGTTGCACAGCTCTGTAAGTTTGCTAAAAGCATGGAAGTGAGCCCAGAAAATGGGGGTCTGTGATAACTGGTGACTTCCTCCTGAGGGACCCTGAGATCTGCTCTGCTTCCTCCCAGGGATCCTGCCCACACCCTCCATCAGTGCTGAGCTGGAGGTGGACCTGTGATCCACTGGGGACAGCCTGTGACCATTGTGTGCTGGGGCCCAGCCTTGGCTGACCTATTCCGTCTGGAGGACAAGAAGAGATATTTCCATGGGGATCAGGCTGTGACGCCTCCATATGGCTTTAAGGGACAGTGGCCAGATGCCACAACTGCGCAGTGAGTGATGACACTGCCAGGAGTTACCGGTGTTGCTATCGCCAAGGGACCTTCTGGTCTGAGTTCAGTGAACCCCTGGAGCTGATGGTGACAGGTGAGGAAGGCTCCACACCACCCTCAGGTTTTCCCCAGGTCCCTGCATCCTGTCCCCAACCCTGTCCTCTGTCGCAGGCTCCCGACCCTCCTGCTGGCACCCAGTCCCGTGGCTCTTGCCCCTGTGCACTCATGTGCCTTGGCCTTCACACCTGGCTCAGGGCCCTGGAACACTGTTCCCATCTAGACACCATGGTGGTCTGGACACTGAGCCCCATCATGGGGTGGGTGGGAGCTGTCTTGCAGGGCTGGGTGGAGATTGGACTTTAAGGGACAGACCCCTTTGAAGGGACCGTTGGTCCTTTCACTCAGAATGGTTTTCAACCTTTTTTTTTGTGCTCGTGGGCAGACTCAGGGGGACCCCAGAGAGTGTTTCCCTTGTGCGTGGTCCATCCACCACTGGGTAAGTCATGTGGTTCATGGGATCCCTGACCAGGGCTAGAAGGTGCTCTGGGGAACCTCTTGGTTGAGGTTATTCGTTCTGTAGTTGGGTTCAACTCCTGAGATGTCCTGGGGTCAGGGTTTAAGTGACTGGCTTAGGGACTGGGGCCAGGAGGGAGGAATTCTTCCTTTAAAACCTGGTATTGTCCCTTCCTTTGCTCTTTATACAGCTGTGACTCAGAGTCCCCTGGGTCAGTGGGCATGTCCAGTTTATTCTGACCTATGACCCCTCACTGACCTGGGGCACTGTGGGAGACACAGTGGTCCTGATAAGTAGGGTTATCTCTCAGGACCTCCTGGCCATGTGGCCAAGTCAGGTGGCTCCCACCCACCCTGTTTCTCTCTGGACCAGGGTGTAACTCCTTTGTGCTAATGTATGCAGGATGACAGGACATTCTGAGTGGTGTCCTGCCTCTCAGAGAAGCAGACGCGGAGAATTCCAATCTGTTGTCCTCGTGTGTCTCTGTCCCCTTTCCTGGGAGTCCAAGGGGAATCCTCTGTATTGAGAGGTGCAGAGAAAGAGGCCAGGTGTGGACGCTGTGGGAGCTGCAGGACCAGGCTGAGAGGGATGTGCCAAGGAGGAAGCTGGGCTCAGGGCTTCTCCTACCCAATACTGGAGCCCCTCCTGGGCTGGGAAGTTGGAACCTCAGCCTGGGGCATCTCCTCCTGGGGGCTCTGCTGGGAAGTGGGCAGTAGGGTGGCAGTGGGGAGGGGTCCTTCTTCTCTCTTGGCAGGTGGACACTCAGGAGGCAGGGACACTGCATCCCCTAGAGGAAGAGGTCTGTTCAGCCTGGGGGTGTGAGAGTCAAGAGAGGAGACTCATCCTGGATCCCTGAGCAAATCTGAGTTTGCAGCTGTGCCCTGCACTGGGGGCCTGTAGGTGGCTGGTAGTGAACCCTGGGGGTGCAGCCCCAGGTGTCATCAGGTGGGGAGTGCAGGGGCTGGGGTTTCCCAGGGAAGGGAGGGTCTGTGTGGGAGAGAAACATTAGTTCTTTCTCACTCCCAGGAACCACCCCTGAACTCACCTCCCCACCCACAGGAGCAGGCTCCCAAAATGTTAAGTCCCCAAGAGAGAGTGCCCAGGGGGAGTGGTCAAAGGGACAAGTCCTGTCTATGGAGTAGAAGCCCCTGTCTCATAGGTCCTGGGCTTGGCCAGGTCTTGCCTGCCTGTCAGTGACGCCCTGTCCTCTGATTCCAGACCCCACCTCCTTGAATTACACTGTGGGGAACTATGTTCACATGGGCCTATCTGGTGTGGTGTTGCTGATCCTGGTGGTGATTCTGGCAGAGGCTGGGCACAGCTGGCACAGGTGGCCACACCCCCCACAGGACTGGAGACAAGAAAGTGAACACCAGAGGAATTAGACTCCAGACCCCAGGAGGACCCCCCAACCCAGTGCCCCAGGCTCCCACTGGAGCCTAAGAGACCCAGAGCCTCACCCATTCTGTGAGTTTCACAGTGAAGTTGGTGAGGTTGCCCTGTGCACGGGACTCTGTCCTGGGAAGTGTGCAGGAGCAGCAGGGACCAGGCCTCCTGTGTGGTCTGGTTCCTTCTCCAGGGTTTGGCTCCAGACCTGACCCTCACCCACTCACAGCCCTGCCCCACTCCTGCTCAGGTCTTCCTTCTCTCCCGGATCTCAGACAGGCCCCAGGTCCCTGCAGCCTCTGCCTCCCTCTTCCTCCTCCTGGAGCCCTGGTTTCTCACCTGCTTTCTGAGGACCGGGCATGTGCTGCTGAAGACTTTGGTCTTGCCCACACCTATCACCTGTGGAACTGCACCTGCTCTTGGCCCCTGCTCACCCACCTCTGTTCCTGGGATGGTCTCTGCCTCCTGCATCTGTCCCCTTGCGTCCCAGCTGACTTGGATCTAATGTCCAGAGAAGGCACATGGACCAAAACCACAGTGAGATATCACCTCACACTCTACAGGAGAACTATTGTTAAAGTTATTTTTAAGTGGTGGGCACTAGACTTACTGGGGGGATCACCTCATAAAGTATGTAAATGTCTAACCCTGTGCTGTACACTTGAAAAAATTTACTCTGTTTCGACTGTAATTGAAGAATAAATTAAACATACTAATCTAAAAACAGCGAGTGTGGCAAGGCTGTGGAGGAGCGGGAGCCCCTGGGCCCCCTGCTGGCGACGCAAAGTGGTGCAGCCTCTAAGCGGATCTGCAGGGCTGTTCCTCAGAACTTGAACAGGGAATCTCCCTACATCCTGCAGCCCCAGGCAGGGTTCCCATGCAGGGAAGTGAGAGCAGGGACTGGACATCTGTATATGCACCCCCAGGACAGCGTGACTCACAAAAGTCAAGGGCATCATAGGCTCCTCAGAGATGGAGGAGGAAGCAGACACTGGGTTCGTGTGACGCCTCCTGAGAAGGTCCCACTGGCTTTGAAGACAAGGGAGGATGGGGCCCTGTGTCACAGAATTCGGGGTCTCTAGATCCTGGAAGACAAGGGAGGGACTCTCCCTGAAACCTCCAGGGGAGAAGGTAGCCCTGCAGACACCTCGAGGTCAGCCCGTTGACTCCCGACTTCCCACATGCTGAGATCACACATCAGGGGAGCTGTGAGCCACCATGCTGGTGCTCATTTGTCACAGCAGCGAGGGGAATCTCAGGAACCTGGGGTCCTGTGGCCCTACACTCTGGGGTCACAGGATGCCCCGAAGTTCTGGAAACCAAGGCTGGGGTTTCCTGTGAAGCCTCTGACCTTGCCCCCTGACCCTTCACCCAAACTGGCCCACCCGAGTCAGACGTCCAGCCGGGCACACCATGGGCTCAGGTCTGGGGTGACAGGGCTTGATTCTGAGATGCCGAGTGTGTGGCTGCGCTGCACCCGCGCTGGGTCCCTGTGCGGCAGGGCCCAGACTGGAGGGCCAGTCACCTGGTTTCCTACAGAGCAGGCCTGGCCAGGGAGACTCCCGCCCTCTTGTCCTCGCAGGGACAGTACCCTGGGAGGGGAGGCTCTCTTGGCGCTCACTGAGGCTCCTCCTCTCCAGGGATGTGGGGGCCCTTCTCTGCTCTGGATCTGAGCCAGTCCCGGGGAGGGAGGGGTTCCTCCAGGGCAGCGCACTGCCTGCAAGGTGCCTGTGTCCTGCTGGGAGCAGGACCCTCCTCCCTTTGAGATGCTGCTCAGCTCCCCAGACTTGTCTGCAGAAGGGCCTTTCCCGCTGTGCTTTCTGAGACATCCGCACTCCTTAGCTGGGCCCCGTCGCGCTGTGTAGAATGACAGGGAGCCCCTGTCCATCTGTGCTCTTGCCCTGGACCAGGGGCCCCCACAGTCTTGGGTCCCTTTCATTGGGAACAATATTTCGAAAGCATTACCTGGGGTTATGTGAACCGAGGACTACTGAAGTTTTGTTCTGTATGGACCACTTAGTATCAGGGAGGATGCATTGTGTCCATCTACACAGGTATCTCCCACCTGGTGTAACATTACAGGTTCACTTATGTTGTACCTGTGCCCCTTTTATGAAAACTCAAATCCTGGCAAATTCATAGATTTCCTATTTTTTTTTTTGGTTTAACCCTGTAGCTATTGTGATTGAATATCAATAAGCTCATATTTATTTTTGTTTCTTTATATTTATGTCAGAGTATGATGTTTCATCTTTTATGACTTTATTGGGTCTTGAATATGTAGAATATTTTCAGGTTTCAGATGTTAGAGCTGCAAAAAGTAGTACAATCAGAGATGAACACTTGATTCTCTCCCCTTCCCCTTGTACCTGCACGTATTGGAGGTGAGTATTTTTGTTAGTTCTGGTTTGCAGAATGAAAAAATAATAAATGAAAAATAGGTAAGCAGACACAAGATCTTATTTTACCTCCTTTATGTTTTTTAATTGTATTTATTTATTTTTAGAAAGAGAGGCAATGAAGGAGAAAGAGAGGAAGAGAAACATCAATGTGTGGTTGTCTCTCACATGCTCTCTACTGGGGACCTGGCTTGTAACCCAGGCTTCTGCCCTGAGTGGGAATTGAACCTGTGACCACTTCCTTCAAATGAGGCCAGCACCCAATCCCCTGAGCCACACCAGCCATGGCTGTGTGTATCTTCTTCATCCATTGATGAGCACCTAGATGGATTCCAGAGCTTGGCTATTGTGAATAATGTTGCAATAAACATGGCAATAGTTTTATGTCTTGGGTACCTTGTTTCCGTTTCCTTTGGATATACAGACAGAATTAAATGGCTGAATGCTATGACTGGCTTATATGTTTAATTTTTTGAGGATCCTCCATACTGTTTTCCATAGTGTCAGGAAGCATCACAGGTAAACCCCACACCTACTCTGGACACGTTGGGGCCTTTCTGCCTTAAACACAAGGCTCACCAGAGTGCTGTTATCTTGGCATCATTTAGAGAACAGAAGCAATCCAGCATCCCACCTTCCCGTCCCCCACACTCAGGAGAGAGCTGCTAAGGGCTCTTGTCTTCAAGTGGGTGCAGGAAGTTGTAGGAGACTTGGTGGATCTGTGGCCCACGAGCGTCTGGAGAGGTCTCAGGGCCAGCATGTCTCTCTCCTGCCCCATGGAATGCAGCCCAGGCAGCCCCCAGCTCCAGGACACCACATGGGGTGTGATTTCAAAGCCACTTCCCTCTTGATGTTCCCATAAAGGCAGTGTTGGCTGCAACACGATAGGAAGAACCAACAGCTCTTCAGAAAATAAAAGACTGTATGCCACACGACAGCTTGAACTCTCAATGCTGCTTTGTTCCCTTAAGAATTCTGTAGGAACTCAGCCCCCAGACTTCCTCCCAAAGAGGACGGATGCTGGGGGTGGGAGGAAGGAAGCAGCTGGGGACAGTCCCCAAACTAAAGGGATGAGAAGTGGACACTGCCCATCATGTCCCCTTCCCCAATCCAGTCCCAGGACCTGAGTAACTGTGAGCTTCCGCATCATTTTAAATTAAAAATATTTCATTTAGTAAAAAATATTTCAAGAGCCTAAGGGATAGCAGATATAAATATGTGTTTACTGATCTCCCCTTCGCTTTCATTCTCAGTGAAGACAGAAAGCACAGGTTTGCGATGGGGCAGGGCTGCCAGGGGGCAGAATGAGTTGTGGGGAGGATGCGGGAATTGTCAGGACACTTCCTCATCTCCTCGTTCATCAGTTCCATTTGAGGGGAAAAATGAGGAAAAGAAACCAACAAAAAGACAGACAGGTACAGGGACACATTCCTGAAGTACAATTCCTAGTCCCACTTGCTGACCTACAAGTCTAGCCTGTCTTTAACCTCAGTGGACCCTGAGGTCACCATGAAGCTGAGACTGAAGCTTCAGAAGGAAGATCATTCCCTAGAGAGTGCTCTGGGATCCTGCAGACAGGCCACCTAGTGACCCCATTCCTGCTGAGTGAGCCCCGCACACGGGTGCCATCTGCCTCGCTGGTGCAGCTCCCAGCAGTCTCTGTCAGTTCCTATAACATGATGTACCCAAACTGCACTGAGAACGGTCTGGAGCTAGGTCTTCCTCTTTGCAGGAGGACGTTGATGCAGCAACCCTGGGAAAACCCCTGACCCATGCTTCCCGTCCAATGTGTCAGCTGCAGGCTCTGTCCTTCACTCTGCAGCTCCAGGACGGTGCAGCCTGCAGGTCTCACCATGGGCCCCCATCCCACTTCCCTCCTGGTCCTCGGTGAGTGCTGGAATGAAGGGATAATGTCCTGGGACAGAGGGGGTGGGAACCTGGGAAGGCATCTCCATCACTTTTGAGCCCTGACTCCAGCCCAGGAGACTCCTGGTGTTTCCTGGGAGACTGGCCCCTCAACTCTGGCCCTGACCCAAGTCTGACCTTGGAAGGTTGAGCCCTAGAAGCGGGTATCTGGGTGTGGGGACAGGTTCAGACTGAGTACCTGCTGGGAGAGGGGATTGGGGCTTTGTTGAAACTCAGAGCCAGAAGAAGGGCTGTGCTCAGAAGTAACGCTGAGGAGGGAGCTGGACATTCTTGGGGGCTGAGCCCTGCCTCCATCAGGGTCCCTGAGTGCTACCCTGGGAGGGGTCCACGTCCAGGGTGTTTCTCTCACCACAGCTTCTCTTCCAGTGCTCTGCCTGGGCCAGACCATCCACATGGAGAACAGTAAGTCTTCCTTTTTAAGCTCACTTTTTAATATATGTTGTGTTTTATGGCAAAGTATTAATGTTCCTTAGAGTCCTCCAATGGCTTATCTTCAGCTGGGATGAGACCCAGGCCCCTCTCTCAGTCTGGATGGGTCTGTTCTCACGCTGTCTGACCCACTGATGTGCTGAGACCCAGCCTTCCATTCACTTGCACAAACATATTGTCCTACTCGCTTGACCCCGTCCCCTCCCCAGCAGACATCTTCTCTCACTGGGTTTGGCTGGTTCACAGTTGGCCTCCGGGTCTCAGCTCAGTGCCTCTTCCCTCTGACTCTCAGAGGAGGTCAGTTGTCAGTCATCTGCCCTGAGACCCTCACACTCACACAGGGTGCTTGTCGCCCACCACGTGTGGCTGTGGATTTGCATGATCAATTCATCATCCTCTGTGCTCCATCTTCCCTGCAGACAAGGGGCAGGTCCTTGTGTGTGAGTCTCATGTTTGTGGGGCCAGTGGCACATGGGAACCTCTGTAGATGGATGGAGGGGAACTAGGATGTGGATGAAAGAATGAGGGAGGGAGGGAGTGAATGAATGAGTGGGGAGCCCTGGCCAGCGCCTGTTTCTGTCGGGGATCATGTGCTGTGGTGCCATCTTCCTGTTTCAGCTATACCAGCCCTCACTTCCCCCTCCCTGGCCATGTGGCACACATGTATTTCCAGGACCCCCAATACTAGAAATGGGAACAGGATGCAAGGAAGGTAGAGAATGCAGTGGGAACACAGGTGAGTGCTGTTCAGAGGATTGCCCTGGAGTCAGGAATCACCACCCACTTGGGTCATGTGATCAGATATTGGTAGAGGTCTACTCTCCCACCCTCCCGCCCCCGGGGACTAGTAGGGGAGCTCTGCAGCTCCCATTGGTCCCCACAGTGTTACCCAACTGCCCTTCAGACCCGGCCCAGTTCACTCCCACATGTCAGACTCTTGCTTCCCTGTTCCCACAGGTGATCTCTCACTCTCATCCTCTGCCCCCCTCCCAGAGTCTCTGTCCCTTAAAGAGCAGTCATGGGCAGAAAGACATGCCTAGAACCCCAGCCTGCCTTGACACCTCCAGTGTCACCCTGAGAAAAGCCCAACATGTGACTCGGACTCAGGGTCCTGTGTCAGGGGGTCACTCTGCAGTGATGCCGATTCTCTGTCACCTGGAGTGGTTGTGGGCAGTGGTGTTTGGGGAAAAAATGGTGGGATGTTATAAATTGGGTTGTAGGAATGGTTGCACAGCACTGTAAGTTTGCTAAAAATATGGAAGTGAACTCAGAAAATAGGGGACTGTGAGTGTGGTGACTTCCCTCTGAGGGATCCTGAGATCTGCTCTGCCTCCTCCCAGGGGTCCTGCCCAAACCCTTCATCAGGGCCGAGCCAGGACCTGTGATCATCTGGGGACAGCCTGTGACCATCGTGTGCAGGGGCCCAGCCTGGGCTGACACATTCCGTCTGGAGGAGCAGAATGGAAGATCTGTCTACAAGGATCAGACAACCATGTCTCAGCGTGGTTCACACTGGACAGAGGCCACATTCCACATTGACATGGGGAATGAATTCACTGCTGGGAGGTATTTCTGCCACTACTTGAAAGGGTCCAAATGGTCTGAGCACAGTGAGATCCTGGAGCTGAAGGTGACAGGTGAGGACGTCTCCACTCTACCCTCAGGTTTGCCCCAGGCCCCTGCACCCTGTCCCCACCACCATCCTCTGTTCCAGGCTCCCTGCCCTCCTGCTGGCCCCCAGCCCTGTAGCTCCCATGCCCCTCTGCACTCATTTCCTTTGGTCTTCACACCTGACTCAGGGCCCTGAGCTCTGGACCCTTCCTGACTCCACGACAGCCAGGACACTGAGCCTGGCAATGTTGTGGACACAGAGCTGTCCCTGCAGGGCTGGGTGGGGAGTGGACTCCCAGAGGTCAGTTGGAAACAGACCCCCTTTGGTGAGACAGGTTTCACACCCCACAGGATGGTGTTTTACTGTCCTTTTTCCTGGGCCAGACTTGTTGGGGCACCAGGTAATATGTCCTGTATGCATGATTGATCCTTTTTGGAAAGTCATGTGGTCCAGGGGCCATGACCAGGTGTGAATGTTGCTTTGCAGAATTTGGGGTTGAAGCTGTGTTTACCAGTGTGTTCAGGCCTGAGATGTCCTGGACTTAGAGTCCACCAGGGACACTCTGACCCCTTCCATGTGCTCCTGGGTTTCACAGGATCAATTCCTTGCTGACTCATGGGGTGAGGAGCAGCATGGTGGTGGGAGGTGAGAGGAGTGACCACTTGCCCTCAGCAGAACTGAGTAGGGGGCTCTCCCTGACTCTTGCCCCCCATTTCTCAGGAATGTGAGGAGTCATCTGGGACTGAGTGATGGACTGATGTGGCCTGTGGGTGGACGATCAGGGTGGAGAGGGGCCAGGCTGATTGGGAAGGAACCCAGGCAGCTCCCATATAGTATCAGCCTTCTCCTGCCCTGTTCACAGGAGCCCCCAGAGTCATCAGCTCCACTCCAACCACACTCACAAAGCCCCCCTCCACAGCTGGTGAGTAGAGATTTCAGAGCAGAGGGGTTTTGGGGGTCTCTGTGCTTGGGAACAGTTTCTGGGGTCCAACCCACTGCCCTGGGCTAAGAGAGTCAGAGACAGCCATATACCATATGACCTCACTTCTGTGTGGAGTCTAATGAACAAAATAATGTAACAAACAAAGTAGAAACACAGGCACAGATACACAGAACAGAATGACAGCTGTCAGATGAGAGGGGTTGGGGACTGGGTGAACAGGGTGAAGGATTAATTTTAAAAAATTTACATATACGTATATATATAAGTATACACGTATATACATATATGTACTTGATGCATAGACACATTTATTTAACTTCAATATCAATGGATTCAATAAAATGTGGTTACCAATTTGGACAGAACTGACATACAGTATTTCCATCCTCAAAGAAAGTTTCACCAGCAGAGCGACACTGGAGAGAACAGGTGAGGGTCCCAGAGCCAGGGAGACCCCATGGGTGGGGAGCAGGGACACTCAGAGCCTCCTCTGCCCAGCTCTGGCCTTCGATGCATGTCCCCCTGATTCCTCACTCCTAGGTCACATGCAGACAAATTCCCTGGACACTAAGACGAGCAGTGAGTGATGGGGGTCAGAGGGCCATGGACCTGGAGTCTGCTTCTTGGGGGAGGGAAAGAATGGGTCTTGGTGTCCATCACATTCCAGCTACCCCATCTTTCTGTGGACAGGGGACATCCACACTCAGGACCCCTGTTTGTAAAATGGAGGTGATGGTTCCCATGTGGCAGGACTCTGAGGCATGTGAGAGATTATCCATGTGGGTGAGAACATGCCAAGCCCCCAGCACAGGCATGGTATGCAGGAGGTGCTCAGTAAATGCACACTGCTAATATCCTTGATTCCATCTCCCCTGGTCCCCCAGTTCTGTCACCAGAGCATCTTTATATTCTTGTTGGGATCTGTGTGGCCTCTCTGCTTTGTCTCCTCCTCCTGGCCCTCCTCTTAGTCCACCATCATCGTCAGAAAAAACGTGGTGAGTTTCAGGGTCAGGGTGAGGTCATGTGGGAAGGCATTTGGGGTGCTGGGAAGGCAACATCCCTCCTAATTCACATCCCTGACTGTCCTCAGGGCTCCCCAGCAGCAAGGATGAGGAACCAAGGCCCCAGGAGAGGTAAGAGCCCCCTGGGAGTGACCATGCATCCCCTCTTCCAGTTCTCTGCCTCCAGGTGCCCCCCCACCGCCCACCATGCTTACCTGTTCTTTCTCCTCAGGCTCAGCCCAACAGATGACCTCAAAGAGAGCTCAGCAGGTAAAGGGACAAGGAGAGGGGACCTCTTGGGAGGAGGGCAATGACATTCAGTGCCATTCCAGAAGCAGTGGGGGTGGGTGGGTATCTGGGAACATTGTAGGCTCTTCTGGAGGAGGAGGGTATGAAATCGGACCCTGTGAATTCTCAGGCGCATTTGGCTTCAAAGGTCCACCCCCAAGAGCTGACCACTGTTCTCTCCCCTCCAGATGTGGCCACCATAGTGGATGCACTTCCTGAGGAAAATGGAGACATGCACAGCCCAGTGAGTCCTTGTATTTGCCACTGGTTTCTGGGTAGCAGAGCACCCCCACCTTAACAGGTTCACAAAATCATCCCAGCGTCCTGGGTGAGGATTTGGAAGCAGATGGAATGTGCTGGGTGGTGCTGGCTCATGGACTCTTGTGAGGTTGCTGTGCAGACGACGAGGACTGTGTCCAGCTGAAGGCTAGACCTGGGCTGCATGGTCCACATGTAGGGTGGCACCCCTGCAGGGGTGGGGGTGGGAGGCCTCAGTTCCTCTGGGGGTGGGTGGGCTCCTTCATGGCAGCTTGCCCTCCCAGAGGGAGAGATGCCAGAGTGGATGGGCTGAAGCCACAGTGTGTTTTCTGGCCACTCCTTGGAGGTGACAGGCCCTCACTTCTGCCATGTTCTGTTGGTCACAGAGACCAACTCTGACTTTGTGTGGAAGGAGGCCACACAATGGAGATTTGGGAGGTGGCATCACAGAGCCCACATGGAGGCTGTCTTTCCAGTCTTTCCTTCCCACAGCCCCCACCCCCCAGCCTCGGCCACACTAACTTAGTCTGGGTCTGTCCCTCAGAGCCCTGCTGCAGGAGACCCCGAGGAGGTGACATATGCCCAGCTGGACCAGCAGGCCCTCACATGGAGAGCAGCTCGCACCGAGTCCCCACAGCCCATGGAACCCACAGCTGAGTCCAGCATGTATGCAGCCTTCCCCAGACACTGACTTCAGGACCACCTAGCCTCTGCACCTCGAGACACAGGACACCACTCTTGCAGAGGCTTGTAGCAGCCACTTGGAGGACTTCCCTGTTAAACCATCTCCTTCCTGAAAGTCATCAACACATTTTTGCTGGAGGCAAGACCTGGACTTCGGGGACCCCTACTGAACATGCAGGAGGTTCACTAACCAGGTGGCTCCT
Source organism: Phyllostomus hastatus (assembly GCF_019186645.2). Taxonomy (NCBI): domain Eukaryota; kingdom Metazoa; phylum Chordata; class Mammalia; order Chiroptera; family Phyllostomidae; genus Phyllostomus; species Phyllostomus hastatus. The sequence continues at coordinate 235,453 of NW_025334021.1, forward strand.
CCTACAACCCACCAGATTGGAGAAGCACAGTTGTAATACTTGTTTCCAGAGACCCAGCTACTGGCATCTGGCTGTTTCCAGAGACCCAACTAATGTTGTCAGGCAGTTTCCAGATACCCATCTAATGTCCAGCAGTTTTCAGATACCCATCTAACGTCCAGCAGTTTCCAGAGATGCAGCTAATGTTGCCCAGCTGTTTTCAGCAGACCCCGCTTGCTGGTCAAACTGGCTGCCCCATCAGGTTACAAGGAGTCTTTACCCTGAGAACCTCTAGGGGGTGCAAGTGTCTCCTTCAGATAATTTAGCTTTTTAAATAGAAAGAAGAAACTTGCATGCTTGTTACAGGCCTGGTATTAAAAATGTTATTCTATATTAAAAGAACATTTTAAAAGTTCAGACAAAACTCAGCCAGGTCTTTTAAACACTCAATTGCTACTTAAGTTCTGCAAAATATTAGCATATCAAATTCTGGTTCAAAGCCCCCATGGTACCTGCAATCTCTCCTCTGTCTTGATTTTTTAAAACTAGGCTCTGAAACACTCACTAACTTGGCCAAGGTTGGCTACCTCTGACCTCAGGAGAGAAAAACATCTCACTATCCAGGAGGTTTCTGTCCTGGCTCAGAGAGGGTGGGTGTCCAGCCTTCCTCCTCAATTTTAAATTATACTGATCTTTCATGAGCCATTTCTACTCAGGGGTGATTTTCCTCCAGGAATTTGCTTTCCAATTCTCTATTTTTATCTTTATTGGGGTTCCATCATGGATTGAATTTCTGTCTTTCCGTATGTCATCTCTTTGTTACTTTTGATCTATCAGTGCCTTAGTGTGGGTTCTCCAGGGACACAGAACCAGTAGGTTATGGTATGTATGTTACCTAGAGACACAGGAGAGGAAGGATGGATTCAGTACAGGAACTGGCTCACAGGTCACAGCACCTGCAAGTCCCACCAGCTGCTGTCTGCACATGGTGGAGACCCAGGAGAGCCAGTGCTATAATTCTGACCACAGATGCCGGGTTCCCTGTAGCACACCGGGACACCAACTGCTGTGGCCACAACACCCTGAATTTTCAGGTTCACTTCATGGGTTCTTCCCAAGGGCAGAGTCCATGGTCTGAACCTTCTGTTTCTTGGAGGTGCTGGGTGATTGGGGCTCAGGAACATGGGGCACTGGGCAGGTGGGGTTGAGGCCCAGTATCATAATGCACATGGGCCTTGGTGCCAGGAGGGAGGGCACACTCCCAGAGCCCGATGCTCTTCTCCTTGAGCATCAGTGACCACAGGACCGTGTGCCCCCTGGGCTGAGCTCATGTCTAGAGAGAGCTGTAGGTCTGTGCCCTTGGAGAGGCTGAGCCCCAGCCCGTCCAGGAGGACATGACAGCTGGCCTTGCAGACACCTCCTCTTCTCTATCAGACCTCATCTGGCTGACCTAGGACAATGAGCAAGTCCCTTCCTGCTGACCCCAGCTCTTCCTGGGAGACTGCCTGCTTGGTGCTGTGGCCCAGAAGCCCCTCCCTGGGCTGTGACCCTGAGACATCTCAGATTTTTCCCTTCAGGTCCTGATTCTCCTCCTCTTGGGACTGAGCCCTCCCCTGTGAGGTCATAATCATGCACTCCCTGTAGTTAGGGACAGAGGCTAGGAGTCCACCTTCTCTCCACACACTGCCTGTGATCTGTGCCATAAATGACCTAGAGATGCCCACAGCTTCCTGTTAGAACTCCAGCCCCCCCACCCATCTGTTTCTTTGCAAACACAACCTTCCATGAAGCTCCTCTTACCAAACTTTGGACAAAATAACAGTCTGTGTAGTCCATTTGTCTCTGTAGACTTAGGGGCTTTTACTTCTAAGAGAACTGAGCCAACTGGGAGGCAGGTGGGTGCTGAGAACAGCCCAGGGTCACAGGCATACAGGGACACAGAGACAAAGGCATGGTGACTGAGCAGGCTGCCACCTGCCCTGGAGAGCATGGGGAGGGTAGACTAAGTACCCTTTCACTGTGCCAGGTTCCTCTCTGTGCCCACCCCCCCAAGTCATCACATGAAGGTCTCAAGGGAGCTGTATGGTTCTCCTTCTGCACTTGGGAAACCGAAGTGTTTGCATAAGTGTGTTGCTGGGGACTGTCAGCCTGTGGAAGCAGAAGCCAGGCCATTAAGTCTCCCTGCTTATGCTGTCCATGTATTTCTCTCTGTATCTATCTATGTACGTAAGTCTTTATGTATCTATGTTACTATCTAAGTATCAAAGTGTCTATGTGTCTGTCTATGTAACTATTGGTCTATGTATGTATCCATGTAACTTTCAATCTATATATTTATGTATGTACTCATGTATCTGTATGAATATCTATGTATCTAAGTGTGTATATATCTATCTATGGTACATATGTATCCATGTACCTATCATTTTTCTGTCTACCTATCATTTACTTATCTATCCATCTACCTGTCTTCTACTTCTCTATCTACCCACCCATCCCCTCTATCTACATGTTTATCTATCATCTATGTATCTATTCTTTACCTATCTATCATTTATCATCTCTTTGTATCTCCATACACCTATCTTTTTTTAATTTACTTATTTTATTTTAGTCATTGTTCCAGTACAGTTTTCTGCCTTTTCTTCCCATTCCAGCCCACCCACCCATCTCTCCCCACCTGCTTCCCACTTCCACCACCCTAGTTTTTGCCCATGTTTCCTTTATATTTGTTCCTGTAACCCTTCCCATTCTCCCCTGAAATTCCCTCTTCTCTCCCCTCTGGTCACTGTCAGCGTGACCTCTATTTCAGTGACTTTGACTGTGTTTTGCTTGTTTGTTTGTTTTGTTGTTTAGGTTTCTGTTAAAGGTGAGATCATATGGTATTTGTCTTTCACTGCCATGCTTATTTCGCTTAGCATAATGCTTTCCAACTCCAACCATGCTGTGCAAAGGGTAGGAGCTCCTTTCTCGCTGCTGCATAGAATTCCATTGTGTAAATGTACCATAATTTTTGATGCATTCATTTACTGATGGGCACCTAGGTTGCTTCCAGTCCTTAGCTATTGTAAGTGGTGCTGCTATGAACATTGGGGTGCATAAGTTCTTTTGGATTGGTGTTTCAGTGTTCTTAGGATATAGTCCCCACAGTGGAATTGCTGGGTCAAAAGGCAGATCCATTTTTAGTTTTCTGAGGAAGTTCCATACTGCTTTTTATAGTGGTTGTACCAGTCTGCAGTCCCACCAACAGTGCACTAGGGTTCCCTTTTCTCCACAACCTCTCCAACACTTGTTGTTTGTTGCTTTGTTTATGATGGCCATTCTGACTGGTGTGAGGTAGTATCTCATTGTGGTTATAATTTTCATCTCTCTCATAGCTAGTGATATTGAACATCTTTCAATGTGTCTCTGGATCCTGTGTATGTCCTCCTTTGAAAAGTGTCTGTTGAAGTCCTTTGTCCATTTTTTACATTGGGTTGCTTGTTTTCTTAGAGTGTAGTTGTGTAAGTTCTTTATATATTTTGGAGATTAAACCCTTGTCTGCAGTATCATTGGCAAATATGTTTTGCCAATATTGGTTCTCTTTTTATTTTAATACTGTTTTCCTTAGCTGTGCAGAAGCCTTTTATTTTGATGAGATCCCATTTGTTTATTCTTCCCTTTATGTCCCTTGCTCTAGAGGACATGCCAGTAAAAATGTTTCTGTGTAAAATATCTGAGATTTTCCTACCTACGATCTCTAGGACTTTAATGATGTCACAGTTTATATTTAAGTCTTTCATCCACCTTGAATTTATTTTTGTGTAAGGTGTAAATTGGTGCTAAAGTCCATACACCTATCTTTTATTTATATCTCTATCTTTATCCACCTGTGATGCAGTTAATACCATAGGTCTTTAGATTGACATGGGTTCAGCCTGGTTATGAAATATCTCAGTAGAAAAACATGTCAGAAACCAAAACCTGTCTGGGGCCAAGGAGGGAACATTAGAGTTGGGCCTGGGGGCACCCAGACTCAGTTCCTGTGAGACCATGGAAATAAGCCCACAGCATGGACCCTGCACACTTCCCAACCTGTAGGGTTCTGTCTTCCCACCCAGAGGATAGGAACAAAGAGGACGGTGAGAGGCTGGCTATGGAGCACAATACCACCCCCTTCTGGACCTCTGTGAGTTGGAACACAGGGGCAGGACCCCTGGGACAAAAGGGGGGGCATTCAGGTTGGTGTCTGGGCTCCACCTCATTCCAGCCTCTAGTCCAGGACCAGGAGGGCTCTGGGAGAGAGTCAGTCATGCAGGCCCTGCCCACTCTGGGGCACCTGGGCCTGAGTCTCCAGAGGAGGGACTAGGAAGTCCCCTAACTTGTTCTGACCCTGGGAAGGGCCAGGCCCGATACAGAAAGGCCATGGGATTTCTGGGTGACAGATGCTTGAGAACTTGAGTGAAACCCACTACAGAGGAAGGAAGCTGCCCATTGGGAGTCATGCAGATCAGGGTGGTTTGGAAGTTGCAGTGGAGACAAAGCCTTTCCCTGCAGCACACTGATCTTGACCCTCAGTTAAGGAGACTAAACAGTGGACATGTTTACCCTGGGCTTCTCTTGCCACTCTCTTCCTGTGCTGGGTGATCTACACCTAGGAGAGGACTTATTTTTACACAACTAATCCCTCCCACCACAAGAGTGCTCTGACTGGAGTCCTGTGGGTTCCAGGAGGAACTGAACTCTGCTTCAATTTGAGGATTGTTCCTCCCAAGTCTCTCCTGATGGCTGCAAACACTCCCACCATGTCACACTGATCTCCAGAACCCTCAGAGCCAATAAATGCAAAACTGGACCCCTGATTCTCGCCCACTCACACCTGACTCCTTATCAGTCTGGTCCTGTTTTCTCAGTGAGGGTTGAGAGTCCAGCACCAGGGAACACAGTCACCCTAAATTCCCTGTATGTCCCTCCTCATGTCCCTCCATCTGAGATCCTTCTGAGTTCCCTCCACATGTCCGCACATGTCCTCACTTGTTCCACGTCCCTGCTGGGGACTGTGCTCCCAATCTGAGCTCCCTCACTCCCCTCTGCACAGCAGCTATTGGGGTGTTCAGGGGAATCTCCACCCGGCTATGCCACCATAGCCGTGTTCTGTCCTTCAGATGAATTGAGAGAAAATATTGTTGACTCTCCTTTCCATCTGAAACCCTTAACTGGTTGGACTGCAGCCACATCACATCCCTTATCAATGTGGCTTTTCTTGCCGTGTCCACCTCTAGCCACCTTCTGCCCTGCTCTGTCTGACCTTTTATTGCCAGACACATTGGGTTTCTCTCAGTTTCTCTTGTCTTCAATTAAAAAGATGTATTAAAAATATTCACACAAGAGAACAGTTGAACACAGGAAGCAATGAAGTTGGTGGTTTTTCCCAGCTGGATACATTCCATGGAACAGTGACAGAGCATCTGGGATCTCACCTTTGAGGCATCGTCCCTTCCAGATGCTGCCTCACACAAGTCACCTGTCATTCTACCAATGGTCTGGTTCTGCCAATAAGGAGATGCAGAAAGTGATCTTTCCTTCAGAAGCAACCCCACTCATGCCCTCTCTTGTCAGGGACAGGAATGTGGGGACACAGGAAACAGGGCCCCAAGACCCACAGCAGGTGGTTTGTCCTGAAGAGGAAGTGCTGTCATGTGAGAGCCCCTCTCTCAGAGGAGGCTGTCCCAGAGCCCAGGGCCCAGGGCTGGTGAGGGCCCTGCTGAGTATTGGGGGGGGCCTGCCAAGTGCAGACCCATGATGGGGCTGGCTGGGTGGGGAGGTGATGGGTCAGACAGGAGGCAGCACAGGGAGCTGAGGACAAAGGAGCCACTTGTGTCAGTCATTAGAAGGAGGGCCAGCAGGTGCTCTGGCGGCAGCTCTCTGTCTGCCCAACAGAAAGGGAAGTTTGGGCACTTGCTATCAGGGGTTCTAGGAATGTGCAGTGTGTTCACAGGGCCTGATGAGAAAGGGGGCAATGAGATGCCCCTTTTCTCTGTAAAGGTGACTGTCAGGAAGCATCACAAGTAAACCTCAAACCTGCTCTTGAGAGGGCGTGTCCTGTCTGCCTAACACACCAAAGCTCACCCAAGTTCTGTCTTCTCGGCATCACTTAGAGAAGAGAGACCAACCAGCATCCTGCCCTCCCCTCCCCAGCACGCATGAGAGGGCCTCCAAGGGTTTTGTCTTCAGAGTGGGTGCAAGGTGGTCTGGGTGACAAGGTGGACCTGTGTACACCTCTGCCAGGACTGACCACAGACAGTGACTGTGATCTGGGGCCACAGTCGCTACCCAGCCCTGGTAGACACAGCTATTGGCCCCTGCTGCAGTCCCACCACTGTTCTGGGCACCATCTCAGCCCTGCTGCTGTTCCCTAGGCCCTGGGCATGGGCACAGCCTCCTGCACTGGTCACGGCACCTGTCTCTCTCAGTGTCTCGCAAGAATTTTATTCAACCTGCTCTCAGGGCCATCTTCATTAGCTCTTCCCTTTTGCTCCAGGACATTGATGTAGCAACTCCCAGAAAACCCCTGACCCCACACTTCCTGACCACTGTGCCAGCTGCAGGCTCTTTCCTTCACCCTCATTCTCCAGGACGGTACATGCTGTAGGTGTGGCCATAAGCCCCCATGCCAGCTCCCTCCTGGTCCTGGGTGAGTGCTGGAATGGAGAGATAATGTCCTGGGACAGAGCGGGTGGGAGGCCTGGGATGGGTTTCATCCATTTTGAATTCTGACTCCAACTCAGGAGACTCATGGTCCCCCTGGGGGTCTGATCCCTGAGCTCTGGCCCTGACCCAAGTCTCAACATGGAAGGTTGAGCTCCGGAAGTGGGTACCTGGGTGTGGGGACAGGTTCACACTCAGTATCTTTTTGGGAGAGTGGATTGGGGCTTTGCTGAAACTCAGAGCCAGAAGAAGGGCTGTGCTCAGAGGTAATGCTGAAGAGGGAGCTGAAGTTTCTTGAGGTCTGAGCCTCTTCTCTATCAGGCCCCTGAGTAGAGCCCTGGGAGGAGGCCGGGTGCTGGGTGTTTTTCTCACCACAGCTTCTCTTCCAGTGCTCTGCCTGGCCAGACCATCCACATGCAGAACAGTAAGTCTACCTTTTTAATCTTACTTTTAAATATATGTTGTGTTTTCTGACAATGTATTAATATCCTTTAGAGTCCTCTGACAGCTTATCTTCAGCTGGGATGAGACCCAGGCTCCTCTCTCTGTCTGGATGGATCTGTTCTCACACTGTCTGACTCTGATCTGTGGGGACTCAGTCTGTCTTTCACTTCCACAAACACCCTTGTCCTGCTGGACCTGACCTCCTTGCAGGTTGTCTGTCCTCTCAGTGGGCTTGGCTGGTTTACACTTGGCCTTCAGCTCTGCACCTCTTCCCTGGGACTCCCAGACAGGTTAGCTGTCCCTCGTTGGCCCTGAGACTCCCACCCTCACTCTTGGTGTGTGGATGTGGGTTTGCACAATCCCTTCATCAGCCTCTCTGCTCCCTCTTCCCTCCAAGCAAGGAAGCAGATTCTTGTGTGTCAGTCTCGTGTTTGTGGGGACAGTGGCACATGGAGACCCTCTGTAAGTGGATGGAGAAGAACTAGGATGTGGATGAAAGAATGAGGGAGGGAACAACAGAGTGAATGGGTGGGGAGCCTCAACCAGTTCCTGCCTCTGTGGGGCTCCAGTGACATGGGTCCTATCTTTGTGTTTCAGGGCTATGATCCCTCTCTTCCCCTCTCCCCAGCCACGTGGCACACATGGGGCTTCAGGACCCTCAATACTAGAAATGAAAACAGGCTGCTAGGAAGATAGAGAATGCAGTGGGGGCAGAGCTCAGTGCTGCTCAGAGGATTGCCTTGGGGATAGTAATCCCCTCACACTTGGGTCATGTGACCAGATCTGGGTGGAGCTCCACCCACCCCTTGGACTTCCAGTGCAGCTCTGCTGTCCTCTATGGTCCCCATGGTTTCTCCCAGCTGTTCTTCCTCCCAGCCCAGGTCCCTGCCACATCTCAGACACCTGCTTCCCTCTCCCCACATGTGACCCATCACCCTCACCCTCTGCCCTCCTCCCAGGGTCTCTGTTCCCTAGAAAGAGGCTGTGTGCAGAAAGACATGCCCAGGGCCCATCCCTGCACGGACTCTCCCCACAACTCCAATGTCATCCTTTGAAAAGCCCAAGGTATGACCAGGACTCGGGGTCCTGTGTCAGGGGGGTCACTGTGCAGTGATGAGGATTCACAGTCACTGGAGTGGGTGTGGGGGATGGTGTTTGGGGAAAGGATGGTGGGGTGGTCTAAACTGGGTTGTGGGGATGGTTGCACAGCTCTGTAAGTTTGCTAAAAGCATGGAAGTGAGCCCAGAAAATGGGGGTCTGTGATAACTGGTGGCTTCCTCCTGAGGGACCCTGAGATCTGCTCTGCTTCCTCCCAGGGATCCTGCCCACACCCTCCATCAGTGCTGAGCTGGAGGTGGACCTGTGATCCACTGGGGACAGCCTGTGACCATTGTGTGCTGGGGCCCAGCCTTGGCTGACCTATTCCGTCTGGAGGACGAGAAGAGATATTTCCATGGGGATCAGGCTGTGACGCCTCCATATGGCGTTAAGGGACAGAGGCCAGATGCCACATCCGCGCAATGAGGGATGACATTGCCAGGAGTTATCGGTGTTGCTATCGTCAAGGGACCTTCTGGTCTGAGTTCAGTGAACCCCTGGAGCTGATGGTGACAGGTGAGGAAGGCTCCACACCACCCTCAGGTTTTCCCCAGGTCCCTGCATCCTGTCCTCAACCCTGTCCTCTGTCCCAGGCTCCCTACCCTCCTGCTGGCACCCAGTCCTGTGGCTCTTGCCCCTGTGCACTCATGTGCCTTAGCCTTCACACCTGGCTCAGGACCCTGGAACACTGTTCCCATCTAGACACCATGGTGGTCTGGACACTGAGCCCCATCATGGGGTGGGTGGGAGCTGTCTTGCAGGGCTGGGTGGAGATTGGACTTTAAGGGACAGACCCCTTTGAAGGGACCGTTGGTCCTTTCACTCAGAATGGTTTTCAACCTTTTTTTTTGTGCTCGTGGGCAGACTCAGGGGGACCCCAGAGAGTGTTTCCCTTGTGCGTGGTCCATCCACCACTGGGTAAGTCATGTGGTTCATGGGATCCCTGACCAGGGCTAGAAGGTGCTCTGGGGAACCTCTTGGTTGAGGTTATTCGTTCTGTAGTTGGGTTCAACTCCTGAGATGTCCTGGGGTCAGGGTTTAAGTGACTGGCTTAGGGACTGGGGCCAGGAGGGAGGAATTCTTCCTTTAAAACCTGGTATTGTCCCTTCCTTTGCTCTTTATACAGCTGTGACTCAGAGTCCCCTGGGTCAGTGGGCATGTCCAGTTTATTCTAACCTATGACCCCTCACTGACCTGGGGCACTGTGGGAGACACAGTGGCCCTGATAAGTAGGGTTATCTCTCAGGACCTCCTGGCCATGTGGCCAAGTCAGGTGGCTCCCACCCACCCTGTTTCTCTCTGGACCAGGGTGTAACTCCTTTGTGCTAATGTATGCAGGATGACAGGACATTCTGAGTGGTGTCCTGCCTCTCAGAGAAGCAGACGCGGAGAATTCCAATCTGTTGTCCTCGTGTGTCTCTGTCCCCTTTCCTGGGAGTCCAAGGGGAATCCTCTGTATTGAGAGGTGCAGAGAAAGAGGCCAGGTGTGGACGCTGTGGGAGCTGCAGGACCAGGCTGAGAGGGATGTGCCAAGGAGGAAGCTGGGCTCAGGGCTTCTCCTACCCAATACTGGAGCCCCTCCTGGGCTGGGAAGTTGGAACCTCAGCCTGGGGCATCTCCTCCTGGGGGCTCTGCTGGGAAGTGGGCAGTAGGGTGGCAGTGGGGAGGGGTCCTTCTTCTCTCTTGGCAGGTGGACACTCAGGAGGCAGGGACACTGCATCCCCCTAGAGGAAGAGGTCTGTTCAGCCTGGGGGGTGTGAGAGTCAAGAGAGGAGACTCATCCTGGATCCCTGAGCAAATCTGAGTTTGCAGCTGTGCCCTGCACTGGGGGGCCTGTAGGTGGCTGGTAGTGAACCCTGGGGGGTGCAGCCCCCAGGTGTCATCAGGTGGGGAGTGCAGGGGCTGGGGTTTCCCAGGGAAGGGAGGGTCTGTGTGGGAGAGAAACATTAGTTCTTTCTCACTCCCAGGAACCACCCCTGAACTCACCTCCCCACCCACAGGAGCAGGCTCCCAAAATGTTAAGTCCCCAAGAGAGAGTGCCCAGGGGGAGTGGTCAAAGGGACAAGTCCTGTCTATGGGGTAGAAGCCCCTGTCTCATAGGTCCTGGACTTGGCCAGGTCTTGCCTGCCTGTCAGTGACCCCCTGTCCTCTGATTCCAGACCCCACCTCCTTGAATTACACTGTGGGGAACTATGTTCGCATGGGCCTATCTGGTGTGGTATTGCTGATCCTGGTGGTGATTCTGGTAGAGGCTGGGCACAGCTGGCACAGGTGGCCACACCCCCCACAGGACTGGAGACAAGAAAGTGAACACCAGAGAAATTAGACTCCAGACCCCAGGAGGACCCCCCGACCCAGTGCCCCAGGCACCCACTGGGGCCCAAGAGACCCAGAGCCTCACCCATTCTGTGAGTTTCACAGTGAAGTTGGTGAGGTTGCCCTGTGCACGGGACTCTGTCCTGGGAAGTGTGCAGGAGCAGCGGGGACCAGGCCTCCTGTGTGGTCTGGTTCCTTCTCCAGGGTTTGGCTCCAGACCTGACCCTCACCCACTCACAGTCCTGCCCCACTCCTGCTCAGGTTTTCCTCCTCTCCCGGATCTCAGACAGGCCCCAGGTCCCTGCAGCCTCTGCCTCCCTCTTCCTCCTCCTGGAGCCCTGCATTCTCACCTGCTTTCTGAGGACCGGGCATGTGCTGTGAAGACTTTGGTCTTGCCCACACCTGTCACCTGTGGAATTGCACCTGCTCTGGGCCCCTGGCCACCCACCTCTGTTCCTGGAGTGGTCTCTGCCTCCTGCATCTGTCCTCTTGGGTCCCTGCTGACTTGGATCTAAAGTCCAGGGAAGGCACATGGACCAAAACCACAGTGAGACATCACCTCACACTCCTCAGGACAACTATTGTTAAAATTATTTTTAAATGGTGGGCACTAGACTTCCTGGGGTGATCACTTCATAAGGTATATACATGTCTAACCCCTGTGCTGTACACTTGAAATAAGGTATTGTATGTCTATTTTAATTGAAGAATAAATTAAACATAATAACCTAAAAAGCCCACTGGGCTTTCTCAGACATCCGCTGTCCTTAGCTGGACCCCGTGGCACTGTGTAGATTGACAGGGAGCCCCCACCCATCTGTGCTCCTGCTCTGGACCAGGGGCCCCCAAGGTGTAGGGTCCCTTTCACTGGGAACAATATTTAGAAAAGGTGACCTGGGGTTATTTGAAGTCACAGCTACTAGGATTTTGTTCTGTATGGGCCACTTAGTATCAGGGAGGATACACCGTGCCCATCCACACAGGTATCTCCCACCTGGTCCTGTAACCACCCGGTTACAGGTTCGTTTATGTTGTACCTGTGTCCCTTTTTTGAAAACCCAATTCCTAGGAAATTCATTGAGTTCCCTTTTTTTTGTTTTAGTTTCACCATGTAGCTATCATGATTGAATATCAATAAGCTCATATTTATTTTTATTTGTTTATATTTATGTTAGAGTGTGTTTTTTATCTTTTGTGACTTTATGTCTTGGATATGTAGAATATTTTCAGGTTTCAGATGCTAGAGCTGCAAAAAATAATACACTCACAGATGACCACTTGATTCTCTCTTCTTCCCTGTGTACCTCTCCATATTGTAGGTGGGTCTTTTTGTTAGTTTCTGGTTTGCAGAATGAAAAAAATAATATGTGAAAAGTAGGTAAGCAGACACAAGATCTTATTTTGCCTCCTTTATGTTTTTTTTTTTTAAGTTGTATTTATTTATTTTTAGAGAGAGAGGCAATGAGGGAGAGAGAAGGAGAGAAAAACATCAATATGTGGCTGCCTCTCACACTCTCCCTACTGGGGAGCTGGCCTATAACCCAGGCTTGCACCTTGAGTGGGACTCGAACCAGTGACCCCCTGCTTCACAGGCTGGCATTCAATGTCCTGAGCCACACCAGCCAGGGCTGTGTGTATCTTATTCACACATAGGGGGGCATGTAGGTGGATTCAATAGCTGGGCTATTATGAATAATGCTGCAATAAACATGGCAGTAGTTTTAAATGCTGAGTATCCTGTTTTCATTTCCTTTGGATATACACCCAGAAGTACAATTGCTGAATGCTGTAATTGGTCTATATTTTTAATTTTTTGAGGAACCTGCATACTGTTTTCCAAAGTGACTGCATTCATTTACATTCCCACTAATGGTGCATGAGTGTTTCCTTATTTCCACATCCTTACCAACACTACTCACCTCCAACAGGTGTAAGGTGATAGTGCATTGTGGTGTTAATTTGCTTTTCCTCAACGATTAGTGATGTTGAGTATCATTTCATGTGTCTGTTGGCCATTTGGAAGTCATCTTTTGAAAAATATTGACTTCCTGTGCTCTTTTGTAATCAGTACTTTTTGTTACTGAATTGTATGATTTCTTTATATATTTTGGACATTAACCCTGTATGCAATATATGCTTGCAATTTCCCCTCTCCCTTTGTAGGGTGTCTCTGTAGGTACAGAATCCCACTCAGCTGGGGAGCCAGGCACTCACTCACTCCTCTCCCTTTCAACTTGGCATCACCTTGAGAGACGGCCGGCAAGGAAAAAGTTCTCTTTACCCTTTCAAATGTGCCTTGATTTTCTGAATCTACCATCAGGGTCAAAATGCAGATTTTATTTTATTTTATGTGTTTTAAAGATTTAATTCATTTATTTTTAGACAGAAGGGAAGGGAGGTAGAAAGAGATGGAGAGAAACGTCAATGTGTGGTGGCCTCTCACACACTCCCTGGGTGGAGAGCTGGTCTACCACCCAGGCCTGTGCCCTGACTGAGAGCAGAACTGGTGACCCTTTGGTTCACAAGGCAGTGCACAATGCACTGAGCCACTGTAGCCAGAGTGCAGATTTTATTTTTAATATTCTTTATTAGCTCTTGTCTTCAAATTGGGTGAATAAAGTTTTGGGAGACATAGTGGGCCTGTTGCCCATGAGCCAGAGGAGAGGTCACAGGGTCAGCGTATTTCTCCCCTGCCACACAGAATGTAGCCCAGGCAGTGCCGAGCTCCAGGACACCACATGGGGTGTGATTTCAAAGCCACTTCCCTCTTTACATTCCCATAAAGTCAGCGTTGGCTGCAGCACAATGTGAGAACCAACAGCTCCTCAGAAAAGAAAAGACCACACGTCTATGGAAGAGTTGAAGCTTACCTCACAACAGCTTGAACTCTCAATGCTGCTGTATTCCCATAATAATAGTGTAGGAACTCAGCTCCCAGACTCCCTCCTAAAAATGATGGATGCTGGGAAGAAAAAGGAAGCAGCTGGGGACAGTCCCCAAGCTAAAGGGGAGAAAAGTGGAAACTGCCCATCATATCCCCTTCCCCAAACCTGTCCCGGGACCTCTGCTTCACTGTGAGCTTCCAGTTCATTTTAAATTAAAAATACTTATTTTAGTAAAAAATAATCCAGCAACTGGAGGGATGATACATATAAATACGTGTTTACTGACCTCCCCTTGCTTTCACTCTCAGTGAAGACAGAAAGCACAGGTTTGGGATGGGGCGGGCTGCCAGGGGGCAGAATGAGTTGTGGGAAGGATGCAGGAATTGTCTAGACACTTCCTCATCTCCTCGTTCATCAGTTCCGTGTGCGGGGAAAACCGTGGAAAACGAACCAACAAAAACACCAGACAGGCACAGAGGAGAGATTCCCAAAGTACAAGTCCTGGCCCCACTTGCTGATCTAAAAATCTAGCCTGTCTTTAACGTCAGGGGACCCTGAGGTCACCATGAAGCTGAGACTGAAGTTTCAGAAGGAAGATCATTCCCTAGAGAGCTCTCCGGGGTCCTTCAGACAGGCACCTAGTGACCCTGTTCCTGCTGAGTAAGCCCCGCACACGGGTGGCATCTGCCTCACTGGCACAGCTCCCACCAGTCTCTGTCAGTTTCTCTCACATGATGTGCCCAACCTGCACTGAGGGCTGTTTGCATTAGCTCTTCTCCTTTGCATGAGGATGTTGATGTAACAACCCTGGGAAAACCCCTCACCTACACTTCCTATCCCCTGTGCAGACTAAAGGCTCTGTCCTCCACTCTGCAGCTCCAGGACGGTGCAGCTGCAGGGCTGACCATGGACCCCCATCTCAGCTCCCTCCTGGTCCTCGGTGAGTGCTGGAATGGAGGGATAATGTCCACGGACAGAGCGGGTGGGAGCCTGGGGAGGCCTCTCCATCACTTTTGAGTCCTGACTCCAGCCCAGGAGACTCAGGGTCCCCCCGGGAGTCTGATCCCTCAACTCTGGCCCTGACCCAAGTCAGACCATGGAAGGCTAAGTCCTAGAAGTGGGTACCTGGGTGTGGGGACAGTTTCAGACTGAGGACCTGTTTGGGAGAGGGGATTGGGGCTTTATTGAAACTCAGAGGAAAAAGAAGGGCTGTGCTCAGAGGGAATGCTGACAAGGGAGCTGGACATTCTTGGGGGCATCCATCAGGTCCCCTGAGTGCAGCCCCGGGAGGAGGCTGGGTGCTGGGCGTGTTTTTCTCACCACAGCTTCTCTTCCAGTGCTCTGCCTGGGCCAGACCATCCACATGCAGAACAGTAAGTCTACCTTTTTAAACTGCCTTTTATATATATGTTGTTTTCTGGCAAAGTATTAATATTCCTTAGAGTCCTCTGACAGCTTTTGTTCAGATAGGATGAGACCCAGGCCCCTCTCTCTGTCTGGGTGGGTCTGTTCTCACGCTGTGTGACCCACTGACCTGCGGAGATGCAACCTTTCTTTCACTTCCACAAACACTGTAGCCCTGCTAGACCCGACCTCCCCCCAGGCTGACTAGCCTCTCACAGGGTTTGGGTGCTCACCATTGGCTTTTGGTTCCCAGCTTAGTTCCTCTTCCCTCTGACTCTGAGAGGAGGTCAGTTGTCAGTCATCTGCCCTGAGACTCCCACATTCACTCAGGGTGCCTGTCACTCACCACCTGTTGCTCTGGTTTTGCATGATCCCTTCATCAGCCTCTGTGCTCCATCTTCCCTCCAGACAAGGAAGCAATTCCTTGGGTGTGAGTCTCGTGTTTGTGGGGACATGGGCACATGGAGCTCCTCTGGACGGATGGAGAGGAACTAGGATGTGGATGAAAGAATGAGGGAGGGAGCGACAGTGGACCAGTGAGGAGTCCTGGCCAGTGTTTGCTTCCATTGGGAATCATGTGCTGTGGTACCATCTTCCCGTTTCAGGGCTACGAGCCCTCTCTTCCACCCTCCCCAGCCACTTGGCACACATGGGGTTTTCAGGGCCCTCAATACTAGAAATGGGAACAGGCTGCGAGGAAGGTAGAGAACTCAGTGGGAACAGAGCTGCGTGCTGCTCAGAGGATTGCCCTGGAGTTGGGAATCCCCACCCACTGGCGTCATGTGACCAGATCTGGTTGGAGCTTCACCCCCAACTTGACTTCCAGTACAGCTCCACAGCCTCCATTGGTCCCCACAATGTCACCAACTGCCTTTCAGTCTTGGCCCAGGTCACTCCCACATCTCAGACTCCTGCTTCCCCACTCCACACACGACCCCTTATCCTCACCTCTGCTTCCCGCCCAGTGTCTCTGTTCCCTAGAAAGTAGCCATGGGCAGAGAGACGTTCCCAGGACCCTGGCCTACTCTGACCTCTCCCGTGTCATCCTGAGAAAAGCCCAACATGTGTCCAGGAGTCGGGGTCCTGTTTCAGGGGCATCACTCTGCAGTGATGAGGATTCACAGTCCCCTGGACTGGGTGTGGGGGGTGGTGTTTGGGGAAAGGATGGGGGTGTGTTCTAACTTGGGTTGTGGGGATGGTTGCACAGCTCTGCAAGTTTGCTGCAAGCATGGAAATGAACCCAGAAAACGAGGGACTGTGAGGTGTGGTCACTTCCTTCTCTGGGACCCCAAGAACTCTCTGCTTTCTCCCAGGGGCCCTGCCCAAACCCTCCATCACCGCGGAACTGGATCCTGTGATCTGCCGGGGTCGGCCTGCAACCATCGTGTGCCGGGGCCCAGCCTGGGCTGACACATTCCGTCTGGTGGAGAAGGAGAATATATCTGCGTATAGGGATGAGAAACTCCCTTCTCAACATGGCTCCCAGGGGGCAGAAGCCAGGTTCCTCATCGAGGCAGTGAGTGAGGTCACGGCCAGGAGTTATTTCTGCTTCTACAGTAAAGGGATCAGCTGGTCTGAGTTCAGTGAGCCTCTGGAGCTGAGGATGGCAGGCGAGGATGGCTCCACTCCACCCTCAGGTTTGCCCCAGGTCCCTGCACCCTGTCCCCACCCTTGTCCTCTGTTCTCCTCTCCCTGCCCTCCTGCTGGCCCCCAGCCCTGTGGTTCTGCTGCCCCTCTGCACTCCTATCCCTTGGCCTTCACACCTGACTCAGGGCCCTGCAAAGTTGGTCCCATCTGGACACCATGGTGGTCTGCACACCGAGCCCCAGCATGGGGTGGTCTAGGAGCTGTCTTGCAGGACTGGGAAAAGAGCGTACTTGCAGGGACAGACCGCCTTCAAGGGACAATTGGTCCTTTCGCTCAGAATGGTTTTCAGCCTTTTTTGTGCTCTTGGGCAGACTCATTGGGGACCCCAGGCAGTGTGTCCCCTATGGGTGGTTCATCTACCACTAGGTAAATCGTGTAGTTCATGGGGTCCCTGACCAGGGCTAGAAGGTGCTTTATGCGATGAGACTATGTGTTGTGTGGCTGAGTTCAGCTCCTGAGATATCCTGGAGTCAGGGTTTAAGTGTCTGGCTCAAGGAGTGGGGCAAGGAGGGAGGAATTCTTCCTTCAAAGCCAGGTATTGTCTCCCCCTTTGCTCTTTATGCAGCTGTGATTCAAACTCCCCTGGGTCAGTGGGCATGCCCAGTTTATCCTGACCTATGACCCCTCACTGACCTGGGGCACTGTGGGAGACACAGTGGTCCTGATAGGTAGGGTTATCCCTCAGGACCTCCTGACCATGTGGCCAATTGAGATGGCTCCTACCCACTCTGTTTCTCTCTGGACCAGGGTGTAACTCCTTTGTGCTAATATATGCAGGGTGACAGGACATTCTGAGGGGTGTTCTGCCTCTCAGACAAGTGGACAGAAAGAATTCCAATGTGCTGTCCTCACACGTATCTGTCCCCTTTCCTGGGAGTCCAGGTGGTGTTCTCTGTACTGAGAGGTGCAGAGAAAGAGGCTGAGTGTAGATGCTGTGGTAGCTGCAGGGCCAGGCTGAGAGGCACAGGTTGAGGAGGAACCTGGGCTCAAGGCTTCTCCTTCCCCCTCACAGGAGCCCCTCCTGGGCTGGGGAGTGGACCTCAGCCTTGGGCCCCCTCTCCTGGGGGCCCAGCTGGGGAGTGGGCAGTGGGGAGGGGTCCTGCTTCTCTCTTGGAAGGTGGACACTCAGCAGGCAGGGAGATCTCGGATCCTCAACTGCAAGAGGGCTGTTCAGCCTAGGGTGTGTGAGAGGGGAGAGGGGAGACTCTCCTTGGACGCCTCAGCAAGTCTGAGTTTGCAGCTGTGCCTTGCACTGGGGTCCTGTAGGTGGCTGGTAGTGAAGCCTGGGGGTGGACCTGGGGGCCTGGAGGTGGGGAGGGCAGGGGCTGCATGCTCCCAGGGAAAGGAGGGTCTGTGCAGGGGAGAAACATCTGTTCTTTCTCACTCCTTGAAACAACCCCTGAACTCACCTCCCTACCCACAGGAGCAAGCTCCCAAAATGTTAAGTCCCCAGGGGAGAGTGCCCAGGGGGAGTGGTCAAAGGGACAAGTCCTGTCCAGTGGAGAAGGAGCTCTTGTCTTGTTGGTGCTGGGTTAGGCCAGGTCTTACCTGCTTGTCAGTGACCCCCTGTCCTCTGATTCCAGCCCCTGCCTCCCTGAATTACACAGTGGGGAACTCAGTATGCATCGGCCTATCTTGTGTGGTGTTGCTGATCCTGGTGGTGATTCTGGCAGAGGCTGGGCACAGCTGGCACAGGTGGCCACACCAACCACATGATTGGAGACAAGAAAGCAGACACCAGAGAAATTAGACTCCCGGCCCCAGGAGGACCCTCCCCAGTGCCCCAGGTTCCCATTGGAGCCCAAAAGACCAAAGCCACCCACGTTTTGTGAATTTCCCAGTGCACCTCGTGAGGCTGCGCTGTGCACGGGACTCTGTTCTTGGAAGGGTGCAGGAGCAGCGGGGACCTGGCCTCCTGTGTGGTCCATCTCCTCCTCCAGGGTTTGGCTCCAGACCTGACCCTCACCCACTCACAGTCCTGCCCCACTACTGCCTGGGTCTCCCTCCTCTCCCGGATCTCAGACAGGCCCCAGGTCCCTGCAGCCTCTGCCTCCCTCTTCCTCCTCCTGGAGCCCTGCATTCTCACCTGCTTTCTGAGGACCGGGCATGTGCTGCTGAAGACGTTGGTCTTGCCCACACCTGTCACCTGTGGAACTGCACCTGTTCTGGGCCCCTGCTCACCCACCTCTGTTCCTGGAATGGTCTCTGCCTCCTGCATCTGTCCTCTTGGGTCCCTGCTGACTTGGATCTAAAGTCCAGGGAAGGCTCTTGGCCAAAACCACAGTGCGATACCACCTCACACTCCTCAGGACGAGTATTGCTGAAATCATTTTTAAATGGTGGGCACTAGACTTCCTGGGGTGATCACTTCATAAGGTATATAAATGTCTAACCCCTGTGCTGTACACTTGAAATAAGATATTGTATGTCTATTGTAATTGAAGAGTAAATTAAACATAATAACCTAAAAACAGCGAGTGTGGCAAGGCTGTGGAGGAGCGGGAGCCCCTGGGGCCCCCTGGTGGGGACACAAAGTGGTGCAGCCTCTGAGGGCATCTGCAGGGCTGCTCCTCAGAACCTGAGCAGGGAGTCTCCCTCTGTCCAGCAGCCCCAGCCCAGGTTCCCATGCAGGGAAGTGACAGCAGGGACGTGGACACTTGTACATGCGTCCCCAGGACAGCGTGACTCACAAAGTTCAAGGGCATCATAAGCTCCTCAGAGGTGGAGGAGGAAGCAGACACTGTGTCCCAGTGACGCCTCCTGAGAAGGACCCACTGGCTTTGAAGACAAGGGAGAAAGGGTCCTGTGTCACAGAATGCGGGGTCTCTAGATGCTGGAAGACAATGGAGGGATGCTCCCTTGAGCCTCCAGGAGAGAAGGCGGCCCTGCAGACACCTGAAGTTCAGCTCATTTGTACCCCCGATCTCCAGACCCTGAAAGGACACATCTGGGTTGCTTTGAGCCACCATGCTGGTGTGTATTTGTCACAGGAGTACATGGAGTGACAGGGAGAGAAACACTGATATGTGTGTCTCTTTCATAAGCCCCTTCCTGGGGACCCAGCAGGCAACCCAGGCATGTGCCCTGACTGAGAATAGAACTGGTTGCTCTTTGGTTCACAAGCTGGCTCTCAATCAATCCGCTGAGACACACCAGCCAGGACACAGATTTTATTTTCAAAGGTATGCATCCTCCCCCTTAGCTGGTCTTTCCTGAAGCCTGTAAAGGTTCAATGGTTTATCTCCTGCACTGTTGTTAGATGTGATTTTCTCTCCTTTCCTTCCAACTGTTAGCAGATGTGATGTTTGTCCTTTTCATTCTGGGCCCCAGGTATCTCGAATCTCCACTTCTGGTCTCTGTGCACCATATCCTGAAAATTTCCTCAACCTTGTCCTCCGCTTTCATCAGTGTTTCTTCAGCCGAGTCTCATCCTGGATGGGAGTGATATTTTGAATGTGTTCATTGTCTTGTGTGTTCATCTCTAAAGTTTCTAAGTCTGCTCAACAGTCCTATTCTTCTGTAATATAATCTATGTTCTTGCCTGAAATGTTTAATATCCCTCTTTATTTTGACAGATATTTAAACATGCTTAATTTAAATTTCCTCTAATGTTTTCCTACTCACTCTCTTTCATTGTATGTGACAGTCCCCAGTGTCAGTAGATGGCATCCATAACATCCATAACACTGTCAGTCATCATTAGGATTTCTCCACTGCCCACTCTTGTAGGAGTCTCTCCCCTCACACACCTGGTCTCCCACAGATTCTCCAGGGCTGTCCTTGGAGTCAGGCACATCTGCTTATACTGTCCATGTATTTTTCTCTGTATCTAAGTATCTATTTATGTATCTAAGTATTTTGTATGTATGTTACTATCTATGTATTGAAGTGTCTATCTATGTAACCATTGATCTATGTATGTATCTATGTAACTTTCAATCTGTATATTTATCTATGTATCTATGTATGTATATATCTATGTATGGTAGATATCTATCTATGTACCTATCATTGACTTATCTATCAATCTACCTGTCCTCTACATCTATATCTATGCATCCATCACCTCTATCTATATGTCTACTATCTTCTATGTACTATTATTTACCTTCCTATCATTTGTCATCTATTTATATCTCCATACACTTATCTTTTATTTATGTCTCTATCTTTATCCATCTGTTATGAATTAATACCAGATGATGTGTATGCAGACATGGGCTCTGCATGGTTATGGAATATCTCAGCAGAAATGCTTTTCAGAAACCAGAGCTTCTCTGGACCTAAAGCAAGAACATTAGAGTAGGGCCTGGGGACACCCAGACTCAGTTCCTGTGAGACCACAGCAATGAGCCCACGGGGTGGCCCCTGCACACTTCCCGACCTGCGAGGCCCTGTCCTCCTCCCCACAGACAAGGACAGCGAAGACTGTCAGAGGATGATGGTGTAATCCAATTCCACTGTCCTCCTGGGCCTCAGTGAGTTGGAATGCAGATCAGAACCCCAGGGAGAAAGGAAGGGAGATGACCCTTTTCTCTGTAAGAGTGACTGTCAGGAAGCATCACAGGTAAACCCCATACCTGCTCTCAAGAAGGCGTGTCCTTTCTGCCTTACACACCAAGGCTCACCAGAGTTCTGTCTTCTTGGCATCATTGAGAGAACAGAGACCATCCAGCATCCCACCCTCCCCTCCCCAGCACTCATGAGAGGGCTGCTAAGGGCCCTTGTCTTGATCTTGGGTGCTGGAAGTTCTAGGAGATGCAGTGGACCTGTGGCTCATGAGCATCAGGAGAGGCCACAGGGCCAGCATATTTCTCTCCTGCAAGAGGGAATGCAGCTCAGGCAGTCCCCAGCTCTAGGACACCACATGGGGTGTGGTTTCAAAGCCACTTCCCTCTTTATGGTTCCACAAAGGCAGTGTTGGGTGAAACTCAATGGGAAGAACCAACAGCTCCTCAGAAAATAAAAGACCACACGTCTGTGGGAGAGTTGAAGCTCACTCAGGACAGCTTGAACTCTCAATGCTGCTTTATTCCCATAAGAATTGTGTAGGAACTCAGCCTCCAGACCCATGCCAAAGAGGACCATTGCTGGGAAAATAAAGGAAGCAGCTGGGGACAGTCCCCAAACTAAAGGGGAGAGAAGTGGACACTGCGCATCACATCTCCTTCCCCAACATCTCCCATGACCTCTGAGTAACTGTGAGCTCAAATATTTATTTGAAACCCTGGCTGGCATAGCTCAGTGGATTGAGCGCGGACTGCGAACTAAAGTGTCCCAGGTTCGATTCCCAGCCAGGGTACATTCCTGGGTTGCAGGCCATAACCCCCAGCAACCGCACATTGATGTCTCTCTCTCTCTCTCTCTCTCTCTCTCTCTCCCCTTCCCTCCTTAAAAATGGATGAATAAAATCTTAAAAAAAAACACAAAAAACAAAAAAACCCCAAAACTTGCTCTATTGAAAATCAATTAAAAATATTTATTTGAGTAAAAATAATCCAGCAACTGGAGGGATGACACATATAAATACATGTTTACTGATCTCCTCTTGCTTTTCACCCTCAGGGAAGACAGAAAGCACAGGTTTGTGATGGGGCATGGCTGCCAGGGGGCAGAATGAAATGTTGGGGAGGATGCGGGAATTGTCTAGACACTTCCTCATCTCCTTCATCAGTTCTGTCCTCAGAGAAAACCGTGGAAAATGAACCAACAAAAAACAAAGAGGCTCTGACTGGTGGGGCTCAGGGAGATGGGTGTTGTCCCACAAACCAGAGAATCTCTGGTTCAGTTCCTGGTCAGGGCACCTGCTAGGGTTTCAGGATGGGTCTCCATTTGGGTGCATGCAAAAGGCAAATGATTAATGTTTCTGTCACATATTGATGTGTCTCTCCCTCTCTCCTCCCCTATCGCTCTCTCTAGAAATAAATAAGATCTTAAAAACAAACAGGAACAGAGGAGACATGGCCAAAGTACAAGAGCTGGCCCCACTTGTTGACCTAAAAATCTAGC
Source organism: Phyllostomus hastatus (assembly GCF_019186645.2). Taxonomy (NCBI): domain Eukaryota; kingdom Metazoa; phylum Chordata; class Mammalia; order Chiroptera; family Phyllostomidae; genus Phyllostomus; species Phyllostomus hastatus. The sequence goes on from NW_025334021.1 coordinate 257,922, forward strand.
CAGTCTTTAACTCCTGGGGTCCCTGAGGTCACCATGAAGCTGAGACTGAAGTTTCAGAAGGAAGATCATTCCCTAGAGAGTGCTCTGGGGTCCTGCAGACAGGCACCTAGTGACCCCGTTCCTGTTGAGTGAGCCCTGCACACGGGTGCCATCTGTCTCGCTGGTGCAGCTCCCACCAGTCTCTGTCAGTTTCTGTAACATGATGTACCCAACCCGCACTGAGAATGATCTGGAATTAGCTCTTCCCCTTTGCATGAGGACATTGATGTAACAATCCCCGAGAAAACCCCAGACCCACACTTCCTGACCACTGTGTCAGCTGCAGGCTCTGTCCTTCACCCTTCAGCTCCAGGACAGTGCAGCTGCAGGTCTGGCCATGGGACCCCGCCCCAGCTCCCTCCTGGTCCTCGGTGAGTGCTGGAATGAAGGGATAATGTCCTGGGACAGAGGGGGTGGGAGCCTGGGGAGGTGTCTCCAACCCTTTTGAGTCCTGACTACAACCCTGGAGACTCATGGTCCCTTTCGGGAATCTGACCCCTCAGCTCTGGCCCTGATCCAAGTCAGACCATGGAAGGCTGAGCCCTAGAAGTGGGTACCTGGGTGTGGGGGCAGTTTCAGACTAAGTACTTGTTTGGGAGAGGGGATTGGGGTTTGTTGAAACTCAGAGCAAGAAGAAGGGCTGTGCTCAGAGGGAATGCTGAGGAGGGAGCTGGACATTCTCAGGGGCTGAGCTCTGCCTCCATCAGGGCCCCTGAGTGCAGCCCCGGGAGGAGGCCGGGCGCTGGGCGTTTTCCTCACCACAGCTTCTCTTCCAGTGCTCTGCCTGGGCCAGACCATCCACATGCAGGAGGGTGAGTCTAGCTTTTAAAATTTCATGTTCATGTATGTTGTGTTTTCTTTTTTTTTGAAAGATTTTATTTATTTTTTAGAGATGGAAGGGAGGGAAAAGAGAGAGAGAGAAAGAGAGAGAGAGAGAGAGAGAGAGAGAGAGAGAGAGAGAGAGAGAGAGACATCAATGTGTGGTTGCTGGGGGTCATGGCCTGCAACCCAGGCATGTACCCTGACTGGGAATCGAACCGGCGACACTTTGGTTCGCAGCCCGTGCTCAATCCACTGAGCTACGCCAGCCAGGGTGTTTTCTGACAAGATATTAATATTTCTCAGAGTCCTCTGACAGCTAACTCTCAGCTAGGACAAGACCCAGGCCCCTCTCTCTGTCTGGATGGGTCTGTTCCCACACTGTCTGACCCACTGCTCTGTGGAGATGCAGCCTTCCTTCACTTCCACAAACACCCTTCTCCAGGTCTCTTGATCTCCTCCCAGACTGACTCTCCTCTCGCTGACCTTGGCTAGGCCACACTTTGGCTTTCGAGTCTCAGATCTGCACCTCTTCCCTGTGCTTCCCACACGAGGTCAGCTGTCCCTTATCTGAGACTCCCACACTTACCTGGGGCGTGTAGCTGTGGGTTTCCATGATAACCTCCACCAGACTCTGCGCTCTCTCTTTCCTGTAGACAAGGAGGCAGTTCCGTGTGAGTCTCGTGTTTGTGGGGCCATTGGCACATGGGACCCTCTGTAGATGGATGGAGAGAAACTAGGATGTGGATGAAAGAATGAGCGAGGGAGGGACAGAGTGAATGTGTGGGGAGCCTTGGCCAATGCCTTCCTCTATTGGGGATCCTGTGCTGTAGGTGACATCTTTCTGGGTCAGGGCTTCCACCCCTCTCCTCATCCCTCCCAAGCCACGTGGCACACATGTATTTCCAGTACCCTCAATAATAGAAATGAGAACAGGCTGCAAGGAAGGTAGAGAATGCAGTGGGAACAGAGCTGAGTGCTGCTCAGAGGATTGCCTTGGAGTCAGGAATCCCCACCCACTGGGGTCATGTGACCAGATCTGGGTGGAGCTCCATTCCCCACTGGACTTCCAGTGGAGCTCTGCAGCCCCCCTTGGTCCCCACAGTGTCACCAGCTGCCCTTCAGTCCCGCCCGGGTCACTCCTCAGATGCCTGCTTCCCTGTCCTCACATGTGACCCATTACCCTCACCGTCTGCCCCCTCAAGGCATCCTTGTCCCCTAGAAAGTGAGGGCAGGGAGTAGTGTCCAGGAGCCCACCCTGCTCTGCCCCATCCCATGTTACCCTGAGAAAAGCCCAATATGTGTCCAGGACTCGGGGTCCTGTGTCAGGGGGGTCACTGTGCAGTGATGAGGATTCACAGTCACTGGAGTGGGTATGGGCGTGGTGTTTGGAGAAAGGATGGTGGGGTGGTCTAAACTGGGTTGTGGGGATGGTTGCACAGCTCTCCAAGTTTGCTAACAACATGGAAGTGAACCCAGAAAAAGGGGGTCAGTGATAACTGGTGACTTCCTCCTGAGGGACCCTGAGATCTGCTCTGCTTCCTCCCAGGGGTCCTGCCCAAACCCTCCATCAGGGCTGAGCCGGGACCTGTGATCCACTGGGGACAGCCTGTGACCATCGTGTGCCGGGGCCCCGCTCGGGCTGACCTATTCCGTCTGGAGGATGAGAACAGATCTGCCCATGGGGATGAGATTGGGACACCTCCACGTGGCCCTCATGGGACAGAGGCCAGATTCCACATCCAGGCATTGAGTGATGACACTGCCAGGAGTTATCGCTGCCTCTATCACAAAGGGCACAGCTGGTCTGAGCGCAGTGACACCCTGGAGCTGAAGGTGACAGAAGAAGACATGTCCACTCCACCCTCAGGTTTGCCCCAGGTCCCTGCACCCTGTCCCCAGCTGTGTCCTCTGTCCCAGGCTCCCTGCCCTTCCACTGGCCCCCAGCCCTGTGGCTCCCCTGCCCCTCTGCACTCCTGTCCTTTGTCCTTCACACTGGGCTCAAGGTCCTGGAGCAATGGACCCATCTGGACACCATGATGGCCAGGACACTGAGCCCAGCATTGTTGTGGACCCTGTAGGGCCGGATGGGGAGTGGATGACCTCCCAGAGGTCAGTTGGGGACAGACCCCATCAAGGAGACAGGTGTCACACCCTGCAGGATGGAGTTTTACTGTCTTTTTTCCCTGGACAGACTTGGTGGGGCCCCAGGTAATGAGTTCTGTATGCGTGATTGATCCTTTTTGGAAACTCATGGGGTCCAGGGGCCATGTCCAGTCTGGATGTTGCTCTGAGGAATTTGGAGGTTGAAGCTGCATTTCCCGGTGTGTTCAGGCCTGAGATGTCCTGGACTCAGAGTCCATCAGGGACACTCTGACCCCCTCCATGTGCTCCTGGGTTTCACAGGATCAATTCCTTGCTGACTCATGGGGTCAGGAGCAGCATGGTGGTGGGAGGTGAGAGGAGTGATCACTTGCCCTCAGCAGAACTGATCAGGGGTCTCTCCCTGACTCCTGTTCCCCATTTTGCTGGAATGTGAGGAGTCATCTGGGACTGAGTGATGGACTGATGTGGCCTGTGGGTGGACGATCAGGGTGGAGAGGGGCCAGGCTGATTGGGAAGGAACCCAGGCAGCTCCCATATAGTATCAGCCTTCTCCTGCCCTGTTCACAGGAGCCCCCAGAGTCATCAGCTCTACCTCAACCACACTCACAAAGCCCCCCTCCACAGCTGGTGAGCAGAGATTTCAGAGTAGAGGGGTTTTGGGGAGCTCTGTGGTTGGGATCAGTTTCTGGGGTCCATCTCCCTGCCCTGGGCTAGGAGAGTCAGAGAAAGACAAATACCATATGACCTCACTTCTATGTGGAATCTAATGAACAAAATAATGTAAAAAAAAAAATAGAAACAGAGGCACATACACAGAACAGAATGACAGCTGTCAGATGGGAGGGGTTGGGGACTGGGTGAACAAGGTGAAGGATTAATTTAAAAAATTTACATATATGTATATATATATAAATATACACATATATACATATATGTATTTGATGCATAGACACATTTATTTAACTTCAATATCAATGGGTTCAATAAAATGTTGTTACCAATTTGGACAGAACTGACATACGGTATTTCCATCCTCAAAGAAAGTTTCACCAGCAGAGCGACACTGGAGAGAACAGGTGAGGGTCCCAGAGCCAGGGAGACCCCCTGGGTGGGGAGCAAAGACACTCAGAGCCTCCTCTGCCCAGCTCTGGCCTTCGATGCATGTCTTCCTGATTCCTCACTCCTAGGACACACGCAGACAAATTCCCTGGACACTAAGACCAGCAGTGAGTGATGGGGGTCAGAGGGCCATGGACCTGGAGCCTGCCTCTTGGAGTAGGAAAAGAAAGGGTTTTGGTGCCCATCACATTCCAGCTACCCCATCTTTCTGTGGACAGGGGACGTCTACACTCAGGACCCCTGTTTGTAAAATGGGGGTGATGGTTCCCGTGTGGCAGGACTCTGAGGCATATGAGAGATTATTCATGTGGGTGAGAACATGCCAAGCCCCCAGCATAGGCATGGTATGCAGTTCATGGTATGCATGGTAGGTGCTCAGTAAATGCACACTGCTAATATCCTTGGTTCCATCTCCCCTGGTCCCCCAGTTCTGTCACCAGAGCATCTTTATATTCTTGTTGGGATCTGTGTGGCCTCTCTGCTTTGTCTCCTCCTCCTGGCCCTCTTCTTAGTCCACCATCATCGTCAGAAAAAACGTGGTGAGTCTCAGGGTCAGGGTGAGGTCATGTGGGAAGGCATTTGGGGTGCTGGGAAGGCAACATCCCTCCTAATTCACACCCCTGACTGTCCTCAGGGCTCCCCAGCAGCAAGGATGAGGAACCAAGGCCCCAGGAGAGGTAAGAGCCCCCTGGGAGTGACCATGCACCCCCTCTTCCAGTTCTCTGCCTCCAGGTGCCCCCCGATGCTCATTTGTTCTTTCTCCTCAGGCTCAGCCCGACAGATAACATCACAGAGAGCCCAGCAGGTAAAGGGACAAGGAGAGGGGACCTCTTGGGAGAAGGGAAATGGGCATTCAGTGCCATTCTGGAAGCAGTGGAGGTGGGAGGGTGTCTGGGAACATTGTGGGCTCTTCTGGAGGAGGAGGGTATGAAATCAGACCCTGTGAATTCTCAGGCACATTTGGCTTCAAAGGTCCACTCCCAAGAGCTGACCACTGTTTTCTCCCCTCCAGATGTGGCCACCACAGTGGATGCACTTCCTGAGGAAAATGGAGACATGCACAGCCCAGTGAGTCCTAGTACTTGCCACTGGTTTCTGGGTAGCAGAGCACCCCCACCTTAACAGGTTCACAAAATCATCCCAGCATCCTGTGTGAGGATTTGGAAGCAGATGGAATGTGCTGGGTGGTGCTGGGTCAGGGACTCTCATGAGGTTGCTGTGCAGACGACCAGGGCTGTGTCCAGCTGAAGGCTAGACCGGGGCTGCATGGTCCACATGTAGGGTGGCACCCCTGCAGGGCTGGAGATGGGAGGCCTCAGTTCCTCTGCAGGCAGGTGGACTCCTCCATGGCAGCTGGCCTCCCCAGAGGGCGGGACCCCAGAGTGGATGGGCCGAAGCCACAATGTCTTTTGTGGCCCCTCCTAGGAGGTGACAGGCCCTCACTTCTGCCACATTCTGTGGGTCACACAGACCAGCTGGGACTCTGTGTGGAAGGAGGCCACACAATGGAGTTTGGGGAGGTGGGATGACAGGCGCCAAGTGGAGGCTGTCTTCCCAATCTTTCCTTCTCCCAGCCCCTACATCTCAGCCTCGGCCACACTAACTTATCCTGGGTCTGTCCCTCAGAGTCCTGCTGCAGGAGACCCTGAGGAGGTGACATATGCCCAGCTGGACCAGTGGGCCCTCACACAGAGAGCAGCTTGCCCCGAGTCCCCACAGCTCATGGAGCCCACAGCTGAGTCCAGCATGTATGCAGCCTTCCCCAGACACTGACTTCAGGACCACCTAGCCTCTGCACCTCGAGACACAGGACACCACCTTTGCAAAGGCCGGTAGCGGCCACTTGGAGGACCTCCTTATTAAACTATTTCCTTCCTGAAAGTCATCAACACATTTCTCCTGTAGGCAAGACCTGGACATTGGGCACCCCTACTGAACATGCAGGAGGTTCACTCACCAGGTGGCCCCTCCTACAACCCACCAGCTTGGTGAAGCACAGTTGTAACTCTTGTTTCCAGAGACCCAGCTAATGTTGCCCAGCTGGTTTCACCACGCTCACATTACCAGGTCAAACTGGCTGCCCCATCAGGTTAAAAGGATTCTTTACACTGAGAACCACCAGGGGGCGACAATCACTTGTTAGCAATAATTTAGCTTTTTTAAATAGGAAAAAGAAACTTGCATGCCTGTTACAGCCTGGTATTAAAAACGTTATTCTGTATTAAAAGAATATTTTAGAAGTTCAAACCAAACTCAGCCAGCTCTTTTAAAAATGCAGTTGCTACTGTAGTTCTGTGAAACACTAGCATATTGAGTCCTGGTTCAAAGTACCTGGTTCAACCTCCATAGTACCTGCAGTCTTTCCTCTGTTTTGTTTTTAAAAACTAGGCACTGAAATACTCACTAAGTTGCCGAAGGTTGGCTACCTCTGACCTCAGGACAGGCTAAACATCTCACTAGCCAGGAGGTTTCTATCCTGGCTCAGAGAGGGTGGGTGTCCAGCCTTCCTCCTCAGTTTTAAATTGTGCTGATCTTTCATGTGCCATTCCTACTCAGGGGTGATTTTCCTCCAGGAATTTGCTTTACAGTTCTCCATTTTTATCTTTATTTTCTTGGGGTTCCCTCATGGATTGAATTTGTGCCTTTCCGTCTCTTTGTTACTTTTGATCTATTAGTGCATTAGTCTGGGCTCTCCAGGGACACAGACCCAGTGGGTTCTGGTATGTATGTTACCTAGAGACACAGGAGAGGAAGGATGGATTCAGTACAGGAATAGGTTCACAGGTCTCAGAACCTGCAGGTCCCACCAGCTGTCATCTGCACGCTGGAGACCCAGGAGAGTCAGTGCTATACATCTGACCACAGATGCTGGGTTTGCTTCAGCACTTTGGGACACAGACTGCTGTGGCCACACCATCCCGAATCCACTGTTTCACCTCCTGGGTTCTTCCCCAGGGCAGATCCTGTGGTCTGAACCTTCTGTTTCTTGGAGGTGTTGGGTGACTGGGGCTCAGGAACATGGGGCAAAGAATGGGTATCATTGAGGCCCAGGATCATAATGCACATGGTGCCAGGAGGGAGGGCACACTCCCAGAGCCCAATGCTCTTCTCCTTGAGCAGCAGTGACCACAGGACTGGGTGCCCCCTGGGCTGAGCTCATGTCTGGGGAGAGTGGCAGTTCTGTTCCCTTGGAGAGGCTGAGCCCCACCCCATCCAGGAGGACATGACAGCAGGCCCTGCAGACACCTCCTCTTCACTATCAGACCTCACCTGGCTGACCCAGGACAATGAGGAAGCTCCTTTCCACTGACCCCAGCTCTTCCCGGGAGACTGCCTGCTTGGTGCTGCAGCCCAGCAGTCTCACCCTGGGCTGTGCCCCTGAGGTCTCAGGTCTTTCCCTTCTGGTCCTGACTCTCCCTCTCATGGGGCTGGGTCCTTCCCTGTGAGGTTGTAATAATGGGACTCCCTCTAGTGAGGGGCAGAGGCTAGGAGTCCACCTTCTCTCCACACAGTGCCTGTGATCTGTGCCTTAAATGACCTAGAGATGCCCACAGCATCCAGTTAGAACTCCAGCCCCCAGACCCATCTGGTTCTTTGCAAACACAACCTTCCATGAAGCTCCACCCACAAATCTTTGGACAACATGACTGACTCATTAGTGCATTTGCTTCTGTAGACTTACAGGCTTTTAGTTTAGAAAGAACCAATCCAGCTGGAAGGCAGGTGTGTGCCAAGCACAGTCCAGGGTCACAGGACACAGAGGGACACAGTGACAGGACTTTGTGGCCAAGCAGGCTGCCACCTGCCCTGGAGAGCATGAAGGGGCAGACTGAGTGTCCTTCCAGTGTGCCACTCTCCTCTCTGTGCCCCTCCCCCCATTAATAACATGAAGGTCTCAAGAGAGTTGTATGGTTTGCCTTCTGCACCTGGGAATCGAAGTGTTTGCATAAGTGTGTTGTAGGGACTGGTCAACCTGTGGAACCGGAAGCCAAGCCAATAAGTTTCCCTGCTTATGCTGTCCATGTATTTCTCTCTGTATCTAAGTATCTATCTATGTACCTAATTCTTTACGTATCTATGCTACTATCTATGTATCAAAGAGACTATGTGTCTATGTATGTAACCATTGGTCTATGTATGTATCTATGTAACTTTCAATGCATATATTTATCTATGTATCCATGTATCTGCATAAGTATCTAAGTATGTATATATCTATCTATGGTACATATGTATCCATGTACCTATCATTTCTCTATCTACCTGTCATTTACTTTTCTATCCATCTGCCTGTCCTCTGCTTCACTATCTACCCACCCATCCCCTCTATGTACATGTTTATCTATCATCTATGTATCTGTTCTTTACCTATCTATCATTTATCATCTCTTTGTATCTCCATACACCTATTTTTTTATTTATTTACTTTATTTTAGTCATTGTTCCAGTAGAGTTTTCTGCCTTTTGTTCCCATTCTAGCCCACCCACTCATCCCTCCCCACCTGCCTCCCACTTCCAGCCCTCTAGTTTTTGCCCATGTGTCCTTTATATTTGTTCCTGTAAACCCTTCCCATTCTCCCCTGAAATTCCCTCTTTTCTTCCCTCTGTTCTCAAGAGAGCTGTATGGTTCTGCCTGCCCGCCTGTCAGCCTAGCCTCTATTTCAGTGACTTTGACTGTATTTTGCTGGTTTGTTTGTTTTGTTACTTGGGTTCCTATTAAAGGTGAGATCATATGGTATTTTTCTTTCACTGCCTGGCTTATTTTGCTTAGCATAATGTTTTCCAGTTCTATCCATGCTGTTGCAAAGGGTAGGAGTTCCTTCTTTCTTTCTGCTACATAGAATTCCTTTGTGTAAATGTGCCATAGATCTTTGATCCATTCATTTACTGATGGGCACCTAGGTTGCTTCCAGCACTTAGCTGTTGTAAATGGTGCTGCTACGAACATTGGGTACATAAGTTCTTTTGGATTGGTGTTTCAGGGTTCTTAGGATATAGTCCCAGCAGTGGAATTGCTGGGTCAAAAGGCAGATCCATTTTTAGTTTTCTGAGGAAGTTCCATACTGTTTTCCATAGTGGTTGTACCAGTCTGCATTCCCACCAACAGTGCACTGCGATCCCCTTTCTCCACAACCTCTCCAACACTTGTTGTTTGTTGCTTTGTTTATAAAGGCCATTTTGACTGGTGTTAAGTGGTATCTTTAATTTGCATCTCTCTGATAGCTAGTGATATTGAGCATCTTTTCATGTGTCTCTGGATCCTCTGTATGTCCTCCTAGGAAAAGTGTCTGTTGAATTCCTTTGTCCATTTTTTAATTGGGTTGCTTGTTTTCTTAGAGTGGAGTCGTGTAAGTTCTTTATATATTTTGGAGATTAAACCCTTGTCTGAGGTATTATTGGCAAATATGTTTTCCATACAGTTGGTTTTCTTTTTATGTTAATACTGTTTTCTTTCGCTGTGCAGAAGCTTTTTATTTTGATGAGATCCCATTTATTTATTCTTTCCTTTATGTCCCTTGCTCTAGGGGACATGTCAGTAAAAATGTTTCTGTGTAAAATATCTGAGAATTTCCTACCTACGTTCTCCTCTAGGACATTAATGGTGTCACAGTTTATATTTAAGTCTTTTATCCACCTTGAATTTATTTTTGTGTAAGGTGCTCAAGTCCATATAGCTATCTTTTATTTATATCTCTATCTTTATCCATCTGTGATGCAGTTAATACATTGGCCTTTAGATTGACATGGGTTCAGCCTGGTTATGAAATATCTCAGTAGAAAAACCTGTCAGAAACCAAAACCTCTCTGGACCCAAGGAGGGGATGTTAGAGTTGGGCCTGGGGGCACCCAGACTCACTTCCTGTGATACTACAGAAATGAGCCCATGGTGTGGCCACTGCACATTTCCTAACCTGTAGGGCCCTGTCCTCCCACCCAGAGGACAAGGACAAAGAGGACAGTGAGAGGCTGGTTATAGACCCCAATACCACCCCCTCTTGGACCTCTGTGAGTTGGAACACAGGGGCAGATCCCTGGGAAAAAAACGGGTGGCATTCAGGGTGGGGTCCAAGCCCCACCTCAGTCCAGTGTCTAGTCCAGGACCTTCTGGACCTTGGGAAAGAATCAGTCATGCAGGCTCTGCCAATCTCGGGCACCTGGGCCTGAGTGTCCAGAGGGGGGACTAGGTCCTTTAACCTGTTCTGACCCCAGGAAGGGACAGGCCCAATACAGAAAGGCCATGGGGTGTCTGGGTGGGAAGTGCCTGGGAACTTGAGTGACACCCCTCAGAGGAAGGAACCTGCCCTCTGGGAGTCATGTGGATCAGGGTGATTTGGAAGTTGCAGTGGAGACAAAGTCTTTCCCTGCAGCACACTGACCTTGTCCCCCAGTTAAGGAGACTAAACAGTGGACATATTTACCCTGGGCCTTTGCTTGGCACTCTCTGCCTGTGCTGGGTGAGCCACACCTAGGACAGGACTCATTTTTACACCTCTAATCCCTCCCATCCCAAGGGCCACTCTGACTGGAGTCCTGTGGGTTCCAGAAGGGACTGTACTGTGGTTCAAGTTGAGGAATGTCCCTCCCAAGTCTCTCCTGATGGCTGCAAACACCCCCGGCATGTCACATTGGTCTCCAGACCCCTCAGAGCTAATAAATGCAAAACTGGACCCCTGGTTCTCACCCATTCACACCTGACTCCTCATCAGTCTGTTTCTGTTTTCTCAGTGAGGGTCGAGGGTCCAGCACCAGGGAACACAGTCACCCTAGATTCCCTGTATGTCCCTCCTCATGTCCCTCCATCCCAGATCCCTGCTGATTTCCCTCCACGTGTCCTCACATGTCCTCACGTTTCTGCTAGGGTCTGTGTCCCCAATCTGAGCTCCCTCACTTTCCCTTCCACAGCAGCTCCTGAGGTATCCAGGGGACTCTCCCTGCCACCACTGCCCTGTTCTGTCCTGCAGGTGAACTTAGAGAAAATATTGATGACTCTCCTTTACATCTGAAACCCTCACTTCTGGTTGGATTGCAGACACATCAGATCCTTTATCAATGTGATTCCTCTGGACATGTCTACCTCTAGTCACCTCCTGCCCTGCTCTGTGTCACCCCTTATGGCCAGACACATTGGGTTTCTCTCAGTTTCTCTTGTCTTCCATTGACAAAGATATATCAGAGATATTCACACAAGAACAACAATTGAACACAAAAGCAGGGAAGTTGGTGGTTTTCCCAGCTGCACATACTCCATGAAACAGCGGCAGAGGGTCTGGGATCTCATCTCTGAGGCATAGTCCCTTTGAGATGTTGCCTTACACAAGTCACCTGTCATTCTGCCAGTGGTCTCATCCTGCCAATAAACAAATGCAGAAAGTGGTCTTTCCTTTAGAAGCAACCACACTGCTTCCATCTGTTGTCAGGGACAGGAATGTGGGGACACAGGAAACAGGGCCCCAAGACCCACAGCAGGTGGTGTGTCCTGAGGAGGAAGTGCTGGCAAGTGAGAGCCCCTCCCTCAGAGGAGGCTGCCCCAGAGCCCAGGGCTGGTGAGGGCCTTGCTGTGTATGGGGGAATGGGGGCGTGTCTGCCAAGTGCTGACCCATGAGGGGGCTGGCTGGGTGGGGAGGTGATGGGTCAGACAGGAGGCAGTACAGGCAGCTGAGGACAGAGAAGCCACCTGTGTTGGTCGTTAGAGGGCAGGCCATCAGGTGCTCTGGTGGCAGCTCTCTGTCTGCCCAACAGAAAGGTAAGTTTGGGCATTTGCTATCAGGAGTACTAGGAATGTGTAATGTATTCACAGGACCTCATGAAAAAGGGAGGGAGGGAGATGCCCCTTTTCTCTGTAAGAGTGACTGTCAGGAAGTATCACAGGTAAACCCCACACCTGCTCTAGAGAAGGTGTGTCCTTTCTGCCTAACACACCAAGGCTCACCCGAGTTCTGTCTTTCCGGCACCACTTAGAGAAGAGAGACCATCCCGCATCCTGCCCTCACCTTCCCAGCACGTATGAGAGGGCCTCCAAGGGTCTTGTCTTCAAAGTGGGTGCAGAAAGGGCTGGGTGACGAGGTGGACCTGTGTGCACCTCTGACAGCACCGACCACAGACAGTGCCTGTGATCTGTGAACACAATCACCACCCAGCCCTGGTGAGCACAGCCATCGGCCTCTCCTGCAGCCCCACCACTGTTCTGGGCACCGTCTCAGCGCTGCTGCAGTCCCCTGGTCCCTGGTCATGGGTACAGCCCCCCGCACTGGGCAGGGCTCCAGTCTCTCTCAATGTCTCATAGGAATTGTACTCAACCTGCACTCAGGACCATCTGCATTAGCTCTTCCCCTTTGCTCCAGGACGTTGATGTAGCAACTCCTGGAAAACACCTGACCCCACACTTCCTGACCACTGTGCCGGCTTCACGCTCTGTCCTTCATTCTCCAGCTCCAGGACTGTGCAGCTGCAGGTCTGGCCATGGACCCCCATTGCAGCTCCCTCCTGGCCCTCAGTGAGTTCTGGAATGGAGGCATAATGTCCCGGATCAGAGACTGTGGGAGCCTAGGGAGGGGTTTCATCCCTTTTGAGTCCTGACTGCAGCACAGGGGACTCATGGTCCCTCCTGGGGGTCTGATCCCTCAGCTCTGTGCCCTGACCCAAGTCTGATCAGGGAAGGTTCAGTCCTGGAAGTGGGTACCTGGGTGTGGGGACAGGTTCAGACTGAGTACCTGTTTGGGAAAGGGCACTGGGGCTTTGTTGAAACTCAGAGCAAGAAGAGGGCTGTACTCAGAGGTAATGCTGAGGAGGGAGCTGGACATTCACAGGGGCTGAGCCCTGCCTCCATCAGGGCCCCTGAGTGCAGCCCAGGGAGGAGGCCGGGCGCTGGGCATCTTTCTCACCACAGCTTCTCCTCCAGTGCTCTGTCTGGCCCAGTCCATCCACATGCAGAAGGGTGAGTCTATCTTTTTAATCTCACTTTTAAAATATATGTTGTGTTTTCTGGCAAAGTATTAATATTCCTTAGAGTCCTCTGATGGCTTATCTTCAGCTAGGATGAGACCCAGGCCCCTCTCTGTGTCTGGATGATTCTGTTTTCACCCTGTCTGCCCCACTGATGAGCCAAGACACAGCCTTTCCATTACTTCCACAAACACCCTTGTCTCACTGGACCTGACCTCCTCCCAAGCTGACTGTCATCTCAGTGGGCTGGGCTGGTTCACATTGGCCTTCAGCTCTGTACCTCTTCCCTGGGACTCCCAGACAGGTTAGCTGTCCCTCGTTGGACCCAAGGACTCCTACACTCACTCAGGGTGTGTGGCTGTGGGTTTGCGTGATCCCTTCATCAGTCTCTGTGCTCCCTCTTCCCTCCAGGCAATGAGGCAGGTCCTTGTGTGTGAGTCTCATGTTTGTGGGGCCAGTCCCACATGGAGCCCCTCAGTAGGTGGATGGAGAGGAACTAGGATGTGGATGAAAGGATTAGGGAGGGAGGGAGGGAGTGAACTAGTGGGAGCCCTGTCCAGAGCCTGCTTCTATTGGGGATCCTGTGCTGTGGGTGCCATCTTCCTGTTTCAGGGATACCAGTCCTCTCTTCCACCCTCCCCAGCCACTTGGCACACATGGGGTCTCAGGACCCTCAATACTAGAAATGGGAACAGGTTTCGAGGAAGGCAGAGAATGTAGTGGGAACAGAGCTTAGTGCTGCTGTGAGAGGATTGCCTTGGGGATAGAAATCCCCACCCACTGGGGTCATGTGACCAGATCTGGGTGGAGCTCCACTCCTCTCCCTCTCACCACCTCTCCCCCTTGCCCCTGACTTTCAGTGGAGCTCTGCAGCCCTCTTTGGTCCCCTCAGTGCCTCCCAGCTGCCCTTTAGTCCCAGCCCAGATCACTCCCACATCTGAGACTCCTGCTTCCTTGTCCCCACAGGTGACCTGTCACCCTCAAACTCTGCCTGCCTCCTAGTGTCTCTGTCTGCTAGAAAGTGACCCTTGGCAGGGAGTAGTGCCCAGGACCCCAGGCTGCTCTGACTCCTCCTGTGTCACCCTGAGAAAAGCCCAATGTGTGACCAGGACTCGGGGTTCTGGGTCAGGGGGGTCACTCTGCAGTGATGAATGTCCACAGTCCCCTGGAGTGGTTGTGGGGGGTGGTGTTTGGGGAAAGGTTGGTGGAATTTTGAAAACTGGTTTGAGGGGATGGTTGCACAGCTCTTCAAGTTTGTTAAAGGCATGGAATTGAACCCTGAAAATGGGGGTTGGTGACAACTGGTGACCTCCCCCTGAGGGACCCTGAGATCTGCTCTGTTTCCTCCCAGGGATCCTGCCCGAACCCTCCATCAGTGCTGAGCCAGGACCTGTGATCCCCCAGGGACAGCCTGTGACCATCGTGTGCCGGGGCCCAGCCTGGGCTGACCTATTCCGTCTGGAGGATGAGAAAAGATCTGTCCTTGGGGATCAGATTATGGTGCCTCTACGTGGCTCTAATGGGACAGAGGCCAGATTCCACATCTCCGCAGTGAGTGATGACTCTGCCAGGAGTTATCAGTGCTGCTATCGCCAAGAGCCTGTGTGGTCTGAGCTCAGTGAGCCCCTGGAGCTGATGGTGACAAGTGAGGACAGCTCCACACCACCCTCAGGTTTGCTCCAGGTCCCTGCGTCCTGTCCCCACCCCTGTCCTCTGTCCCAGGCTCCATGCCCTCCTGCTGGCCCTCAGCCCTGTGGATCCCCTGCCCCTTAGCACTCCTGTCCCTTGGCCTTCACACCTGACTCAGGTCCCTGCAAACTTGGTCCCCTCTAAACACCATGATGGTCTGGACACTGAGCCCCAGCATGGGGTGGGCTGATCTGTCCCTGCAGGGCTGGAAAAAAAGCGTACTTTCAGGGACAGAATCCCTTCAAGGGACCATTGGTCGTTTAACTCAGAATGGTTTTCAGCCTTTTTTGTGCTCTTGGGCAGACTCAATGGGGACCCTAGGCAGTGTGCCCCCTATGGGTGGTCCATCCACCACTGCATAAGTCATGTGGTTTATGGGGTCCCTGACAAGGGCTAGAAGGTGCTTTGGGGGACCTCAGGGATGAGACTATGTGTTCTGTAGGTGGGGTCAGCTCCTCAGAGGTCCTGGAGTCAGGGTTTAAGTGTCTGGCTCAAGGAGTGGGGCAAAGGAGGGGGGAATTCTTCCTTTAAAACCTGCTATTGTCTCTCCCTTTGCTCTTTATGCAGCTGTGACTCAGACTCCCCTGGGTCAGTGGGCATGTCCAGTTTATCCTGACCTATGATCCCTCACTGACCTGGAAGACTGTGGGACACACAGTGGTCCTAATAGGTAGGGTTATCCCTCAGGACCTCCTGACCATGTGGCCAAGTGAGGTGGCTCTCACCCACCCTGTTTCTCTTTGGACTAGGGTCTGTGCTAATGTATGCAGGGTGACAGGACATTCTGAGGGGTGTCCTGCCTCTCAGACACATAGACACGGAGAATTCCAATGTGCTGTCCTCACACGTATCTGTCCCCTTTCCTGGGAGTCCAGGGGGTGTTCTCTGTACTGAGAGTTGTAGAGAAAGAGGGTGGATGTAGATGCTGTGGGAGCAGCAGGGCCAGGCTGAGAGGCACAGGCCAAGGAGGAACCTGGGCTCAGGGCTTCTCCTTCCCCCTCACAGGAGCCCCTCCTGGGCTGGGGAGTGGGGACCTCAGCCTGGGGCATCCCCTCCTTGGAGCTCTGCTGGGGAGTGGGCAGTGGGGAGAAGTCCTGCTTCTCTCTTGACAGGTGGATACTCAGGAGGCAGGGACAATTTGCATCCTCTAGAGGAAGAAGCCAGTTCAGCCTGGGGGTGTGAGAGTCAGGAGGGGAGACTCATCCTGGATCCGTGAGTGAGTCTCAGTTTGCAGCTGTGCCCTACACTGGGGCGCTGTAGGTGGCTGGTAGTGAAGCCTGGGGGTGCGGCCCAGGCATCATCAGGTGGGGAGGGCAGGAGCTGAGGGTTCCCAGGGAAGGGAGGGTGAGAAGGTACAGGAGAGAAACATCAGTTCTTTCTCACTCCCAGGAACAACCCCTGAACTCACTGCCCAGCCCACAGGAGCAGGCTCCTAAAATATTAAGTCCTCAGGGGAGAGTGCCCAGGGGGAGTGCTCAAAGGGACAAGTCCTGTCTAATGGAGAAGGAGTTCTGTCTGGTAGGTCCTGGGCTCACCCAAGCCTTACCTGTCTGTCAGTGACCCCCTGTCCTCTGCTTCCAGCCCCTGCCTCCCAGAATTACACTGTGGGGAACTATGTTCGCATGGGCCTGTCTGGTGTGGTGTTGCTGATCCTGGTGGTGATACTGGCAGAGGCTGGACATATCTGGCACAGGTGACCACACCCCCCACAAGAATGGAGACAAGAAAGTGAACACCAGAGAAATTAGACTCCAGGCCCCAGGGGGACCCGCCTCCCCCCAGGGCCCCAGGCTCCCACTGGAGCCCAAGAGACCCAGAGCCACGCCCATTCTGTGAGTTTCACAGTGAACTTGGTGAGGCTGCCGTGTGCACGGGACTCTGTCCTCAGAAGGCTGCAGGAGCAGCGGGGACCAGGCCTCCTGTGTGGTCTGGCTCCTTCTCCAGGGTTTGGCTCCAGACCTGACCCTCACAGCCCTGCCCCACTCCTGCCCGGGTCTCCCTTCTCTCCCAGATCTCAGACAGGCCCCAGGTCCCTGCAGCCTCTGCCTCCCTCTTCCTCCTCCTGGAGCCTCAAATTCTCACCTGCTTTCTGGGGACTGGGTATGTGCTTCTGAAGACTTTGTTCCGGCCCACACCTGTCACCTGTGGAACTGCACCTGCTCTGGGCCCCTGCTCACTCACCTTTGCTCCTGGAATGGCCTCTGCCTTCTGCATCTGTCCCCTCTGTCTCAGGTGACTGGGACCTAAAGACCAGGGAAGGGACGTGGGCCAAAACCACAGTGAGATATCAAATCACACTCCGAAGGAGAACTATTGTTAAAGTCATTTTTAAATGGTGGGCACTAGACTTACTGTGGGGATCATTTTATAAGGTATGTAAATGTCTAACCCCTATGCTGTACCCTTGAAATAACATACTGTATGTCGACTGAAATTGAAAATAAATTAAACATAATAACCTAAAAACAGCGAGTGTGGCAAGGCTGTGGAGGAGAGGGAGCCCCTGGGCCCCCTGGTGGGGACACAAAGTGGTGCAGCCTCTGAGTGGATCTGCAGGGCTGCTCCTCAGAACCTGAACAGGGAATCTCCCTCCCTCCAGCAGCCCCCGGCAGGGTTCCCATGCAGGGAAGTGAGAGCAGGGACGTGGACACTGGTACATGTACCCCCAGGACAGCGTGACTCATAAAGTTCAAGGGCATCACAGGCTCCTCAGACCTTGAGGAGGAAGCAACACTGGGTCCCAGTGTCGGCTCCTGAGAAGGCCCCACTGGCTTTGAAGACAAGGGAGCAAGGGGTCCCTGTCACACAATGCGGGGTCTCTAGACCATAGAAGACGAGGGAGGGATGCTCCCTTGAGTCTCTAGGAGAGAAGGCAGTTCTGAGGACACCTCAAGTTCAGCCCTTTCAGATTCCCAACCTCCAGGACCCTGAGATCACACATCCCCCAGGCTGTGAGCCACTACTCTGGTGAGCATTTGTCAAAGCATTGAGGGGAATCTCAGGAACCTGGCGTCCCACACTCTGGGGTCTCAGGACGCCCTAAGCTTCTGGCAACCAAGGCCGAGGTTTCCTGAGAATCCTCTGACCTCACCCCCTGACGTTTCACCAAAACTGGGCCACCACGGTTGGCAGCACAGCCGCCCACGCTGTGGGCTCCTGGGTCTGGTGGATGTGGCTTGACTCTGAGATGCTGTGTGTATGGCTGCGCTGCACCCGCACTGGGTCCTGATGCTGCCTGGATGCAGGACACCACGAGGGCCAGTCACCTGGTCTGCTGTAGAGTAGGGCTGGGCAGGGAGACTCCAGCCCTCTCCAGTCCCCTCAGGACAGCAGACAAGAAAAGGAGGCCCCCTTTGCTCTCACTGAGACTCCTCCTCTCCAGGGAAGTGCTGGTCCCTCTCCACTCTGAATCTGAGCTAGTCCCGGTGAGGGAGGAGCTTCTCCAGGGCAAGTGTGCTGCCTGCAAGGTTCCTGAGTCCTGCTGGGAGCTGGGGCCTCCTCCCTGGGAGATGCAGCTCAGCTCCCCAGACTTCTCTAGGGAAAGTCCTTTCCCGCTGTGCTTTCTGAGACACTTGCACTCCTTAGCTGGGCCCCGTCGCACTGTGTAGAATGACAGGGAGCCTAGGCCCATCTGTGCTCCTGCTCTGGACCAGAGGCCCCCACTGTCTCGGGTCCCTTTCATTGGGAACAATAATTAGAAAGCATGACCTCGGTTTAAGTTAAGTCAGGGCTACTGGGGTTTTGTCCCTTATGGACCACTTAGTATCAGGGAGGATGTACCCTGTCCATCCACACAGGTATCTCCCACCTGGGTAATGTTACAGGGTCATTTATGTTGTACCTGTGTCCCTTATAGGAAAACCCAATTCCTAGCAAAGTCATAGATTTCCTTTTTATATTTATTGGTTTTACCATGTAGCCATGGTAAGTGAATATCAATAAGCTCATATTTATTTTTATTTGTTTATATTCATGTCAGAGTGTGTTTTTCATTTTTTATGACTTAATTGTATCTTATGTATGTAGAATATTTTCAGGTTTCAGAAGAGACAACTGCCTGGAATAGTACAATCAGAGATGACCACTTGATTCTATTCCCTTCCCCTTGTACCCCCACATATCAGAGGTGACTATTTTTGTTAGTTTCTGGTTTGTAGAATGAAAAAAATAACATGTGCAAAGCAGGTAAATTTATGTGTCTCTTGTGCAAAGAGACACACAATCTATTTTACCTACTTTGTCTGTTTTAAAGATTTTATTTATTTATTTTTAGAGAGAGGGGAAGGGAGAGAGAAAGAGATGGAGAGAAACATCAAGGTGTAGTTGCCTCTCATCTGCCCACTACTGGGGACCTGGCTGGCCCACAACCCAGGCTTGTGCCCTGACTGAGATTCGAACCAGTGACACCTCTCTGCACGTCAGCAGCCAATCACTGAGCCACATCAGCCAGGGCTGTGTGTATCTTCTTCATCTATTGATGGGCACTTAGGCTGATTCCGTAGCTTGACTATTGTTAATAATGCTGCAATAAACATGGCTGTAATTTTATCTGTTGAGTATCCTGCTTTCACTTCCTTTGGATATACACCCAGAAGTAGAATTGCTGAATGCTATAATTGGTCTATATTTTTCATTTTTTGAGGAACCTGCATACTGTTTTCCATAGTGGCTGCATTCATTTACATTCCCACTAATGGTGCATGAGTGTTTCTTTATTTCCACATCCTTACAAACACGCTCACCTCCAACTGGTGTAAGGTGATAGTGCATTGTGGTGTTAATTTGCATTTCCTCGATGATTAGTGATGTTGAGTATCATTTCATGTGTCTGTTGGCCATTTGGAAGTCTTCTTTTGAAAAATATTTACTTCCTGTGCTCTTTTGTAATCATTTCTTTTTGTTACTGAGTTGTATGATTTCTTTATATATTTTGGATATTAACACTGTGCTCAATATATGTTTGCAATTTCCCCTCTCCCTTCTGTAGGGTGTCTCTGTAGGTACAGAATCCCACTCAGCTGGGGAGCCAGGCACTCACTCACTCCTCTCCCTTTCAACTTGACATAACTTTGGGAGAGGACCGGCAATGAAAAAGTTCTCTTTACCCTTTCAAATGTGCCATTCTGAATCTACCATAAGGGCCAAGATGCAGATTTTATTTTATTTTATGTGTTTTAAAGATTTAATTCATTTATTTTTAGACAGAAGGGAAGGGAGGTAGAAAGAGAGGGAGAGAAACATCGGTGTGTGGTGGCCTCTCACACACTCCCTGGGTGGAGAGCTGGTCTACCACCCAGGCCTGTGCCCTGACTGAGAGCAGAACTGGTGACCCTTTGGTTCACAAGGCAGTGCTCAATGCACTGAGCCACTGTAGCCAGAGTGCAGATTTTATTTTTAACAGCCTCTATCAGCTCTGGTCTTCAAACTGGGTGAATAAAGTTTTGGGAGACACAGTGGACCTGTTTCCCATGAGCTAGAGGAGAGGCCACAGGGCCAGCATATTTCTCCTCTGCCACATAGAATGCACCCCAGGCTGTCCCCAGCTCCAGAAAACTACATGGAGTGTGATTTCAAAGTCTCTTCCCTCTTTACATTCCCATAAAGGCAACGTTGGCTGCAATGTGATGGGAGAACCAACTGCTCCTCAGAAAAGACCACCCATCTGCTAGAGAGTTGAAGCTCACTCAGGACAGCTTGAACTCTCAATGCTGCTGTATTCCCGTAAGAATTGTGTAGGAACTCAGCCTTCAGATTCCCTCCCAAAGAGATGGCTGTGGGGAAGAAAAAGGAAGCAGCTGGGGACAGTCCCCAAACCAAAGGGGAGAAAAGTGGACACTGCCCATCACATTCCCTTCCCCAAACTAGTCCCGGGACCTCTGTGTAACTGTGAGCTTTCAGGTCATTTTAAATTAAAAAATAGTTATTTGATTAAATAATAATCTAGCAACTGCAGGGATGACATGCATAAATATGTGTTTACTGACCTCCCCTTGCTTTCACACTCGGTGTGAAGCGTGAAAGACAGAAAGACAGAAAGCGTGAAAGACTTGCTTTCTGAAGACAGAAAGCACAGGTTTGTGATGGGGCGGGGCTGCCAAGGGGCAGAATGAGTTGTGGGGAGGATGCGGGAATTGTCTAGACACTTCCTCATCTCTTCCTTCATCAGTTCCGTCCTAGGAGAAAACTGTGGAAAACGAACAAAATAAAACAAAGAGGTCCTGACTGGTGTGGCTCAGTGAGATGGATGTCATCCCACAAACCAGAGAATCTGTGGTTCAATTCCTGGTCAGAGCACCTGCTAGGGTTGCAGGCTGGGTCTTCATTTGGGGAAGTACAAAAGACAAATGATTAATGTTTCTGTCACATATCGATGTTTCTCTCCCTCTCTTCTCCCCATCCCTCTCTCTAAAAATAAACAAAATCTTAAAAAAAAACCCCACACAAACAGGAACAGAGAGACATTGCTAAACTACAATCCTGGCCCCACTTGCTGACCCAAAAATGTAACCTGTCTTTAATCTGAGTGGTCTCTGAGTTCACCATGAAGCTGAGACTGAAGCTTCAGAAGGAAGATCATTCCCTAGAGAGCACTCTGGGGTCCTGCAGACAGGCCACCTAGTGACCCCGTTCCTGCTGATGAGCCCTGCACACAGATGCCATTTGCCTCACTGGGTGCAGCACCAACACCCCACAGTGTCTTTCAGTTTCTCTAATATGACATATCCAACTTTCACCAAGGACTGTCTGGAATTAGCTCTTCCCCTTTGCAGGAGGATGTAGCAACCCCAGGAAAACCCATGACCCACACTTCCTGTCCACTGTACCATCTTCAGGCTCTGTCCTTCACCCTCCAGCTCCAGGGCAGTGCAGGCTGCAGGTCTGGCCATGGGTCTCCATTCCACCTCCCTCCTGGTCCTCGGTGAGTGCTGGAATGGAGGGATAATGTCCCAGGACAGAGGGGGTGGGAGCCTGGGGAAGCGTCTTCATCCCTTTTGAGTCATGACTGCAGCCCAGGGGACTCCCAGTTCTTTCACAGACTCTTTGACACCTCAGCTCTGACCCCGACCCAAGTCTGACCACGGAAGGTTGAGTCCTAGAAGTGGGTACCTGGGTGTGGGGACAGGTTCAGACTGAGTACCTGTTTGGGAGAGGGGATTGGGGCATTGTTGAAACTCAGGGCAAGAAGAAGGGCTGTGCTCAGAGGTAATGCTGAGGAGGGAGCTGGACATTCTCAGGGACTGAGCCCTGCCTGCATCAGGGTCCCTGAGTGCAGCCCTAGGAGGAGGCTGGGCACTGGGCATTTTTCTCACCACAGCTTCTCCTCCAGTGCTCTGCCTGGCCCAGACCATCCACATGCAGGAGGGTGAGTCTACCTTATTAAACTCACT
Organism: Phyllostomus hastatus; assembly: GCF_019186645.2. Taxonomy (NCBI): domain Eukaryota; kingdom Metazoa; phylum Chordata; class Mammalia; order Chiroptera; family Phyllostomidae; genus Phyllostomus; species Phyllostomus hastatus. Next base: position 280,025 of record NW_025334021.1, read on the forward strand.
TTTTTTTATATATGCTGTGTTTTCTGGCAAAGTATTAATATTCCTTAGTGTCCTCTGATGGCTTACCTTCAGTTAGGATGTGACCCAGGCACCTCTCTGTGTCTGGATGGTTCTGTTTTCACCCTGTCTGCCCCACTGATGAGCCAAGACATAGCCTTTCCATTACTTCCACAAACACCCTTGTCCCACTGGACCTGACCTCCTCCCAGGCTGACTCTCCTCTCAGTGGGCTGGGCTGGTTCACACTTGGCTTTCGGGTCTCAGCTTAGTGCCTCTCTCTTCTGACTTTCACATAAAGTCATCTGTTCCTTGTCATCCCTGAGACTCCCACACTCACCCGGGGTACTTCTCACCACATGTGGCTGCGGGCTTCCACGATCCCTCCACCAGCCTCTGTGCTTCCTCTTCCCTCCAGAGCAGCAGGCAGGTCCTTGTGTATGTGAGTCTCGTGTTTGTGGTGCCAGTGGCACATGGAGCCCCTCTGTAAACGGATGGACAGGAACTAGCATGTGGATGAAACAATGAGGAAGACAGTGACCGTGTGAACGAGTGGGGAGCGTCAGGCAGCACCTGCCTCTATGGGGCTTGTGTGACGTGGGTGCTATCACCCTGTTTCGGGACCAGGAGCCCTGTCTTCCCTCCTCCCCATCCACGTGGCTCACATGGGGTTTCAGGACCTTTAATACTAGAAATGAGAACAGGCTGCAAGGAAGGTAGAAAATGCAGTGGGAACAGAGATGAGTGCTGCTCAGAGGATTGCCCTGGGTTTGGAAATCCCCACCCACTGGGGTCATGTGACCAGGTCTGGTTGGAGCCCCACCCGCCCTGGACTTCCAGTGGAGCTCTGCAGCTCCCGCTGGTCCTCACAGTGTCACCCAGCTGCCCTTCAGTCCCAGCCCAAGTCACTCCTACATCTCGGACTCCTGCTTTTCTGTCTCCAAGAATGACTGGTTGGTCATCCTCACCCTCTGCCCCCCTCCCAGGGTCTCTGCCCCCATTAGTGGCTGTTGGCAGGGAGATGTGTCCAGGACTCCAGCCTGCCCTGGCCCCTCCCGTGTCACCCTGAGAAAAGCCCAACATGTGACCATGATTTGGGGTCCTGTGTTGTGGGATCACTCTGAAGGATGAGGATTCATGGTTACTTGGAGTGGTTGTGGGGGCTGGTGTTTGGGGAAAGTATGGTGGGGTGTTCTGATTTGGGTTGTGGGGATGGTTGCAGAACTCTGCATGTTCCAAGATCAAGGATGTAATCCCAGAAAACGGGGGACTGTGAGTGTGGTGACTTCCTCCTGAGGTACGCCGAGATCTGCTCTGCTCCCTCCCATGGGCTCTGCCCAAACCCTCCATCAGGGCGGAGTGGGGTCCTGTGATTTGCCCGTGACAGCCTGTGACCACGTGTGCCAGAGCCCAGCTAGGGCTGACACATTCCATCTGGTGGAGAAGGAGAATCCATCTGTTTATTAGGATAAGAAATTCCCTTCTCACCAAGGCTGACAGGGGGCAAAGGCCAGATTCCGAATTGTGACAGTGAGTGTCGTCAGGGGTAGGAGTTATTTCTGCTTCTACCTTAAAGGGTCCAGCTGGTCTGAGCCCAGTGAGATCCTGGAGGTGACGCTGGCATATGAGGATGTCTCCACTCCACCCTCAGGTTTGTTCCAGGTCCCTGCAACCTGTCACTTGCTGTGTCCTCTGTCCCAGGCTCCCTGCCCTCCTGCTGGCCCCCAGTCCTGTGGCTCCCCTGCCCCTCTGCACTCATGTGCTTTGGCTTTCACACCTGGCTCAGGGCCCTGGAGACCTGGTCCCATCTGGACACCACGATGGCCTGGACTCTGAGCCCCAGCATGGGGTGTTATGGGAACTGTCCTGCAGGGCTGGATGGAGAGTGGATTTCCAGGGAGAGACCCCCTTCAAGGGACCATTTGTGCTTTTACTCAGAATTGTTTTCAGCCTTTTTTGTGTACTTGGGCAGACTCAGTGGGGACCCCAGGCAGTGTGTTTCCAGTGGGTGGTCCATCCACCACTGGGCAAGTCATGTGGTTTATGCAGTCCAGGACTAGAGGGTGCTTTAAGGGACATCTGGGATGAGGGTGTTCCTTCCCTTCTGTGTATGTGGTCAACTCCTGAGAGGTCCTGGGGTCACAGTTCAAGTGACCAGCTCAGAGAGTGTGGGGAGGAGGAAGGAATTCTTTTTTCAAAACCGTGTATTGTTTCTCCCTTTGCTCTTTATGCAGCTGTGACTCAGACTCCCCTGGGTCACTGGGCATGTCCAGTTTATCCTGACCTATGACCCCTCACTGTCCTAGGGTCCTGTGGGAGATACAGTGGCCCTCATAGGTGGGGCCAGCCTTCAGGACTCCCTGACCCTATGTTCAGGTGAGGTGGCTCCCACCACCCCTGTTTGTCTCTGGCCCAGGGAGCAGTTGCTTCATGTAATGTATCAAGGATGGTGGGACATTCTGAGGGGTGTCCATCCCCTCAGACATGTAGAGGCAAAGAATTCCATCCCATTTTCCTCACATGTCCCTGTGCCCTTTCCTGGGAGTCCAAAGGGCATCCTCTGTACTGAGGGGTGCAGAGAAAGAGGCCGGGTGTGGATGCTGTGGGAGCTGTAGGGCCAGGCTGAGAGGCACAGGCTGAGGAGGGTCCTGGGCTCAGGGCTTCTCCTGCCCCGTCACAGGAGCCCCTGGAGACCTAAGCCTCCCACCCAGAGCCCCTCCTGGGCTGGGGAGTGGGGACCTCATCCTGGGGCATCCTCTTCTGTGGGTTCTGCTGGGGAGTGGGCAGCAGGGTGGCAGTGGGGAGGGGTCCTTCCTGCTTCTCTCTTGGAAGGTGGACACTCAGTAGGCAGGGACATCTTGCATCCTCAGCTGCAAGAGGCCTGTATAGTTTGGGGTTTTGAGAGTCAGGAGGGGAGACGCATCCTGGATCCCTGAAGGAGTCTGCATATTGCAGCTGTGCCCTGCACTGGGGTCCTGTAGTTGGCTGGTAGTGAACCCTGGGGGTGTAGTGACCCCAGGGGCTTCAAAGTGGTGAGGGCAGGACGGGAGACTTTGTGCAAGAGACAAACACCTGTCTTTTCTCACCTAGGAACTTCCTGTGAAATGACCTCCCCACTCACAGGAGAGGGCTCCCAGATCGGTAAGTCACCTGGGAGCCTGTCCAGGGCAGTGATGGAAGGGGTGGACCTGCCCAATAAAGGAGGAACAGCTTTCTCATAGGTCCTGGGATTGGCTGATTCTTACGCACCTGTCAGTGACCCCCTGTTCTCTTCTTCCAGTCCCTACCTCCCGAAACTACACAGTGGGAAACTATGTCTGCATTGCCCTCTCTGGAGTGGTGTTGCTTATCCTGGTGGTGATTCTGGGAGAGGCTGGGCACAGCTGGCACAGGTGGCCACATCAACCACAGGGATGGACTCAAGGGAACTCCTGCCAAAGAGATTAGACTCCACACCCCAAGGAGGGGACTCCCTCAGTGCCCGAGGCTCACACTGGAGCCCTAGAGATCCAGAGCCACGCCCATTCTGTGAGTTTCCCAGTGAACGTGGTGAGGCTGCCCTGGGCACGGGATTCTGTCCTCAGAAGTATGCAGGAGCAGCGAGGACTGGCCTCCTGTGTGGTTCATCTCCTTCTCCAGGGTTTGGTTCCAGATCTGACCCTCACCTACTCACAGCCCTGCCCCACTCCTGCCCGGGTCTCCCTTCTCTTCTGGATCTCAGACAGGCCCCAGGTCCCTGAAGCCTCTGCCTCCCTCTTTCTCCTCCTGGAGACCTGAGTTGTTGCCTGATTTCTGGGGACCAGGAATGTGCTGCTCAAGGCTTTGGTGTCACCCACACCTGTCACCTGTGGAACTGTACCTGCTCTGGTCTTGCAGACATTCACCTCTGTTTCTGGAGTGTCTCTGCCTCCTGCATCTGTCCCTTTGTCTCCCAGCTGACCTGGATCTGAAGTCCAGGGAAGGGACTTGGCCAAAACCACACTGAGACATCCCTGCACACTCCTCAGGATGACTATTGCTGAAATTATTTTTAAATGGTGGGCTCTAGACTTATTGGGAGGATCACTTTATAAGGTATGTAAATGTATAACCCCTATGCTATACCCTTGAAATAACATAATGTATGTTGACTGAAATTGAAAATAAATTAAACATAATAACCTAAAAACAGCGAGTGTGGCAAGGCTGTGGAGGAGAGGGAGCCCCTGGGCCCCCTGGTGGGGACACAAAGTGGTGCAGCCTCTGAGCGTACCTGCAGGGCTGCTCCTCAGAACCTGAACAGGGCGTCTCTCTCCATCCAGCAGCCCCAGTCCAGGTTCCCATGCAGGGAAGTGAGAGCAGGGACATGGACACTTGTACATGCGCCCCCAGGAGAGTGTAATTCCCAAAGGTCAAGGGCATCACAGTCTCCTCAGAGGTGGAGGAGGAAGCAGACACTGGGTTCCAGTGACACCTCCTGAGAAGGCCCCACTGGCTTTGAAGACAAGGGAGGAAGGAGCCACGTATCACAGAATGTGGGGTCTCTAGACCCTGGAAGACAAGGGACAGACTCTTTCGGGAGACTCCAGGAGAGAAGGAAGCCCTGCAGACACCTCAACCACGCTGGTGGGCATTTGTCACAGAAGCGCTCCAAGTCTGAGGAGCCTGGGGTCCCACACTCCAGGGTCTCAGGATGCCCCCAAAGTTCTGGAAGCCAGGGTGGAGGTTTCCTGACAAGCCTCTGACCTCAACCCCCCCGACCCTTCACCCAAACTCAGCCACCAGAGTCAGAAGCCCGGCCGCACACCACGTTGGCTCTGGGGTCTGGGGGACTGGGCTTGATTCTGAGATGCTGAGTGTGTGGCTGCACTATACCTGCACTGGCTCCCGAGGCAGTCGCCTGGTCTCCTGCACAGCAGGGCTGGGCAGGGAGACTCCTGCCCTCCCCTGTCCCTGCACAGACAGCACACACACACGGAGAGGGGAGGCTCCCTTTGCTCTCCCTGAGGCTCTTCCTCTCCAGCGAAGTGCCATCCCTTCTCTGCTCCGGATCTGAGCCAGTCTCCTGGAGGAAGGGGCTCCTCCAGCCCAGGAAGGTGCCTGTGTCCTTTTGGGAGCAGGGGCCCCCTCACTGAGAGACTGGGCTCAGCTTCCCAAGCTTGGCCAGGGAAGGGCCTTTCCCACTGTGCTCTCTGAGACATCAGCCCCTCTTATCTGGGCCCTTTGTAGAATGACAGGGAGCCTGGGCCCATCTGTGCTCCTGCCCTGGACCATGGGCCCCCACCATCTAGGGTACCTTTCATTGGGGACAATATTTAGAAAGAGTGACCTCGGATTAAGTTAAGTCAAGACCCCCTGTCACTGGGGGTTTTGTTCTGTATGGACCACTTAGTATCAGGGAGGATACACCGTGTCCATCCACACAGGTATCTCCCACCTGGGGTAACGTTACAGGTTCATTAATGTACTTGTGTCCCTTATTTGAAAACCCAATTCCTAGGAAATTCAGAAATTTCTTTTTTCAGGGGTGGGGGTTTTATCATGTAGCTGTGGTGATTGAATATCAATAAACTCCCATTTATTTTTATTTGTGTATATTCATGTCAGAGTGTGATTTTCCATTATTTATGACTTAATTGTGCCTTTAATATGTAAAATATTTTCAGGTTTCAGAAGTGACAACCATCTAGAATGGTACAATTAGAGATGACCACTTGAGTCTATTCCCTTCTTGTACCCACACATATCAGAGGTGACTATTTTTATTACTTTCTGGTTTTCTGAAGGAAGAAATAATATGTGAAAAACAGGTAAACAGACAACCTTAGTTTATCTACTTTCTCTTTTTAACGATTTTATTTATTTATTTCTAGACAGAGGGGAAGAGAGAGAAATAGAGCAAGAGAAATATCAATGTGTGGTTTCCTCTCATACGCCCCCTACTGGGGACTTGGCCTGCAACCCAGGCATGTGCCCTGACTGACAAACAAACTGGAGACACAGGCCCGCAGTCAATCCACTGAGCCACACCAGCCAGGACTATATGTGTCTTCTTCATCCATCGATGGGCACCTAGGTGGATTTCATAGCTTGGCTATTGTGAGCAATGCTGCAATAAACACGGTAGTAGTTTTATCTCTTGAGTATCCTGTTTTCATTTCCTCTGGATATACACCCAGTAGAACAATTGCTGAATCCTATGATTGATCTATATTTTTAAAATTTTAATATATTTTATTGATTATATTATTATAGTTGTCCCATTTTCTCCCTTCAGTCCCCTCCACCTTGCACACCCTCTCCCACCCACATTCTCCCCCTTTAGTTCATATTCATGGGTTATACATATAAGTTCTCTAGCTTCTACATTTCCCATACTATTCTTGCCATCCCCCTGTCTATTTTCTATCTCTCATCTATGCTACTTATTCTCTGTACCTTTTCCCCCTCTCTCCTCCTCCCACTCCCTCATTGATAACCTTCCATGTGATTTCCATTTCTGTGGTTCTGTTTCTGTTCTAGTTGTTTGCTTAGTTTGTTTTTGTTTTAGGTGTGGTTGTTAATAATTGTGAGTTTGCTGTCATTTTACTGTACATGTTTTTTATCTTTTTTTTCTTACATAAGTCCCTTTAACATTTCATAAAATAAGGGCTTGGTGATGATGAACTCCTTTAACTTGACCTTACCTGAGAAGCACTTTATCTGCCCTTCCATTCTAAATGAGAGTTTTGCTGGATAGAGCAATCTGGGGTGTAGGTCCTTGCCTTTCATGACTTGGAATACTTCTTTCCAGCCCCTTCTTGCCTGTAAGATCTCTTTTGAGAAATCAGCTGACAGTCTCATGGAAACTTTTTTGTAGGTTACTGTCTTCTTTTCTTTTGGGCTTCTAGGATTCTCTTCTTAATTTTAATCTTGGCTAATGTAATTATGATATGCCTTGGTGTGTTCCTCCTTGGATCCAACTTCTTTGAGACTCTCTGAGCTTCCTGGACTTTCTGGAAGTCTATTTCCTTTGCCAGATTGGGGAAGTTCTCCTTTATTATTTGTTCAGAAAACTTTTTCACTTGTTGCTTTTCCTCTCCTTCTGGTACCCCTATAATTTGGATGTTGGGACGTTTAAAGTTGTCCTGGAGGCTCCTAAGCCTCTCTTCATTGTTTTTGAATTCTTATTTCTTCACTCTTTTCTGGTTAGATGTTTCTTTCTTCCTTCTGGCCCACTCCATTGATTTGAGTCCCAGTTTCCTTCCCATCACTATTGGTTCCCTGTGCATTTTCCTTTATTTCACTTAGTGTAACTTTCATTTTTTTCATCTAATTTGTGACCAAATTTAAGCAATTCTGTGAGCATCATGATTACCAATGTTTTGAAATGTGCATCTGATTGGTTGGCTATCTCTTCATCATTTAGGTGTATTTTTTCTGGAGCTTTGATCTGTTCTTTCCTTTGGGCCTTGTTTTTTTGTTTTTGTTTTTGTTTTTGTTTTTGTCTTGATGTGCCTGTTATGTATGAGGGGCAGAGCTTTAGCTGTTCACCAGGATGGGGCAACACTCCTTGCTGGGTTGTGACACTGTATGTGGGGAAGGGGTCCAAGAGGGAACAATGGCACTTGCTCTGCTCTCTGTCAGATTTCAGTCACTTCCCCTGCTACTCAGAAGCAAAGTGGGCCCTTCTGGTGCTGATTCCAAGGTGGGTGGGCTTGTGTACATTTTAGGACCCTGTGGGTCTCTGCAGCACACTCTCCTGTGAGGCTGGGAGTTTCTCCTGGCACCTCAGCCCTGAAAGGTGTTTCCAATCAGTGGTTTGAGATGACTTTATTTCCCTGAGCTGGGGTCCTGGGTTGCGCAGTCTGTCCCGCTCCCCAGTTGTTTCTGCTGGTTCATCTGCGTGTGAATGTGGTACCTCCCAGTCCACACTGCTCCACCAAACTAGGTCCGCCAGCTGCTGCCTTGTGCGCCCAGGTCCACCAGCCACCGCTTTGCCTCAACCCCTCTCCTACTGGCCGCCCGACTCTGCCCCTCCTACTGGTCTGGATGAATGTGTCTTCTTTAACTCTGGTTGTCAGACTTCCATACAGTTTGATTAGCTGTCAGTTCTGGATTTTTTTTTTTGGTTTTTAAATTGTTGTTGTCCTTCTTTTGGTGGTGCGAGGAGGCACAGTGTGTCTACCTATGCCTCCATCAAGCTGAAAGTCCTATATTTTTAATTTTTTGAGGACCCTCCATACTGTTTTCCATGGTGGCTTCATCAACTTACATTCCCACTAAGGGTGCATGAATGTTTCCTTATCTCATTCTTAACAACACTACTCAGCTCCAAGTGGTGTGAGGTGACATCACCTTATGGTGCTAATTTGCATTTCCCTGATGATTAGCGATATTGAGCATCATTTCATGTGTCTGTTGGCCATTTAAAAGTCTTCTTTGTAAAAATATTGACTTCCTGTGCCCCTTTGTAGTCATTACTTTTTTGTTAATGAGTTGCATGATTTCTTTATATATTTTGGATATTAATCCTGTGTGCAATGTATGTTTGCAATCTCCCCCCCCCCTTCTGTAGGGTGTCTCTGTAGGTACAGAATCCCACTCAGCTGGGGAGCCAGGCACTCACTCACTCCTCTCCCTTTCAACTTGGCATCACCTTGGGAGATGGCTGGCAATGAAAAAGTTCTCTTTACCCTTTCAAATGTGCCTTGGTTTTCTGAATCTACCATCAGGGTCAAAATGCAGATTTTATTTTATTTTATTTTATTTTATTTTATTTTATTTTATTTTATTTTATTTTATTTTATTTTATGTGTTTTAAAGATTTAATTCATTTATTTTTAGACAGAAGGGAAGGGAGGTGGAAAGAGAGGGAGAGAAACGTCAATGTGTGGTGGCCTCTCACACACTCCCTGGGTGGAGAGCTGGTCTACCACCCAGACCTGTGCCCTGACTGAGAACAGAACTGGTGACCCTTTGGTTCACAAGCCAGTGCTCAATGCACTGAGCCACCATAGCCACGGTGCAGACTTTATTTTTAACAGCCTCTATCATCTCTTCAAGGTGGGTGCAGGAAGTTCTAGGAGACACAGTGGATCTGTTTCCCATGAGTGAGAGGAGAAGCTACAGGACCAGCATATTTTCTACTGCCACGTGGAGTGAAGCCCAGGCAGCCCCCAGCTCCAGGACACCACATGGGGTGTGATTTAAAAGGCACTTCCCTCTTTACGTTCCCATAAAGGCAGTGTTGGGTGAAACTGAACGGTAAGAACCAACTGCTCCTCAGAAAAGAAAAGACCACATGTCTGTGGGAGGGTTGGAAGCTCACTCACGGCAGGTTTAACTCTCAATGGTGCTTTATTCCCATAAGAATTGTGTAGGAACTCAGCCTTCAGATTCCCTCCCAAAGAGGATGGATGTGGGGAAGAAAAAGGAAGTGGCTGGGGACAGTCCCCAAACCAAAGGGGAGAGAAGTGGACACTGACCTTCACTTCCCTTTCCCCATAACCTCCATGTAACTGTGAGCTTTTGGGTCATTTTAAATTAAAAATATTTATTTGGGTAAAAAATAATACAGGAACTGGACAGATGACAGACAATAATAAATGTTTACTGATCTCCCCTTGCTTTCACTCTCAGTGAAGACAGAAAGCACAGGTTTGTGATGGGGCAGGGCTGCTAGGGGGCAGAATGAGTTGTGGGGAGGACATGGGAATTGTCTACACTCTTCTTCATCTCCTCCTTCATCAGTTCCGTCTGCGGGGAAAACATGTGGAATAATGAAGAAAACGAACCAACAAAAACCAAGGAGGCCAAGACTGGTGTGGCTCAGGGAGATGGGACACCAAAGATCAGTACGTCTCCCTGAAGGGAAACCACACCTAAGACGGGGACAGGAATGATGCTGAGTTTCTCCCACTGAACATGACCCTGAATGCAGAAAGTACAAAAAGCAGCCATATGATTTATATACATAGACTCACTCCATGTCTTCATTACTCACCACTGGCTCCTCACATCAGAAGAGTAAATAGAATATTCACACACGGCCTTTGTCCACATCTTCTTCTCCCTCTTGGTGCTTCTCCTTGTCCCAGGCCCCCTGTTGCTTTGGCCCACATCTTTGCACAAGAGTCCAGTTTGACTGTGTGTCTTGCTTTGGGTATGATCTGGGTCTTCTCCTCATTTTTCCTCATGTCCACATACACTGCAGACTTGGACTTGTTGATTCTGTCACTGTGATGTTTACTCCAGGTGGCCTCACTGCACACACATGGCTGGGCCCTGGGGAGGTGCAGGAGGCAGGCTCTGTACCAGACCCCCTGTGTCAGAGGGGGACTTCTGTGGAGCCCGTGTAACAGGTGACACCCTCTCTGAAGGACTGCAGCCAGTGTCATCCCCCTTAGAGCTCTTCCTTTGGTACAGGACAGCGAGAATCACAGTGATGACCAGGGAGAGATCCCCTGACCACAGCTGTCACTATGCCCACCACCACCCCAGCCTGAGACTCAGGCCAAATCTCTTTCTCCATGAGGTAGAGCCAAATGTGTCCTTGCCAGGTGATGGTGTCAGGAGGGCTTTGGCATCACAGATGCAGGGGCCATTGTGGATAAACTGCATGCTTTCCATGGTACCCAATGCTTCTTTCTTGCCAAGCTCCCCAGCCCATATGATTCTGTCCTGAAAGAGTAGGAAATTCCCAGGACACACTTGGCCTTGACAGTAGTGGGAAATGACATGGTGGTGTGAGTCCCCTCTGGCTGGAAGTTCCAGGAGACTGAGGCCAGTGGGCTGGTGGCATCTGTGGACTTGAACATGCGTGTTCAAGCTTCCCTCAAGTCCATTGGCCATATACATTTCTTATGGGGCATATACCTCCAAAGCTGAGATGCCAGCAGCCAGCAGCCTGAGCCTCACAACCAGCACTGGCCACAGACAGCGCCTGAGATCTGCGACCACAGTCAATGCACAGCCTCAGTGGGCACAGCCATCAGCCTCTGCTGGAGCCCCACACCTGTACTGCACACATCCTCAACCCTGCTGTTGTTCCCTGAGCCCTGGACATAGCACAGCCCCTGCACTGGGCAGGGCACCAGTCTCTTTCAATTTCTCACACGTATTGTACTCTAGTTGCACTCAGGACCATTTGAATAAACTGTTCTGCTTTGCATGGGACTTCAATGTAACAATTCTGGGAAAACCCCAGACCCACACTTCCTGTCCACTGTGCCAGCTTCAGGCTCTGTCCTTCACCCTCCAGCTCCAGGACAGTGCAGCTGTAGGACTGGCCATGGTCCCCCATGTCAGCTCCCTCCTGGTCCTTGGTGAGTGTTGCAATGGAGAAATGATGTGCTGGGACAGAGGGGGTGGGAGCCTGGGGAGGCGTCTCCATCCCTTGTGAGTCCTGACTCCAGCCCAGGAGACTCATGGTCCCCCTTGGGGGTCTGACCTCTCAGCTCTAGCCCTGAACCAAGTCTGACCATGGAAGGTTGAGTCTTAGAAGTGGGTACCTGGGTGTGGGGACAGGTTCAGACTGAGTACCTGTTTGGGAGAGGGGACTGGGGCTTTGTTGAAACTCAGAGGAAGAAGAAGGGCTGTGCTCAGAGGGAATGCTGAGGAGGGAGCTGGACATTCTCAGGGGCTGAGCTCTGCCTCTATCAAGACCCCTGAGTGCAGCCCAGGGAGGAGGCCGGGCGCTGGGCGCTTTTCTCACCACAGCTTCTCTTCCAGTGCTCTGCCTGGGCCAGCCCATCCACATGCAGGAGGGTGAGTCTACCTTTTAAAATTCCATTTTTCATGTATGTTGTGTTTTCTGACAAAATATTAATATTTCTTAGAGTCCTGTGATGGCTTATCTTCAGCTAGGAGGAGACCCAGACCCTTCTCTCTGTCTGAATGGGTCTGTTCTCACACTGTTTGACCCACGGATCTGCAGAGACCCAGCCTTTCTTTCACTTCTACAGATGCCCTTGTCTGGCTCACTCGATCTTCCCCCAGGCTGACTCTCCTTTAGCTGGGCTGGGCTGGTTCACATTTGGCCTTCGGGTCTCAGCTCTGCACCTCTTCCGTGTGCCTCCCACAGGAGGTCAGCTGTCCCTTTTCCAACACTCCCATACTCACCCGAGGCATGTGGCTTGGGGTGTGCACGATCCCTTTACCAGCCTCTGCTCCCTCTTCCCTCCAGACCGGCAGGCAGGTCCTTGTGTGTGAGTCTCATGTCTGTGGGACCAGTGGCACATGGGGCCCCTCTGTAGATGGATGGAGGGGAACTAGGATGGGGATGAAAGAATGAGCGAGGGAGCAACAGAGTGAACAGGTGGGGAGCCTCAGCCAGCTCCTGCCTCTATTGAGGATCTTGTGCTGTGGGTGCCATCCTCCTGTTTCAGGGCTATGAGCTCTCTCCTCCCCCTACCACATGTATTTCCAGGACCCTCAATACTAGAAATGGAAAGAGGCTGCAAAGGAGGTAGAAAATGCAGTGAGAATAGAGATCAGTGCTGCTCAGAGGATTGCTCTGTGGAAGGGAATCCCCACCTACTGGGGTCATGTGACCAGGTCTGGTTGGAGCCCCACCCCCCACTGGACTTCCAGTGGAGCTCTGCTGTCCGATTGGCCCCCACAGTACCACCCAGCTGCCCTTCAGTCCCAGCCCAAGTCACTCCCACATCACAGACTCCTACTTCCCTGTCCCTACACATGACCTGTCATCCTCACTGGTAGCCTCTCTTTCAGAGTCTCTGTCCCCTAAAACATGGCTGTGGGCAGGGAGATGTTCCCAGGAACCTAGCCTGCTCTGGTGCCTCCCATGTCACCCTGAGAAAAGCCCAACATGTGACCAGGACTCGGTCCTGTGTCAGGGGTGTCACTCTGCAGTGATGAGGATTCAGTCACTGGAGTGGCTGTTGGGGGTGGTGTTTGGGGAAAGGATAGTGGGTTGTTATAAATTGGGTTGTGGGGATGGTCACACAACTGCAAATTTCCTAAAAGCACGGACGTGAACCCAGAAAATGGGGGGGCTGAGAGTGTGGTGACATCCTCCTGCGGGACCCTGAGATCTTCTCTGCTTCCTCCCAGGGACCTTTCCCAAACCCTCCATCAGTGCTGAGGGGGGCTCTGTGATCCGCTGGGGTCGGCCTGTGACCATCGTGTGCTGGGCCCCAGCTCGGGCTGAGGCATTCCATCTGGAGCAGAATGAAAGATCTGTCCATTGGGATCAGTCAGAGAAATGTGTCTCAGTGTGGTTCACACTGGGCAGAGGCCATATTCCACATTGATGCAGTGAATGAATTCACTTCTGGGAGTTATTTCTGCTCTTACCATAAAGGATCCAGCAGGTCTGAGTGCAGTGAGCCCCTGGAGCTGAAGGTGACAGGTGAGGAGGGCTCCACTCCACCCTCAGGTTTGCCCCAGGTCCCTGCACCCTGTCCCCACCCCTGTCTTCTGTCCCAGGCTCCCTGCCCTCTTGCTCCCCAGCCCCTCTGCACTCATATCCTTTGATCCTCACCCCTGCCTCAGGGCCCTGGAGCCCTGGACCCTTCCTGACACCACAATGGCCTGGATACTGAGCCCAGCATTGTTGTGGACACAGAGCTGTCCCTGCAGTGCTGGGTGGGGAGTGAACTCCCAGAGGTCAGTTGGGCACAGACTCCCTTTAAGGAGACAGGTGTCACACCCTGCATGATGGTGTTTTACTGTTCTTTTTCCTGGGCCAGACTCGATGGGGTCCCAGGTAATGAGTCCTCTCTGCGTGATTGATCTTTTTTGGAAACTCATGTGGTCCAAGTACCATAACAGAGCTGGATGTTGCTTTGTGGGATTTTGGGGCTAAAGCTGTCCTTACCCAGTGTGTTCAGGCCTGAGATGTCCTAGACTCAGAGTCCATCAGGGACACTCTGACCCCCTCCATGTGCTCCTGGGTTTCACAGGAGCAATTCCTTGCTGACTCATGGGGTCAGGAGCCCCATGGTGGTGGGAGGTGAGAGGAGTGACCACTTCCTCTCAGCAGAAAGGAGCAGGGGTCTCTCCCTGACTCCTGGCCCCCATTTCTCAGGAATGTGAGGTGTCATCTGGGACAGGGTGATGGACTGATGTGGCCTGTGGGTGGAAGTTCAGGGTGGAAAGAGGCCAGGCTGAGTGGGATGGACCCCAGGCAGCCCCCACATGGCATCAGCCTTCTCCTGCCCTGTTCACAGGAGCCCCAGAGTCATCAGCTCCATCCCTGGGACACCCACAAAGCCCCCTTCCACAGCTGGTGAGTAGAGACCACAGGGGTTCTGGGAGGCTCTGAGCTTGGGGTCAGTTTCTGGGGTCCAGCTGTCTGCCATGGGCTAGGAGAGTCAGAGAAAGACAAATACCATATGATCCAGATTTTATATGGAGTCTAAAGAACAAAATAGAAACAGAGGCACAGATACACAGAACAGGCTGACAGCTGTCAGAGGGGAGGGGGTTGGGGTTGGGTGAACAAGGTGAAGGATTAATTTTTAAAAATTTACATATATGTGTAAATTTTTATTTCCATCCTCACAGAAAGTTCCACCAGCAGAGCAGCAGTGGAAGGAACAGGTGAGGGTCCCAGAGCCAGGGAGACACCCTGGGTGGGGAGCAGGGACATCATCCATGTGGGTGTGAACATGCCAATACACACACACACACACACACACACACACACACACACACACACACACACACATATATATATATATATAATACACATATATACATATATGTATTTGATGCATAGACACATTTATTTAACTTCAATATCAATAGATTCAATAAAACGTGGTTACCAATTTGGACAGGACTGATATACGATATTTCCATCCTCACAGAAAGTTCCACCAGCAGAGCAGCACTGGAAGGAACAAGTGAAGGTCTCAGAGCCAGGGAGACACCTGGGTGGGGAGCAGGGACACCCAGAGCCTCCTCTGCCCAGCTCTGGCCTTTGACCCATGTCCCCCTGAGTCCTCACTCCTAGGACACATGCAGACAAATTCCCTGGACACGAAGACCAGCAGTGAGTGGTGGGGTCAGAGGGCCATGGACCTGGAGATTGCCTTTTGGGGGAGGGAGAAAGAATGGGGTTCCATGTCCATCACATTCCAGCTACGCCATTGTCCTGTGGACAGAGGATGTCCCCACTCAGGATCCCGGTTTCGTAAAATGGGGGTGATGGTTCCCGTGTGGCAGGATTACAAGGCATGTGAGAGATCATCCATGTGGGTGTGAACATGCCAAGCCCCCAGCACAGGCATGGTATGCAGTAGGTGCTCAGTAAATGCACACTACTGATACCTTGGTTCCATCCCCCATGCCCCCCCAGGGCTGTCAACAGAGCATCTTTATATTCTTGTTGGGATCTGTGTGGCCTTTCTGCTTTGTCTCCTAATATTGGCCCTTCTCTTAGTCCACTGTTGGCGTCAGAAAAAAGGTGGTAAGTCTCAGGGTCAGGGTGGGGTCATGAGGAAGGCATTTGGGGTGCTGGGAAGACAGCCTTCCTCCTAATTCACACCCCTGACTGTCCTCAGGGACCCCCAGCAGCAAGGATGAGGAGCCAAGGCTCCAGGAGAGGTGAGAGCCCCCTGGGGGTGACCATGCACCCCCTCTTCCAGTTCTCTGCCTCCAGGTGCCCCCCATGCTCACCTGTGCTCTCTCCTCAGGCTCAGCCCGACAGTTGACCTCACAGAGAGCTCAGCAGGTAAAGGGACCAGTAGAGGGGACCTCTTGGGAGAAGGGAAATGGGCATTCAGTGCCATTCTGGAAGCAGTGGGGGTGGGAGGGTATCTGGGAACATTGTGGGCTCTTCTGGAGGAGGAGGGTATGAAATCGGACCCTGTGAATTCTCAGGCACATTTGGCTTCAAAGGTCCACCCCCAAGAGCTGACCACTGTTCTCTCCCCTCCAGATGTGGCCACCACAGTGGATGCACTTCCTGAGGCAAACGGAGACATGGACAGCCCAGTGAGTCCTTGTATTTGCCACTGGTTTTGGAATAACAGCACCCCCACTTTAACGGGCTCACAAAACCATCCCAGCATCCTGGGTGAGGATTTGGAAGCAGATGGGGTGTGCTGGGTGGTGCTGGCTCATGGACTCTCGTGAGGTTGCTGTGCAGATGACCAGGGCTGCATCCAGCTGAAGGATTGACCGGGGCTATATGGTCCACGTGTAGGGTGGCACCCCTGCAGGGGTGGGGGTGGGAGGCCTCAGTTCCTCTGCAGACAGGTGGGCTCCTCCGTGGAGCTGGCCTCCCCAGAGGGTGGGATCCCAGAGAGGATGGGCCGAAGCCACAGTGTCTTTTGTGACCCCTCCTTGGAGGTGACAGACCCTCACTTGTGCCATGTTCTGTGGGTCACACAGACCAACTGGGACTCTGTGTGGAAGGAGGCCACACAATGGAGATTTGGGAGGTGGGATGACAAGGGCCATGTGGAGGCTGTCTTCCCAGTCTTTCATTCTCCCAGCCCCTATATCTCAGCCTCGGCCACACGAACTTATCCTGGGTCTGTCCCTCAGAGTCCTACTGCAGGAGACCCCCAAGAGGTGACATATGACCAGCTGGACCAGCAGGCCCTTACACAGAGAACAGCTCACACCGAGTCCCCACAACCAATAGAGCCCATAGCTGAGTCCAGCATGTATGCAGCCCTCCCCAGACCCTGACTTCATGTCCACCTGGCCTCTGCACCTGGAGACACAGGACGCCACTATTGCAAAGGCCGTTAGCAGCCGCTTGGAGGACTTCTGTGTTAAACCATCTCCTTCCTGAAAGTCATCAACACATTTTTGCTGGAGGCAAGACCTGGACTTTGGGGACCCCTACTGAAGAAGCAGGAGGTTCCCTAAGCAGGAGGTCCCACCTGCAACCCACCAGCTTGGTGAAGCACAGTTGTAACTCTTGTTTCCAAAGACCCAGCTACTGGCACCTGGCTGTTTCAAGAGATCCATCTAATGTTTTCTAGCAGTTTCCAGAGTGCCATCCAATGTCCAGCAGTTTCCAGAGACCCAGCTGATGCTGCTCAGCTGGTTTCACCCCACCCACTTTATGGGGTCAAACTGGCTGCCCCATTAGGTTAAAAGGAGTCTGTACCCTAAGAACCTCTAGGGGGCGCCAGCGTCTCCTTCAGATAATTTAGCTTTTTTATTTTTTTTTCTTTTTTAATAGAAAGAAGACGAAACTTGCATGCCTGTTACAGGTCTGGTATTAAAAATGTTATTCTATTTTAAAAGAATATTTTAAAAGTTCAACCAAAACTCAACCAGCTCTTTTAAACGTGCAGTTGGTACTTTAGTTCTGTGCAACATTAGCATATCGAATTCTGGTTCAAACCCTCCATAGTACCTGCAGTCTTTCCTCTGTCTTGATTTTTAAAAACTAGGCAGTGAGATACTCACACACTTGCCCAAGGTTGGCTACCTCTGACCACAGGAGAGGAAAACATCTCACTATCCAGGAGGTTTCTGTCCTGGCTCAGCCAGGGTGGCTGTCCAGCCTTCCTCCTCAATTATAAATTGTGCTGATCTTTCTTGTGCCATTTCTACTCAGGGTTAATTTTTCTCCAGCAATTTCCTTTCCAATTCTCTATTTTTATCTTTAATTTCTTGGGGTTCCATCATGTATTGAATTTCTGTCTTTTCGTATGTCATCTCTTTGTTATTTTGGATCTATTAGTGCATTAGTCTGGGCTCTCCAAGGATACAGAACCAGTAGGTTCTGGTTTATACATTATTTAGAGACATAGAGAGTAAGGATGGATTCAGTACAGGAACAAGCTCACAGGTCACAGAACCTGCAAGTCCCACCAGCTGCCGTCTGCCCATGGTGGCGTCCCAGGAGAGCCAGTGCTGTAATTCTGTCCACAGATGCCAGGTTCCCTGTAGCACACCAGAACATCAACTGCTGTGGCCATACCACCCTGAATCCTCAGGTTCACTTCCAGGGTTCTTCCCCAGGGCAGAGTCCATGATCTGAATCTTCTGTTTCTTGGAGGTGCTGGGTGACTGGGAATCGAGAGCATGGGGCTCTGGGCAGGTGGGGTTGAGGCCCAGAATCATAATGTACATGGGCCTTGGTGCCAGGAGGGAGGATGCACTCCCAGAGCTTGATGGTCTTCTTGAGCAGCAGTGACCACAGGACTGGGTGCCCCCTGGGCTGAGCTCATGTCTGGGGAGAGCTGTAGGTCTGGACTCTTGGAGAGGCTGAGCCCCACCCCATCCAGGAGGACATGACAGCAGGCCTTGCAGACACCTCCTCTTCTCTTTCTGACCTCACCTGGCTGACCGAGGGCAATGACGATGTCCCTTCCCACTGACGCCAGCTCTTCCTGGAAGACTGCCTGCCTGGTGCTGTGGCCCAGCAGCCCCTCTCTGGGCTGTGACCCTGAGAAGTCTCAGGTCTTTCCCTTCAGGTCCTGATTCTCCTCCTCTTGGGGCTGGGCCCTCCCCTGTGAGGTCAGAATCATGCGACTCCCTGTAGTGAAGGACAGAGGCTAGTAGTCCACTTTCTCTCCTACACAGTGCCTGTGATTTGTGCCATAAATGACCTAGAGACACCCACAGCATCCAGTTAGAACTCCAGCCCCCCGACCCATCTTGTTCTTTGCAAACACAACCTTCCTTGAAACCCCTCTCACCAAACTTTGGAGAAAACAACAGTCTGTGTAGTCCATTTGCCTCTGTAGACTTAGTGGTTTTTAGTTTAGATAGAACTGAGCCAACTGGGAGGCAGGTGGGTGCTGATCACAGCCCAGGGTCACAGACACACAGGGACACAGAGAGAAAGGCATGGTGACTGAGCAGGGTGCCACCTGCCCTGAAGAGCATGGGGAGGGTAGACTGAGTACCCTTTCCCTGTGCCAAGTTCCTCTCTGTGACCCCCAGTTATCATATGAAGGTCTCAAGAGAGCTGTATGGTTCTCCTTCTGCACTTGGGAAACTGAAGTGTTTGCCTAAGTGTGTTGCTGGGGACTGTCAGCCTGTGGAACCAGAACCTTCCCTGGGAAGACAGGGAAGTCTCCCTGCTTATGCTGTCCATGTATTTCTGTATCTAAGTATCTATCTATGTACCTAAGTCTTTATGTATCTATGTTACTATCTATGTATCAAAGTGTCTATGTGTCTACCTATGTAACCATTGGTCTATGTATGCATCTATGTAACTTTCAATCTATATATTTATGTATGTATTCATGTATCTGTATGAATATCTATGTATCTAAGTGTGTATATATCTATCTATGGTACATATGTATCCATGTACCTGTCATTTACTTATCTATCCATCTACCAGTCCTCTACTTCATTTATCATCTCTTTGTATCTCCATACACCTATCTTTTTAAAATATTTTTTATTTATTTATTTTTTTTATTTTAGTCATTGTTCCAGTACAGTTTTCTGCCTTTTCTTCCCATTCCAGCCCACACACCCATCCCTTCCCTCTCCACCTGCCTCCCACTTCCAGCCCCCTAGTTTTTGTCCATGTGTCCTTTATATTTTTTCCTGTAAACCCTTCCCATTGTCCCCTGAAATCCTCTCTTCTCTGGTCACTGTCAGCCTGACCTCTATTTCAGTGATTTTGACTATATTTTGCTTGTTTGTTTGTTTTGTTATTTAGGTTCCTGTTAAAGGTGAGATCATATGGTATTTGTCTTTCATTGCTTGTCTTATTTCACTTAGCATAATGCTTTCCAGCTCCATCCATGCTGTTGCAAAGGGTAGGAGCTTCATCTTTCTTTCTGCTGCATAGAATTCCATTGTGTAAATGTACCATAGCTTTTTGATCCATTCATTTACTGATAGGCATCTAGGTTACTTCCAGCACTTAGCTGTTGTAAATGGTGCTGCTATGAACATTGGGGTGCATAGGTTCTTTTGGATTGGTGTTACAGGGTTCTTAGGATATAGTCCCAGCAGTGGAATTGCTGGGTCAAAAGGCAGATCCATTTTTAGTTTTCTGAGGAAGTTCCATACTGTTTTCCATAGTGGTTGCACCAGTCTGCATTCCCACCAACAGTGCACTGAGATCCCCTTTCTCCACAACCTCTCCAACACTTGTTGTTTGTTGCTTTGTTTATGAAGGCCATTCTGACTGGTGTGAAGTGGTATCTCATTGTGGTTTTAATTTGTATCTCTCTGATGACTAGCAATATTGAACATCTTTTCATGTGTGTCTGGATCCTCTGTATGTCCTCCTTGGAGAAGTGTCTGTTCAAGTCCTTTGTCCATTTTTTAATTGGGTTGCTTGTTTTCTTAGAGTGGAGTCGTGTAAGTTTTTTATACATTTTGGAGATTAAACTCTTGTCTGAGGTATCATTGGCAAATATGTTTTCCCATACAGTTGGTTCTCTTTTTATTTTAATACTATTTTCTATAGCCATGCAGAACCTTTTCCTTTTGACGAGATCCCATTTGTTTTTTCTTTCCTTTATGTCCCTTGCTCTAGGGGACATGTCAGTAAAAATGTTTCTGTGTAAAATACCTGAGATTTTCCTACCTACATCCCCCTTAGGACTTTAATGGTGTCACGGTTTATATTTAAGTCTTTAATCCACGTTGAATTAATTTTTGTGTAAGGTGTAAGTTGGTGCTGGAGTCCATACACCTAACTTTTATTTGTATCTCTATCTTTATCCATCTGTGATGCAGTTAATACCATAGGTCTTTAGATTGACATGGGTTCAGCCTGGTTATGAAATATCTCAGTAGAAAAACCTGTCAGAAACCAAAACCTCTTTGGACCCAAGGAGGGGACATTAGAGTTGGGCCTGGGGGCACCCAGACTCACTTCCTATGAGACCATGGAATTGAGCCCACAGCATGGATGCTGCACACTTCCCAACCTTTAGGGCCCTGTCCTCCTACCCAGAGGACAAGAACAGAGAGGACAGTGAGAGGCTGGTTACGGGCCCCAATACTACTGCCCTTCTGGATGTCTGTGAGTTGAAACACAGGGGCAGAGCCCAGGGACAAAAGGGGTGGCATTCAGGGTGGGGTCCAAGCCCCACCTCAGTCCAGCCTCTAGTCCAGGACCTGCAGGGCCCTGGGAGAGAGACAGTCATGCAGGCCCCACCCACTCTGGGGCACCTGGACCTCAGCCTCCAGAGGAGGGACTAGGAAGTCCCCTAACCTGTTCTGACCCCGGGAAGGGGTGCTATACAGAAAGGCCATGGGAAGTCTGGGTGGGATGTGCCTGGGAACTTGAGTGACACCCACTACAGAAGGAAGCTGTCCCCTGGGAGTCATGTGGATCAGGGTGGTTTGGAAGTTGCAGTGGAGACAAAGTCTTTCTCTGCAGCACACTGAGCTTGACTTCCAGTTAACGAGACTAAACAGTGGACATGTTTACCCTGGGCCTTCGCTTGGCACTCTCTGCCTGTGCTGGGTGATCCACACCCAGGAGAGGACTCATTTTTACATCTCTAATCCCTCCCATCCCAAGGGCCACTCTGACTGGAGTCCTGTGGGTTCCAGGAGAGACTGAACTGTGGTTCAACCTTAGCAATATTGCTCCCAAGTCTCTCCTGATGGCTGCAAACACTCCCACCATGTCACACTGATCTCCAGACCCCTCAGAGCCAATAAATGTAAAACTGGACCCCTGGTTCTCACCCATTCACACCTGACTCCTCATCAGTCTGTTTCTGTTTTCTCAGGGAGAATCGAGAGTCCAGGACCAGGCAACACAGTCACCCTAGATTCCCTGTATGTCCCTCCTCATGTCCCTCCATCCCAGATCCTGCTGATTTCCCTCCATGTGTCCTCACATGTCCTCACGTGTACCCATTTCCCTGCTGGGGACTGTGTCCCCAATCTGAGCTCCTTCACTCACCCCTCCACAGAGGCTATTGGGGTGTCCAGGGGATTCTCGCTGCCACCACTGCCCTGTCTGTCCTGCAGGTGAACTTAGAGAAATATTGATTCTTTCCATTGGAAACCCTTAATTGGTTGGACTGAAGGTGCATCAGATCCCTTATCAATGTGTCTCTTCTGGCCGTGTCTACCTCCAGTCACCTCCTGCTCTGATCTGTGTGACCCCTTATGGCCAGAAACATTGGGTTTCTCTCAGTTTCTCTTGTCTTCAGTTGACAAAGATGTATCAGAGATATTCACACAAAGACAAAAATTGAACACAAAAAGCAGGGAAGTTGGTGGTTTTCTCAGGTTCATACACTCCATGGAACAGCAGCAAAGGGTCTGGGACCTCATCTCTGATGTATCGTTCCTTCCAGATGCTGCCTTACACAAGTCAACAATCATTCTCCCAGTGGTCTCCTTCTGCCAATAAGAAGATGCAGAAGGTGCTCTTTCCTTTAGAAGCAACCCCACTGCTGCCCTCTGTGATCAAGGACAGGAATTTGGGGACACAGGAAACAGGGACCCAAGACCCAGAGCAGTGGTGTGTCCTGAGGAGGAAGTGCTGGCATGTGAGAGCCCCTCCCTCAGAGGAGGCTGCCCCAGAGCACAGGGCCAAGGGCTGGTGAGGGCCCTGCTGTGTATGGGAGGGTTCAGTGGGGGTCTGCCAAGTGCTGACCCATGACGGGGCTGGCTGGGTGGGGAGGTGATGAATCAGACAGGAGGCAGCACAGGGAGCTGAGGACAGAGAAGCCACCTGTGTGACCATTAGAGGGCTGGCCGTCAGGTGCTCTGGAGGCAGTTCTGTCTGCCCAACAGAAGGGGAAGTTTGGGCATTTGTATGGGGGGTACTAGGAATGTGCAGTGTGTGACACACAGGGCCTGATGAGAAAGGGGAAGAGGGAGATGTCCCTTTTCTCTGTAAGAGTGACTGTCAGGAAGCATCACAGGTAAACCCCACACCTGCTCTAGAGAAGGTGTGTCCTTTCTGCCTAACACACCAAGGCTCACCAGAGTTCTGTCTTCCTGGCATCACTTAGAGAATAGAGAGCATCCAGCATCCCACCCTTCCCTCCCCAGCATGCACGAGAGGGCCTCAAAGGGTCTTGTCTTCAAAGTGGGTGCAGGAAGGTCTGGGTGACAAGGTGGACCTGTGTGCACCTCTGCCAGCACTGACCACAGACAGTGCCTGTGATCTGGGACCACAGTCACCACCCAGCCCTGGTGAGCCCAGCCATCCACCTCTGCTGCAACCCCACCACGGTTCTGGGCACTGCCTCTGTCCTGCTGCTGTTCCCTGGGTCCTGGGCTTGGGCACAGCCTTCTGTACAGGGCAAGGCACCTGTCTGTCTCAGTGTCTCACAGAAATTGTACTCAACCTTCACTCAAGACCATCTGCATTAGCTCTTCCCCTTTGCTCCAGGATATTGATGTAGCAACTCCTGGAAAACCCCTGACCCCACACATCCTGAGCAATGTGCCAGCTGCAGGCTCTGTCCTTCACCCTCCAGCTCCAGGATGGTGTCAGGTTCACATCCAGCCATGGTCCCCCATGGGCCCCCATGCCAGCCAGCTCCCTCCTGGTCCCCGGTTAGTGCTGGAATGGAGTGATAACATCCTGGGACAGAGCGGGTGGGAGCCTGGGGAGGCGTCTTCATTCCTTTTGAGTCCAGACTCCAGCCCTGGTAACTCGTGGTCCCTCCGAGGGGTTTGACTCCTCAGCTCTGGTCCTAACCCACGTGTGACCATGGGAGGTTCAGTCCTAGAAGCAGGTACCTGGGTGTGGGGATAGTTTCAGACTGAGTGCCTGCTTGGGAGAGGGGACTGGGGCTTCCTTGAAACTCAGAGGAAGAGCAAAGGCTGTGCTCAGAGGGAATGCTGAGGAGGGTGCTGGACATTCTTGGGGGCTGAGCCCTGCCTCCATCAGGGCCCCTGAGTGCAGCCCCGGGAGGAGGCCACGTGCTGGGTGGTTTTCTCACCACAGCTTCTCTTCCAGTGCTCTGCCTGGGCCAGCCCATCCACATGCAGGAGGGTGAGTCTACCTTTTAAAATTCCATTTTTCATGAATGTTGTGTTTTCTTACAAAGTATTATTTTTCCTTAGAGTCCTGTCATGGCTTATCTTCAAGCAGGAAGAGACCCAGACCCTTCTCTCTGTCTGGATGTGTTTGTTCTCATGCTGTCTGACCCACTGATCTGCTGAGACACAGCCTTCTTTCACTGCCACAGACACCCTTGTCCCGCTCGACCAGAACTCCTTTTGAGGCTGACTCTCCACTCAGTGGGCTGGGCTGGTTCTCATTTGGCCATTGTATCTCAGCTCAGTGCCTCTCCCCTGTGCCTCCCTGATGAGATCATCTGTCCCTGGTCAGCCTCAAGACACCCACACTCACCTGGGGTACTTGTCACTGCAGTGGCTGTTGGTTTGCATGATCCCTCCACCAGCCTCTGTGCTCCCTTTTCCCTCCAGACCAGCAGGCAGGTCCTTGTGTGTGAGACTCGTGTTTATGAGGCCAGTGGCACATGGAGCCCCTCTGTAGATGGACAGAGGGTGACTAGGATGTGGATGAAAGAGTAAGCAAGGGAGCTAGTAAACAGATGGGGAGCCTGTGGGGACCCTCTAGCACCTGCCTCTATCGGGGATCACGTGCTGTGGGTTTCATCTTCCTGTTTCAGGGCTATGGGACCTCTGCTCCACCCTCCCCAGCCACGTGGCTTTCACTTGAGGGGTTTCAGGACCCTCAATAGTAGAAATGGGAACAGGATGCAAGGAAGGTAGAGAATGCATTGGGAATCCCCACCCACTGGGGTTATGTAACCAGGGTGGGTAGAGCTCCATCCCCATGGTCTTCCAATCCCCATTGGTCCCTGCAGTGTCACTCAGCTGCCCTTCAGTCCCAGCCCAGGTCACCCCCACATCTCAGACTCCTGCTTCCCTGTCCCCACATGTGACCCATCACCCTCACCCTCTGCCTCACTCCCAGTGTCTCTGTCCACTAGATAGTGACTGGGAGCAGGGATTCATACCTCTGGCCTCAACCTGCTCTGACCCCTCCTGTGTCACCCTGAGAAACGCCCAACATGTGACCAGGACTCGGGGTCCTGTGTCAGGGGGGTCACTCTGCAGTGATGAGGATTCACAGTCACTAGAGTAAGTGTGGGAGGTGGTGTTTGGGGAAAGGATGGTGGGATTTTCTAAACTGGGTATGAAGATGGTTACACAGCTCTACAAGTTTGCTAAAAACATGGAAGTGAATCCAGAGATCAGGGGACTGTGAGAGTGGTGACTTTCTCCCAAGGGACCCTGAGATCTGCTCTGTTTCTTCCCAAGATTCCTGCCCAAACCCTCCATTAGGGCCGAGCCAGGTCCTGTGATCCCCCAGGGACAGCCTGTGACCGTCATGTGCCAGGGCCCAGCTGGGGCTGATGGATTCCTTCTGGAGAAGAATGGAACATCTTTCCATTGGGGTGAGAGAAACGTGTCTCAACATGGTGCTCACTGGACAGAAGGCACATTCCACATTGACTCAATGAATGAACTCACTGCTGGGAGTTATTGGTGCCACTGTCTCAAAGGGCCCAGGTGGTCTGAGTGCAGTGAGCCCCTGGAGCTGAAGGTGACAGACAAGGACGTCTCCACTCCATCCTCAGGTTTGCCCCAGGTCACTGCACCCTGTCCCCACCCCTGTCCTCTGTCCCAGGCTCCCTGCTCTCCTGCTGGCCCTCAGCCCTGTGGATCCCCTGCCCCTTAGCACTCCTGTCCCTTGGACTTCACACCAGCTTCGGGGCCCTGAAGCCCTGGTCCCATCTGGACACCAGGATGGCCTGGACACTGACCCCCAGCATGGCGTGGGCTGGGTAGTGAGCCCTTGCAGGGCTGGGTGGAGAGTGGACTTCCAGGGACAGACCCCCTTCAAGGGACTGTTGGTCTTTCACTCAGAATGGTTTTCATCTGTTTTTGTGCTCTTGGGCAGGCTCAGTGGGGACCCGAGGAAGTGTGACCCTTGTGGGTGAAGTCCATCCACCACTGGGCAAGTCACAGGCACCATGGGGTCTGTGGCCAGGTATGGACAGTGCTTTGGGGACATCTGAGATGAGGCTATCCTTCCCATCTGTGTGGTCAGCTCC
The DNA here is from genome assembly GCF_019186645.2 of Phyllostomus hastatus. NCBI lineage: Eukaryota > Metazoa > Chordata > Mammalia > Chiroptera > Phyllostomidae > Phyllostomus > Phyllostomus hastatus. The sequence continues at coordinate 305,965 of NW_025334021.1, forward strand.
CGAGAGCCTGGACTCAGGGTTTAAGTCACAGGCTCAGGGACAGTGACAAGGAGAGAGGAATTCTCCTTTAAAACCTGCTATTGTCTCTCCCTTTGCTCTTTATACAGCTGTGACTCAGACTCCCCTGGGTCAATGGGCATGTTCAGTTTATCCTGACCTGTGACCCCTCACTGCCCTGTGGGACTGTCCAGGTAACAATGGCCGTGATAGGTAGGGCCAACCTTCAGGACCCCTTGGACTTGTGGCCAGGTGAGGTGGCTCCACCCACCCTGTTTGTCTCTGGACAAGTGTCTAACTGCTTTGTCCTAATGTAGGGAGGGTGACAGGACATTCTGAGAGGTGTCTAGCCCCTCAGACACATAGAAGCAGAGAATTTCATTATGGTGATTTCACATGTCCCTGCCCCCTTTCCTAGGAGTCCAGGGAGCATCCTCTGTACTGAGAGGTGCAGCAAAAGAGGCCAGGTGTGGACCCTGTGGGAGCTGCAGGGCCAGGCTGAGAGGCACAGGCTGAGGAGGAACCTGGGCTCAGGGCTTCTTCTGCTCCCTCATAGGAGCCCCTGGAGACCTAAGCCTGCCACCCAGAGCCCCTCCTGCCTAAGGAGTGGGGACCTCATCCTGGGGAATCCCCTTCTGTGGCTTCTTCTGGGGAGTAGGCAGTGGGATGGCAGTGGGGAGGGGACCAGCTTCTCTTTTGGAAGGTAGACACTCAGCAGGTGGGGACACTTTTCAACCTCTAGAGGAAGAGGCCTGTTCATCCTGGGGGTGTCAGAATCAGGAGGGGAGACTCTACCTGGATCCCTGAGCAAGTCTGAGTTTGCGGCTGTGCCCTGTACTGGGGGGCTGTAGTTGACTGGTAGTGAACCCTGGGGATGTGGACCCAGGGGTCTCAAGGAAGAGAGGGCAGGGGCTGGGGGCTCCCAGGGAAGGGAGGGTCTGTGCAGGAGACAAACACTGGTCCTTTCTCACTCCCAGGAACAACCCCTGAAGTCACCCCCCGTCCCACAGGAGAGGGCTCCCAGTCAGGTAAGTCACCTGGGAGTGTTCCCAGAGCAGTACTGGAACGGAAAGGCCTGCCCACTAAAGGAGGAACTCCTGTTTCATAGGTTCTGGGCTTGGGCAGGTGTTGTCCACCTGCCATTGATCCCCTGTGCTCTCCTTCCAGCCCCCACCTCCTGGAATTATATGGTAGAGAACTTTGTCTGCATTGGCCTGTCTGGTGTGGTGTTGCTGATCCTGGTGGTGATCCTGGCAGAGGTTGGGCACAGCTGGCACAGGTGCATTCATGGACCACAGGGATGGACACAAGGGAGATCCAGATAATTGGACTCCAGAAATTAGACTCCAGGCCACCAGGAGAGGCCTCCCCATGGCCCCCGACTCCAACTAAAGCCCAAGAGACCCAGAGCCACCCCGGTCTGTGAATTTCATGGTCCTGGTGAGACTGCCCTGTGCACGGGACTCTGTGCTCGGAAGGGTGAAGGAGCAGCGAGGACCTGGCCTCCTGTGTGGTCCATTTCCTTCTCCAGGGTTTGGCTCCAGGCCTGACCCTCACCTACTCACAGCCCTGACCCAGTCCTGCCCAGGTCTCCCTTCTCTCCCGGATCTCAGACAGGCCCTAGGTCCCTGCAGCCTCTGCCTCCCTCTTCTTCCTCCTGGAGACCTGAGGTGTTGCCTGATTTCTGGGGACCAGGCATGTGCTGCTGAAGAGGTTGGTTGTCACCCACACCTGCCACATGTGGAACTGCACCTGTTCTGGGCCCCTGTGCACTCACCTCTGTTCCTGGAATGGCTTCTCCCCCTGCATCTGTCCCCTCTGTCTCAGGCGACTGGGATCTAAAGTCTAGGGAAGGGACATGGGCCAAAACCACAGTGAGATATCAAATCACACTACGAAGGAGAACTATCGTTAAAATTATTTTTAAATGGTGGGCACTAGACCTACTGGGGGGATTACTTCATAAAGTATATAAGTGTCTAACCCCTGACTGTACACGTGAAATAATATATTGCATGTTGACTGTAACCAAAGAATAAATTAAACATAATAACCTAAAAACAGCGAGTGTGGCAAAGCTGTGGAGGGGCAGGAGCCCCTGGGGCCCCTGGTGGGGACACAAAGTGGTGCAGCCTCTGAGTAGATCTGCAGGGCTGCTCCTCAGAATGTGAACAGGGAGTCTCCCTCCATTCAGCATCCCTAGTCCAGGTTCCCATGCAGGGAAGTGACAGCAGGGACCTGGACAGTTGTACATGCACCCATAGGGGAGTGTTACTGACAAAGGCCAAGGGCATCACAGGCTCCTCAGAGGTGGAGGAGGAAGCAGACCCTGGGTCCCAGTGTCACCTCCTGAGAAGGACCCACTGGCTTTGAAGACAAGGGAGGAAGGGGCTGCATGTCACTGAAAGCAGGGTCTCTAGATGCTGGAAGACAAGGGACGGACTCTCCCGCGAGCCTCCAGGAGAGAAGGTGTCCTTGCAGACACCTCAAGGTCAGGCTGTTGGGACTCCCAACCTCCCGGACACTGAGATCACACATCTGCGCTGCTGTGAGCCACAATGCTGGTGCGCATTTGTCACAGCAGTGCTCTGAGTCTTGGGAGACTGGTGTCCCACATTCTGGGGTCTGGGTACCCTTGCTGTGGGACGCTTGAGAGGATGAGGGCCAATCGCCTGGTCTCTTGTAATTCAGGGCTGGTCAGGGAGATTCCTGCCTTCCCCTGTCCCTGCAGGGACAGCACGTGGGGAGGGAGGCTCCCTTTACTCTCAGTGAGGCTTCTACTCTCCAGGGAAGTGCTGGCCCCTCTCTGCTCCGGATCTGAGCTGGTCTCAGGGAGGAAGGGGCTCCTACAGCCCAGTGTACTGCCTGCTGCCTGCATCTTGCTGGGAGCAGAAGCCCCCTCCCTGTGAGATACTGCTCAGCTCCGCAGACTTGGCCAGTGAAGGGCTTTTCCCACTGAGCTTTCTGAGACATCCACTGTCTTTAGCTGCATTTGGTCAGGCTGTGTAGAATGACAGGGAGCCTGGGCTCATCTGACTCCTGCCCTGGACCAGGGGCCCCCATGGTCTCGGGTCCTTTTCATTGGGAACAATATTTAGAAAGAGTGACCTGGGGTTTTGTTCTGTACGGACCACTGAGTATCAGGGAGGAAGCACGGTGTCCATCCACACAGGTATTTCCCACCTGGGGTAACTTTACAGGTTCATTTATGTTGTACCTGTGTCCCTTATAGGAAAACCAAATTCCTAGCAAATTCATAGATTTCCTTTTTATATTTATTGGTTTTACCATGTAGCCATGGTGAGTGAATATCAATAGCCTCTATTTATTTTTATTTGTTTATATTCATGTCAGACTGTGTTTTTCATCTTTTATGACTTAATTGTGTCTTTAATATGGAGAATATTTTCATGTTTCAGAAGTGACAACTGCCTGGAATGGTACAATCAGAGATGACCACTTGATTCTATTCCCTTCCCCTTCTATCCCCACATATTGGACGTGACTATTTTTGTTCATTTCCTTTTTTCAGAAGGAAAAAATAATATGTGAAAAGCAGGTAAAGACACATGTGACCTTATTTTACCTACTTTCTCTTTTATAAAGATTTTATTTATTTATTTTTAGAGAGAGGGGAAGAGGGAAAGATGGAGAGAAACATCAATGTGTGGTTGCCTCTCGTGCGCCCCCTACTGGGGACCTGACTGGGATTTTCTTATCTCCACATCCTTAGCAACACTACTTACCTCCAACAGGTGTGAGGTGATATCACATTGTGCTGTTGATTTGCATTTCCTTGATGATTAGCGATGTTGAACATCATTTCATGTGTCTGTTGAACATTTGTAAGTATTCTTTCAAAAAGTATTTACTTCCTCTTCTTATTTCTAATAATTATTTTTGCTATTCAATTATATGATTTCTTTATATATTTTGGATATTAACCCTGCATCCAATATGTGGTTTGCAATCTTCCCCTGTTCTGTAGGGTGTCTCTGTAGGTACAGAATCTCACACAGGTGGGAAAGCCAGCAATCACTCACCCCTCTACATTTCAATTTGGCTTCACCTCGAGAGAGAGTCAGTATGGAAAAAATTCTCCTCACCATTTCAAATGAGCCTTGGTTCTCTTAATCTACTATAAGGGTCAAGAAGCAGATTTTAGTTTATTTTATTGTTTTAAAAGAGTTTACTTATTTATTTTTAGAGAGAAGGGAAAGGAGATAGAAAGGGAGAGAAACATTAATACATAGTTGCCTCTCACATGGCCCCTACTGGGTCCTAGCCTGCAACCCAGGTATATGCCCTGACTGAGAATAGAATTGGTCACATCTGTGGGAGGTTTGAAGCTCACCTGGAAACAGCTTGAATTCCAAATGCTGCTTTATTCCTCAAAGAATTGTCTTGGAACTCAGCCCCCAGCCTCCCTCCAAAGAGGATGGATACCAGGAAGGAAAAGGGAGCATCTGGGGACAGTCCCCAAACTAAAGGGGAGAGAAGTGGACACTGCCAATCACTTCCCCTTCCTCAAAGCAGTCCTGGGATCGCCATGTAACTGTGAGGTTTTTGCGTCATTTTAAAGTAGAAAAAACTACTTTAGTAAAAACTAACCCAAGGGCCTCATGGATGGCAGATATAAATACGTGTTTACTGATCCCCCTTTGCTTTCACTCTCAGTGAAGACAGAAAGCACAGGTTTGTGATGGGGCGGGGCTACCGGGGGCAGAATGAGATGTTGGGGAGGATGTGGGAATTGTCTAGACACTTCCTCATCTCCTCCTTCATCAGTTCCGTGTGCAGGGAAAACTGTGGAAAATGAACCAACAAAAAAGCCAGACAGGCACAGAGGAGAGATTCCCAAAGTACAAGTCCTGGCCCCACTTCCTGACCTAAAAATCTAGCCTGTCTTTAACATCAGGGGACCCTGAGGTCACCATGAAGCTGAGACTGAAGCTTCAGAAGGAAGATCATTCCCCAGAGAGCGCTCCGGGGTCCTGCAGACAGGCCACTTAGAAGGAAGAGTTCCTGCAGAGTTAGAAGGAAGTGAACCTCTGTTCCTGTGACTGTGTGGGGACTCTCATTTCCAGCAAGAAGGATGCTGGAAAGACTATCACAGCCCCTGCTGGTGTGGCTGAGTGGATGAGTGCCAGTTTGTGAACCAAAGGGTCACCAGTTCAAATCCCACTCAGAGCACATGCCTGGGTTGTGGGCAGGTATCCAGTGGGGGCGCATGAGAGGCCACCACCCACTGTTGTTTCTCTCCCTCTCTTTCTCTCTCCCTTCCCTACCCTAAAAATAAATAAATAAAATCTTCAGAAAAAATAATTTAGCAGATACCTGTCCCTCTCCTCAAGCAAGACCTCAGTTTTTCTCTTGCAAGGACATGGAAACATCATTGGTCTAAAAGGCCCGAGGACAATGTGACCTCTGGCAGTCATCCAGGCTCATGCTGCTCTGATGAAGGCACAGGCTAACATGGAAGGGGTGTAACATTCAAGTCCATGTACACCAGAGGGAAAGCAAAACTTCCCTGTGACTTCGAGAGAGAAAAACCATCAATAAAAACTTCCCACCTTGTCTGCATGTGGCATAGCTAATAGGCGTTTCCTAAGAAGTACAACCAAAGAGTCAGAGGGGACAAGGGGTGACAGCCATCCTGGGTATCTGTCCCCCATAGTGTCTTTACCCTGCAGCTACAATCAGAGCTAAGACTGGTTCTGACCTTGGGAAAAAAGGCCGTGTCTCTCTGGGATACAAAAGGGTCTCTACGTCTCCATGAAGGCACATCATACTTAAGGATGGAGACAGGAATGCTGTTGAATTTGTCCCACTATACATGACCCTGAATGCAAAAAAGTACAAAAAGTAGTCATATAATTTATATACATAGACTCACACCAGGTCTTCATCACTCACCACTGGCTCCTCACATCAGAAGAGTAAATAGAATATTCACACACGGCCTTTGTCCACATCTCCCTCTCTCTCATTGTCCTCGTCTGAGGCCCCCTGTTGCTTTTGCCCATGTCTCTGCACCAGAGCCCAGTTTGTCATTGTTTCTTGCTTCAGGTACAATCTGGGTCTTCTCAGTTTTCCAGAAGTCCACATACACTGCGGACTTGGACATGTTGATCCCGTCACTGTGATGTCCTCGGGGTCATCTAACTGCACACACATACCTGGCATCTGGAGAGGTGCATGAGTCAGGCTCTATACCAGACCCCCTGTGTCAGAGGGGGGCTTCTGTGAGCCAACTTAACCAGTGACATCTTCTCTGAGGGGCTACAGCCAGTGTCATCCCCTTTAGGGCTCTTCTTTTCGTAGAGGACAGCGAGAGTCACAGTGATGACCAGGGAGAGACCCCCGACCACAGCTGTCACTATGCCCACCACCATCCCACACTGAGACTCGGGCCAAACCACTTTCTCCCCAAGGTAGAGCCAAATGTGTCCTCGCCGGGTGATGGGGTCAGGAGGGCTTTGGCGTCACAGGTGCAGGGGCCATTGTGGATAAACTGCATGCTTTCCATGCTGATTTATGTGTCTTTCTTGCTGATCTCTGCAGCCCATATGATTCTGTCCTGAAAGGGAGGGCAATTCCCAGGACACACTTGGCCTTGGCAGTAGTTGGAAACAACACGGTAGTGTGGGTCAGCTCTGGCTGAAAGCTCCAGGAGACTAAGGCCAATGGGTTGGTCTCATCTGTAGATTGAACATGCTGTCAGCTTCCCTTGAGTAGGTGGGCCATATAGATTTCTTTTGGGGTGTATATGTCCAAGGCTGAGACTCCACTAGTCAGCAGCCTGAGCCCCACTGCCAGCACTGACCACAGACAGTGCCTGTGATCTGGGGCCACAGTCACTGCCCAGGTCCTGTGGGCACAGCTATCGGCCTCTGCTGCAGCGCCGATGCTGTACTGCACAAGGTCTCAGCCCTGCTGCTGTTCCCTGGGCCCTGGGCTGGGTGCAGCCTCTTGCACCCAGCAGGGCTCCAGGCTCTCTCAGTTCCTCACAAGTATTGTACTCAACCCATACTGAGGACCATCTGCATTAGCTCTTCTTCTTTGCATGGGACATTGTTGTAGCAACCCCTGGAAAAACCCTGACCCACACTTCCTGAGCACTGTGCCAGCTGCAGGCTCTGTCCTTCAGCATCCAGCTCCAGGACCTGCAGGCTGCAGGTCTGGCCACGGAGTCCCTTCCCAGCCTCCTCCTGGTCCTGGGTGAGTGCTGGAATGGAGGGATAATGTCCTGGGACACAGGAGGTGATATCCTGGGAAGGTGTCTTCATCTCTTTTGAGTCCTGACTCCAGCCCAGGGGACTCCTGGTCCTTCCTGGGGGTCTGAACCCTCAGCTCTAATCCCAACCCAAGTCTGACCATGGAAGGTTGAGTCCCAGAAGTGGGTATGGGGAGAGGTTCAGACTAAGTACCTGTTTGGGAGAGGGGATTGGGGCATTGTTGAAACTCAGAGCAAGAAGGAGGGCTGTGCTCAGAGGTAATGCTGAGAAGGGAGTTGAACATTCTTGGGGGCTGAGCCCTGCCTCCATCAGGGCCCTGAGTTCAGCCCTAGGAGGAGGCCGGGCGCTGAGCATTTTTCTCACCACAGCTTCTCTTCCAGTGCTCTGCCTGGCCCAGACCATCCACATGCAGAACAGTAAGTCTATCTTTTAAATTCACTTTTTAAAATATATGTTGTGTTTTCTGGCAAAGTATTAATATTCCTTACAGTCCTGTGATGGCTTATCTTCAGCTAGGATGAGCCCCAAGCTCTCTCTCTGTCTGGATGGGTCTGTTCTCATGCTGTCTGACCCACTGATCTGCAGAGACACAGCCTTTCTTTCACTTCCACAAACACTCTTGTCCTGCTGGACCTGACCTCCTCCCAGGCTGACTGTCCTCTCACTGGGCTGGGCTGATTCACACTTGGCCACTGTATCTCAGCTGAGTCCCTTTCCCATGTGCCTTCCTGATGAGATCAGCTGTCCCTGGTCAGCCTCGAGACTCATACACTCACCTGGGTACATGTCACCATGTGATCCCTTCATCAGCCTCTGCCTTCCCTCTTCCCACCAGACAAGGGGCAGGTCCTTGTTTGTGAGTCTCGTGTCTGTGGGGCCATTGGCACATGGAGCCCCTGTGTAGATGGATGGAGAGGAGCTAGGATGTGGATGAAAGAATGAGGGAGGGAGTGAGTTAATGGGTGGGGAGCCTCGGCCAGCGCCTGCCTCTCTCTGGGATCACGTGCTGTGGTGCCATCTTCCCGTTTTAGGGCTACCAGCCCTCTCCTCCCTGCTTCTCAGCCACAAGGCACACATGGGGTTTCAGGACCCTCAATACAAGAAAATAAGAGTAGGCTGCAAAGAAGGCAGAAAATGCAGTTGGAATCCCCATTCACTTGGGTCATGTGACCAGATCTGGGTGGAGCTCCACCCCCATGGGCTTCCAGTGGAGCTCTGCAGCCCCCACTGGTCCCCATAGTGTCATCCAGCTGTCCATCAGTCCCAGCCCAGGTCACTCCCACATCTCAGACACCTGCTTCTTTGTCCCCACACGTGACTGTCACCCTCACCCTCTACCTCCCTCCCAGTGTGTCTGTCCCCTAGAAAGTGACCATTGGCAGGGAGTAGTGCCCAGGACCCCAGGCTTCTCTGACCCTCCCGTGTCACCCTGAGAAAAGCCCAACATGTGATCAGGACTTCGGGTCCTGTGTCAGGGGCATCAGTCTGTAGTGATGAGGATTCAGTTACTGGAGTGGGTTTAGGGGGTGGTGTTTGAGGAAAGGGATGGTGGGATATTATAAACTGGGTCTTGGGGATGGTTGCACAGCTCTGAAAGTTTGCTAAAAATATGGAACTGAACCCAGAAAACAGGGGAGTGTGAGTGTGGTGGCTTCCTCCTGAGGGACTCGAGATCTGTTCTGCTTCCTCCCAGGGGTCCTGCCCAGACCCTACATCAGTGCTGAGGGGGGTTTTGTGATCCTCCTGAGACGGCCTGTGACCATCATGTGCCGGCGCCCAGCCTGGGCTGAGCTATTCCGTCTGGAGGACAAGAGTGAAAGATCTGTCCATTGGGATCAGAGAAATGTGTCTCAATGTGGGTCACACTGGGCAGAGGCCACATTCCACATCGACACGGTGAATGAACTCACTGCTTTGAATTATTTCTGCTTTTAACGTAAAGGGTCTACCTGGTCTGAGCGCAGTGAGATCCTGGAGCTGAAGGTGGCAGGTGAGAACATCTCCACTCCACCCTCAGGTTTCCCCAGGTCCCTGCACCCTGTCCCCACCCCTGTCCTCTGTCCCAGGCTCTCTGCCCTCCTGCTGGCCATCAGCCTTGTGGTTCCCCTGCCCCTCTGCACTCCTGTCCCTTGTCCACACTCTGCTCAGGGCCCTGGAGTCCTGGTCCCATCCATAAAGGATGATGGCTTGGACACCGAGACCCAGCATGGGGTGGGCTGGGAGGTGTCTTGCAGGACTGGGTGGGGAGTAGACTTCCTGGGACAGACCCTCTTCAAGGGACCTTTGGTCCTTTCACTCAGAATGGTTTTCAGCCATTTTTGTGCTCTTGGGCAGACTCTGTGTGGGGACCTCAGTCAGTGTGTCCCCTTTGGGTGGTCTATGCACCACTGGGCAAGTCATGTGGTTTAATGGGTCCCTGACCAGGGCTGAATGGTGCTTGGGGGACCTCTGGGATGAGGCTGTCCTTCTCATATGTGAGGTCAGCTCCTGAGAGGTTCTGGAGTCTCATTTGAAATGACCCTGGTCAGGGAGTGTGGTGAGGAGGGAGGAATTCTCCCTTTAAAACCTTGTATTGTCTCTCCCTTTGCTCTTTATGCAGCTGTGACTCAGACTCCAGTGGGTCAGTGGGCATGTCCAGTTTATCCTGACCTATAACCCCTCACTGCCCTGGGGGACTGTAGGAGACACAGTGGTCCTGATTTCTGGGATCAGTCTTCAGGACACCATGGTCATGTGACCAGGTGAGATGGTTCCCACCACCCCCACCCTGCTTGTCTCTGTGAGTGATGACTAGCCCCTCAGAGAAGTAGAAGCAGAGAACTCATCCCGATGTCCACACATATCTGGTCCCCTTTCCTGGGAGTGCAGGGGGTGTGTTCTGTACTGAGAGGTGCAGAGAAAGAGGCCGGGTGTGGACGCTGTGGGAGCTGCAGAGCCAGGCTGAGAGGCACAGGCTGAGGAGGAACCTGGGCTCAGGGCTTCTCCTGCCCCCTCACAGGAGCCCCTCCTGGGCTGGGGACTGGGGACCTCATCCTGGGATGTCTACTCCTGCGGGCTCTGCTGGGGAGTGGGCAGCAGGGTGACAGTGGGGAGGGGTCCTGCTGCTCTCTTGGAAGGTGGACACTCAGCAGGCAGGGAGATCTTGCACCCTCAACTGCAAGAGGCCTGTTCAGCCTTGGGGGTGAGAGCCAGGAGGGGAGACTCTCCCTGGATCCCTGAGCAAGTCTGAGTTTGCAGCTGTGCTCTGAGCTGCTTTCCTGCAGTTGACTGGTAGTGAACCCTGGGGGTTTGGACCCAGGGGCCTGGAGGTGGGGAGGGCAGGGTCTGAATGTTCCAGGGGGAGGGAGGGTCTGTGCAGAAGAGAAGCACTGGTCCTTTCTCACTCCTAGGAACGACCACAGAAGTCACTCTGTTACCCACAGGAGTGGGCTCTCAGACAGGTAAGTCACCTGGGAGCATGCACAGGGGGATGCTGGAAGGGATGGCCCTGCCCAGTGAAGGAGGAGCTCTTGTCTCAGAGGTCCTGGGATTAGGTGATCCTTCTCCACCTGTCAGTGACCCCCTGTCCTCTTCTTCCAGCCCCCACCTGCCAAAATTACATGGTGGGGAAGTTTGTCTGCATTGGCCTTTCTTGTGTGGTGTTGCTGATCCTGGTGGTGATCCTGGAAGAGACTGGGCACAGGTGGCACAAGTGGCCACACGGACCACAGGGATGGACACAAGGGATATCCAGCCAGAGATATTAGACTCCAGGCCACTAGGAGAGGCCTCTCCATGGCCTCAGGCTCACACTGAAGCCCAAGAGCCACTTGTGTCTTGTGAGTTTCATGGTGCCCCTGGTGAGACTGCTGTGTGTATGGTACTCTGTCCTGGGAAGGGTGCAGGAGCAGCGGGGACTGGCCTCCTGTGTGGTCCATCTCCTTCTCCAGGGTTTGGCTTCAGACCTGACCCTCACCCACTCACAGTCCTGCCCCACTCCTGCCTGGGTGTCCCCTCTCTCCTGGATCTCAGACAGGCCCCAGGTCCCTGCAGCCTCTGCCTCCCTCTTCCTCCTCCTGGAGACCGAGTAGTCACTTGCTTTCCGGGGACTGGCTTTGTACTGCTGAAGACCTTGGTCTTGCCCACACCTGTCACCTGTGGAACTGCACCAGCTCTGGGTCCCTCCCACTCACCTCTGTTCCTGGAGTGGTTTCTGTCTCCTGCATCTGTCCCCTCGGGTCCCAGTTGACTTCAATCTAAAGTCCATGGAAGGGACTTCAGTGAAAACAATAATGAGACATCACCTCACACTCCTCAGACGACTATGCTGAAATCATTTTTAAATGGTGGGCACTAGACTTACTGGGGAGGTCACTTCATAAGGTATGTAAATGTCTAACCCCTGTGCTGTACGCTTGACATAAGATATTATATGTCAACTGAAATTGAAGAATAAATTAAACATACTAACCTAAAAACAGCGAGTGTGGCAAAGCTGTGGAGGAGCAGGAGCCCCTGGGCCCCCTGGTGGGGACACAAAGTGGTGCAGCCTCTGAGTGGATCTGCAGGGCTGGTCCTCAGAATGTGAACAGGGAATCTCCCTCCATCCAGCAGCCCCAGTCCAGGTTCCCATGCAGGGAAGTGACAGCAGGGAAGTGGACACTTGTACATGCGCCCCCAGGACAGCGTGACTCACAAAGTTCAAGGGCATCACAGACTCCTCAGAGGTGGAGGAGGAAGCAGACACTGGGTTCGAGTGACGCCTCTTGAGAAGGACCCACTTGCTTTGAAGACGAGGGAGGAAGGGGCCCAGTGTCACAGAATTCGAGGTCTCTAGATGCTGGAAGACAAGGGACAGACTCTCCCTGGAGCCTCCAGGAGAGAAGGTGGCCCTGGACACACTGAGGTCATCCTGTTCAGATTTCTGACCTCCTGGGCACTGAGATCACACATCTGCGCGGCTGTGAGCCACCACGCTGGTGTGCATTTGTCACAGCAGTGCGGGGGCTCTCAGGAGCCTGGTGTTCAACACTCTGGGGTCTCAGGATGCCCCCGAGCATCTTCGGGAAATTGTGGCAGAGGTTTCCTGACAAGCCTCTGACCTCACTCCGTGACACTTCTCCCAGACTCTGCCACCAGAGCCAGAAGCCCAGCCGGGCTACCCTGGGCTCCTGGGTCTGGGGGACTGGGCTTGACTGTGTGACCTTGCATGTGTGGCTGCTCTGCACCCCCGCTGGGTCCCCCTGTGCAGCTGGGACACAGGACATGAGGAGGGCCAGTCACCTGTTTTCGCACAGAGCAGGGCTGTGCAGGGAGACTCCTGCCCTCCCCTGTCCCAGCATGGACAGCACACACACACGGGGAGGGGAGGCTCCCTTTGCTCTCACTGAGGCTCCCCCTCCCCAGGGAAGTGCCTGCCCCTCTCTGCTCTGGATCTGAGCTGGTCTCAGGGAGGAAGGGGCTCCTCCAGGGCAGGCTTGCTGCCTGCAAGGTGCCTGTGTCCTGCTGGGAGCAGGTTCCCCTCCCTCTGTGATGCTGGTCATTCCCCAGACTTAGCCTCAGAAGGTCCTTTCCTGCTTTGTTTTCTGAGACACCGGTACTCTTTAGCTGGGCCCCATTGCACTTTGTACATGGACAGGGAGCCCGGGCCCATCTGGGCTCCTGACCTGGACCAGGGGCCCCCACTGATCTCGGGTCCCTTTTATTGAGAACAGTATTTAGAAAAAGTGACCTCGGGTTACACTAAGTCAGGGCTCCTGGGATTTTGGGATTTTGTTCTTTATGGACCACTTAGTATCAGGGAGGAAGCACGGTGTCCATCCACACAGGTATTTCCCACCTGGGGTAACTTTACAGGTTCATTTATGTTGTACCCGTGTCACTTATTTGAAAACCCAATTCTTGGCAAATTCATAAATTTCCTTTATTGAGGGGTGGGGGGTTTACCATGTAGCTGTCGTGAGTGAATATCAATAGGCTCCTATTTATTTTTATTTGTTTATATTCATGTCAGAGTATGTCTTTTCATCTTTTATGATTTAATTGTATCTTGAATATGGAGAATATTTTCAGGTTCCAGAAGAGACAACTGCTGGAATGGTACAATCAGAGATGGCCACTTGATTCTATTCCCTTCCCCTTGTATCCCCTCATATCGGAGGTGACTATTTTTGTTATTTTCTAGTTTTCTGAATGAAAAAATAATATGTGAAAAACATGTAAACAGACACATAATCTTATTTTATCTACTTTCTGTTTTTAAGATTTTATTTATTTACTTTTAGAGAGATGGCAAGGCAGAGAGGGAAACATCAGTGTGTGGTTGCCTCTCATGCGCCCCCTACTGGGGACCTGACTGGGATTTCCTTATCTCCACATCCTTACCAATACTACTTACCTCCAACAGGTGTGAGGTGATATCACATTGTGGCGGTGATTTGCATTTCCTTGATCATTAGTGATGTTGAGCATCATTTCATGTGTCTGTTGGCCATTTGTAAGTCTTCTTTCAAAAATTATTTACTTCCTCTGCCCACTTGTAATAATTATTTTTACTATTGAGTTATGAGATTTCTTTATATATTTTGGATACTAACTCTGCATCCAATATGTGGTTTGCAATCTTCCCCTGTTCTGTAGTGTATCTCTGTAGGTACAGGATCCCACACAGCAGGAGAAGCCAGGCACTCACTCACCTCTCTGCATTTCAAATTGGCATCACCTAGGGAGAGGGTCGGTATTGAAAAAGTTCTGCCCACCATTTCAAATGTGCCTTGATTTTCTTAATATACCATAAGGGTCAAGAAGCAGATTTCAGTTTATTTTATTGTTTTAAAAGATTGTATTTATTTATTTTTAGACAGAAGGGAGGGAGATAGAAAGAGAGGGAGAGAAACATCAATACGTGGTTGCCTCTCACATGCCCCCTACTGAATCCTGGCCTGCAACCCAGGCATGTGCCCCGACTGAGAAGAGAATTGGTGACATCTGTGGGAGGTTTGAAACTCATCTGGAAACAGCTTGAACTCTCAATGCTGCTGTATTTCCTTAAGAATTGTCTTGGAACTCAGCCCTCAGACTCCCTCCCAAAGAGGACGGATGCCAGGAAGGAAAAGGAAGCATCTCGGGACAGTCCCCAAACTAAAGGGGCCAGAAGTGGACACTGCCCATCACGTCCCCTTCCCCAACATTGTCCCATGACCTCCATGTAACTATGAGTTTTCAGGACTTTTTAAATTAAAAATATTTTTATAAGTAAAAAATAATCCAGCAACTGGAGAGATGATACATATAAATACATGTTTACTGATCTGTCTTTACTTTCATTCTCAGTGAATACAGAAAGCACAGGTTTGTGTTGGGGGGGCTGCCAGGGGGCAGAATGAGTTGTGGGGAGGATGCGGGAACTCTCTAGACACTTCTTCATCTCCTCCTTCATCAGTTCCGTCCACGGAGAACACCTCGGAAAATGAACTAACAACAAAAAAGAAACAAACAAAAAAAAAAGAGACCCTGACTGGTGTGGCTCAGGGAGATGGGACACTAAAGATCAGTACGTCTCCCTGAAGGGAAACCACACCTAAGACAGAGACTGGAATGATGCTGAGTTTCTCCAACTGTACATGACCCTGAATGCAGAGAGTACAAAAAGCAGCCATATGATTTATATACATAGACTCACTCCATGTCTTCATCACTCACCACTGGCTCCTCACATCAGAAGAGTAAATAGAATATTCACACACGTCCTTTGTCTTTGTCTTCTTCTCTTTTTGGGTGCTTGTCCTTGTCCGAGTTCCCCTATTGCTTTGGCCCACGTCCCTGCACCAGAGTCCAGTTTGATTTTGTGTCTTACTTCATGTAGGATCTGGGTCTTCTTCTCAGTTTTCCAGATGTCCACATACACTGCAGACTTGGACTTGTTGATCTTGTCACTGTGATGTCCCTGGGGTCATCTACCTACATATACATGACTGGGCCCTGGGGAGGTGCAGGAGGCAGGCTCTATACCAGACCCCCTGTGTCAGAGGGGGGCTTCTGTGGAGCCCGTGCAACCAGTGATACCCTCTCTGAAGGGCTGCAGCCAGTGTCATCGCCCTTAGGGCTCTTCCTTTGGTAGAGGACAGCGAGAGTCACAATGATGACCAGGGAGAGACCCCGGACCACAGCTGTTACTATGCCCACCACAACCCCACCCCAAGACTAGGTCCAAACCTCTTTCTCCACGAGGTAGAGCCAAATGTGTCCTCGCCAGGAGACAGTGTCAGGAGGGCTTTGGTGTTACAGATGCAGGTGCCATTGTGGATAAACTGCATGCTTTCCATGCTTCTCCATACATCTTTTTTGCTGATCTTTCCAGCCCATATGATTCTGTCCTGAAAGGGTGGGCAATTCCCAGGACACACTTGGCCTTGGCAGTAGTGGGAAACAACTCAGTAGTGTGGATTGGCTCTGGCTGGAAGCTCCAGGAGACTTAGGTGAATGTGCTGGTGGCATGTGTGGACTTGAACATGCTGTCAGCTTCCCTCAGGTCCACGTGCCATATACATTTCTTATGGGGGGTATGCCTCCAAGGCTGAGACTCTAGCAGTAGCCTGAGCCCCGCTGCCAGCACTGATGACAGACAGTGCCTGTGATCTGGGGCCACAGTCACTGGGGCCCTAGCCCTGGTGAGCGCAGCCATCGGCCTCTGCTGTAGCCCCACCCCTGTACTGCACACGGTCTCAGTTCTGCTGTGGTTCCCTGGGCCCTGGGTATGGTGCAGCCTCCTGCATGGGGCAGGGCACCAGTCTCTTTCAGTGTCTCACAGGAATTGTAATCAGGGTGCCACCAAGACCTTCTGCATTAGCTCTTCCCCTTTGCATGAGGACATTGATGCAGCAAGCCCAGGACAACCCCTGACCCACACTTCCTGTCTACTGTGCTGGATGCAGTCTCTGTCCATCACCATCCAGCTCTATGACCTGCAGGCTGCAGGTCTGGCCATGGAGTCCCTTCCCAGCCTCCTCCTGGTCCTCGGTGAGTGCTGGAATGGAGGGATAACATCCTGGGACAGAGGGGTGATAGCCTGGGGAGGTGTCTTCATCCCTTTTGAGTCCTGACTCCAGCCCAGGGGACTCCTGGTCCCTCCTGGGGGTCTGACCCCTCAGCTCTGACTCTGACCCAAGTGTGACCATGAAAAGCTGAATCCTAGAAGAGGGTACCTGGGTGTGGGGACAGATTCAGACTGAGTACCTGTTGGGAGAGGGGATTGGGACTTTGTTGAAGCTCAGAGCCAGAAGAAGGGCTGTGCTCAGAGGTAATGCTGAGGAGGGAGTTGGACATTCTCAGGGGCTGAGCCCTGCCTCCATCAGGGCCCCTGAGTGCAGCCCTGGGAGGAGGCTGGGCACTGGGTGTTTTTTTTTTTCACCACAGCTACTCTTCCAGTGCTTTGCCTGACGCAGACCAGCCACATGCAGGAGGGTGAGTCTACCTTTTTAAATTCCATTTTTCATGTATGTTGGGTTTTCTGACAAAGTATTAATATTCCTTAAAGTCCTGTGATGGCTTATCTTCAGGTAGGACGAGACCCAGGCCCCTCCCTCTGTCTGGATGGGTCTGTTCTCATGCTGTCTGACTCACTGATCAGCCAAGACACAGCCTTGCTTTCACTTCCACAAACACTCTGGTACTGTTCGCTCGACAGCTTCCCACGCTGATGTCTCCTCTCACTGGACTGGGCTAGTTCTCACTTGACCATTGTACCTCATCTCAGTCCCTTTCCCATGTGCCTCCCTGATGAGATCAGCTGTCCCTCATCATCCCTGAGACTCCCACATTCACTGGGGTACATGCCACCGCATATGGCTGTGGGTTTGCATGATCCTTCCATCAGGCTCTGTGCTCCCTGGACCCTCTAGACAAGGCAGTAGGTCCTTGTGTGTAAGTCTTGTGTTTGTGGGGCCAGTGGCACATGGAGTCCCTCTGCTGATGGATGGAGAGGAGCTAGGATGTGGATGAAAGAAGGAGCAAGGGAGCGAGTGAGTAAACAAGTGGGAAGCCTCGGCCAGCACCTGCCTCTATCAGGGATCACATGCTGTGATGCCATCTTCCTGTTTCAGGGCTACGAGTCCTCTCTCCCATCCTCCCCCAGCCACGTGGCACACATGGGCTTTCAGGACCCTCAATACTAGAAAATAAGAATAGGCTGTGAGGAAGGTAGAAAATGCAGTTGGAATCCCCATTCACTTGGGTCATGTGACCAGATCTGGGTGGAGCTCCACCCCTCACTGGGCTCCTAGGGGAGCTCTCCAGTCCCCATTTGTCCCCACAGTGTCACCCAGCTGCCCTTCTATCCTGACCCAGGTCACTCCCACGTTTCAGACACCTGCTTCCCTGTCCCCACAGGTGACCCATCATCCTCACCCTCTGCCTCCCTCCCAACATCTCTGTCCCCTAGAAAGTGGCTGTGGTCAGGGAGATGGCCCAGGGCCCTAGGCTGCTCTGGTCCCTTCTGTGTAACCCTGAGAAAAGCCCAACATGTGACCAGCATTTGGGGTCCTGTGTCAGAGGCATCACTCTGCAGTGATGAGGATTCACAGTCCCCTGAGTGGACTTAGAGGGTGGTGTTTGGGGAAAGGATGGTGGGATGTTCTGAATTGAGTCATGGGGATGGTTGCACAACTCTGCACATTTGCTAAAAGCACAGAAGTTATCACAGAAAATGGGGAACTGTGAGTGTGGTGACTTCCTCCTGAGAGACCCTGAGATGTGTTCTGCTTCCTCCCAGAGGCCCTGCCCAAACCCTCCATCAGGGCTGAGCCTGAACCTGTGATCCTCCGGGGACAGCCTGTGACCATCGTGTGCCGGGGCCCAGCCTGGGCTGAGCTATTCCGTCTGGTGGAGAAGAACAGAACATCTGACTATAGGGATCAGAGAAGCAAGTCTCAATGTGGTTTACAGGGCACAGAGGCCAGATACTGCATCAATGCCGTGAATGAATTCACTGCTGGGAGTTATTGGTGTCACTATCTCAAAGGGCCCAGGTGGTCTGAACCCAGTGAGTTCCTGGAGCTGAAGGTGGCAGGTGAGGACCTCTTCTCTCTACCCTCAGGTTTGCCTCAGGTTCCTGCACCCTGTCCCCACCTCTGTCCTCTGTCCCAGGCTCCCTGCCCTCCTGCTGGCCCCCAGCCCTGAGGTTCCCCTGCCCCTCTGCACTCCTGTCCCTGGGCCTTCACACCTGGCTCAGGGCCCTGGAGCCCTGTTCCCATTTGGACACCATGATGGCCTGGACACAGAGCCCCAGCATGGGGTGGTCTGGGAGCTGTCTTGCAGAGCTGGGTGGGGAATGGAATTCCAGGGACAGACCCCCTTCAATGGACCGTTTGTCATTCATTCAGAATGTTTTTGAACCTTCTTTGTCCACTTGGATAAGCCGAGTGGGGGATTCAGACAATGTGTCCCCTGTGGGTGGTTCATCCACCACTGGGCAAGTCATGGGGTCCATGGGTCTCTGAACAGGGCTGGAAGGTGCTTTGGGGGACCTCTGGGTAGAGACTCTCCTTCCTGTCTGTGTGGTCACCTCCTGAGTGGTCCTGGAGTCAGGCTTCAAGTGACTGACTCAAGGAAGGTGATGTGGAGAGGAATTTTACCTTCAAAACCTAGTATTATCTTTCCCTTTGCTCTTTATGCTGCTGTGACTCATCTCTAGTGGGTCATTGAGCATGTCCAGTTTATCTTGACCAATAACCCCTCGCTGACCTGGGGGACTGAGGGAGACACAGTGGCCCTGATAGGTGGGATCAATCTGCAGGACCCCCTGTGGTCAGCTGAGGTGGCTCCCACCACTCCTGCCCTGTTTGCCTCTGTGAGTGATGACCAGCCCCTCAGACAAGTAGACGCAAAGAATTTTATCCTGCTGCCCTCACATGTCCCTATTTCCTCTCTGGGGAGAGTTCAGGGGGCATCCTCTGTATTGAGAGGTGCAGGGAAAGAGGCTGGGAGTGGACGCTGTGGGAGCTGCAGGGCCAGGCTGAGAGGTATAGGCCATGGAGGGACCTGGGCTCAGGGCTTCTCCTGCACCCTCACAGGATCCCCTGGATACCTGAGTCCCCCCCCACCCACCCAGAGCACCTCTGGGGCTGGAGAGTGGGGACCTCAGCCTGCAGCCTCCTCTCCTGGTGGCTCTGCTGGGGAGTGGCCGGTGGGGTGGCAGTGGGGAGGGGTCCTGCTTCTGTCTTGGTGGGTGGACACTCACCAGGCAGGGAGATCTTGCTTCCTCAACTGCAAGAGGCCTGTTCAACCTGGGGGTGTGAGAGTTGGGAGGGGAGACTCTCCCTGGATCCTTGAGTGAGTCTGAGTTTGCAGCTGTGCCCTGAACTGGGGTGCTATGGTGGACTGGTAGTGACACCTGAGGGTGGACCCAGGGGCCTGGAGCTGGGGAGGGGAAGGGCTGGGTGCTCCCAGGGAAGGGAAAGTCTGTGCAGGAGACAAACACTGGTCCTTTCTCACTCCTAGGAACAGCCGAAGGTGTCATGCCCCCACGCATAGGAGCAGGCTCCCAAAGTGTTAAGTCACCTGGGAGCATGCCCAGGGGAATGGGGGAAAGGACGGGCCTGCCAAATAGAGGAGGAGCTGCTGACTCATAGGTCCTGGGCTTGGCTGATTCTTATCCACCTGTCAGTGACCCCCTGTCCTCTTCTTCCAGACCTGGCCTCCCAGAATTACACTATGGGGAACTATATCTGCATTGCCCTCTCTGGAGTCGTGTTGCTGATCCTGGTGGCAATTCTGGCAGAGGCTGGGCATAGCTGGCACAGTTGGCCACACCCACCACAGGAATGGAGACAAGGGAGCTAATGCCAGATAAATTAGACTCCAGCCTCCAAGAGGGGTCTCCCCCAGTGCCCCAGGCTCCCACTGGAGCCCAAGAGATCCAGAGTCACCCTCTCTCTCTGAATTTCATATTGACCCTGGGGAGGCTGCCCTGTGCAGGGGAGTCTGTCCTCGGAAGGGTGCAGGAGCAGCGGGGACTGGCCTCCTGTGTGGTCTGGCTCCTTCTCCAGGGTTTGGCTCCAGACCTGACACTCACCCGCTCACAGCCCTGCCCCACTACTGCCTGGGTGTCCCTCCTCTCCCGGATCTCAGACAGGCCCCAGGTCCCTGCAGTCTCTGCCTCCCTCTTCCTCCTCCTGGAGCCCCAAGTTCTCACCTGCTTTCTGGGAGCTGGCCTTGTGCTGCTGAAGACCTTGGACTGGCCCACACCTGTCACCTGTGGAACTGCACCTGCTCTGAGCCCCTGCACACCCACCTCTGTTCCTGGAATGGTCTCTGTTTCCTGCATCTGTCCCCTCGGGTCCCAGTTGACTTGGATCTAAAGTCCAGGGAAGGGACTTCAGTGAAAACAACAGTGAGATATCACCTCACACTCTTCAGGACGACTATTGTGGAAATTATTTTTAAATGGTGGGCACTAGACTTACTGGGGGGGGAGTCATGTCATAAGGTAGGTAAATATCTAACCCCTCTGCTTTACACGTGAAATAATGTATTATATGTCTACTGTAATTGAAGAATAAATTAAACATAACCTAAAAACAGTGAGTGTGGCAACCCTGTGGGAAGAGCAGGAGCCCCTGGGCCCCCTGGTGGGGACACAAAGTGGTGCAGCCTCTGAGCGGACCTTCAGGGCTGCTCCTCAGAACCTGAACAGGGAATCTCCCTCCATCCAGCAGCCCCAGTCTGGGTTCCCATGCAGGGAAGTGAAAGCAAGAACGTGGACACTTTATCAGGTGACCCCAGGATAGCGTGAGTGACAAAGGTCAAGGGCATCATAGGCTCATCAGAGGTGGAGGAGGAAGCAGACACTGGGTCCCAAGAACGCCTCCTGAGAAGGACCCACTGGCTTTGAAGACAAGGGAGGAAGGGGCCGCCTGTCACAGAATGTGGGGTCTCTAAAAGCTGGAAGACAAGAGGTGGACTCTTCCTGGAGCCTCCAGGAGAGAAGGTAGCCCTGCAGACTACCTTCTCTGACATCTGACACCTCGAGGTCAGCTCTTTTTTATTCCCGACTTCCCGAACCCTGAGATCACACACCTGGGTTGCTGTGAGCCATCACACTGGTGCGCATTGCGCATTTGTCACAGCAGCACTTGGAGACTTGGGAGCCTGGCATGGACGCCGGGGCAGAAGTTTCCTGTCAAGCCTCTGACCTCACGCCCTTACACTTCACCCAAACTCGGCCACTAGAGTCAACAGCCCAGCTCTGCACGCTGTGGGCTCCGGTGTCGGGGGACGGTGCTTGACTGTGAGACGCTGCATGTGTGGCTGAGCTGCACCCTCGTTGGGTCCCCCTGCAGCCAGGACGCAGGACGAGACCAGGGCCAGTCACCTGATTTCCTGCAGAGCAGGGCTGCGCAGGGAGACAGCGCCCTCCCCTGTCCCGGCTGTGAGGGCAACGGGGAGGGAGGCTCCCTTTGCTCTCACTGAGGCTCCTCCTCTCCAGGGAAGTGCCAGCCCCTCTCTGCTCTGGATCTGAGCCTGTCTGGGGGAAAGGTGCTCCTCCAGGGCAGGCGTGCTGCCTGCAAGATGCCTGTGTCCTGCTGGTGTCTGTGTCCTGCTGGGAGAGGGTCCTCCTCTCTGCGAGATGCCGGTCAGCTTCCCAGACTTGGCCAAGAAAGGTCCTTTCCTGCTGAGCTTTCTGAGACATTCACACTCCTTCGCTGGGCCCTGTCGAGTTGTGTAGATTGACAAGGAGCCCCTGCCCATCTGTGCTCTTGCCCTGGACCAGGAGCCCCCACGGTCTCGGGTCCCATTCATTGGGAACGGTATTTAGAAAGCATGACCTTGGGTTATGTGAAGTCAGGGCTGCTGGGATTTTGTTCTGTATGGACCATTGAGTATCAGGGAGGAAGCAGGGTGTCCATCCACACAGGTATTTCCCACCTGGGGTAACGTTACAGGTTCACTTATGCTGTACCCTTATTTGAAAACCCAATTCCTAGCAAATTCATAGATTTCCTTTTTTGGTTTTTGCTTTTTTTTTGTTTCATCATGTAGCTGTGGTGATTGAATATCAATAAGCTCATATTTATTTTTATTTGCTTATATTCATGTCAGAGTGTGTTTTTTCATCTTTTTGACTTAATTGTGTCTTGAATATGGAGAATATTTTCAGGTCTCAAAAGTGCCAACTGCCTAGAATGGTACAATCAGAGATGACCACTTGAATCTCTCCCCTGCACTCTTTACCCCCCACATATCAGAAGTAACTATTTTTGTTAGCTTCTGGTTTTCAGAAAGGAAAAATAGCATGTGAAAAGCACATAAACAGACACATAATCTCATTTTACCTACTCTTTCTTTTTTTAAAATTTTATTTATTTATTTTTAGAGAGTGGGTAGGGAAGGAGAAAGAGTGGGAGAGAAACATTAATGTGTGGTTGCCTCTCACAGGCCTCCTACTGGGGACCTGGTCTGCAACCCAGGCGTGTGCCCTGACTGGGAATCGAACCGGCAACACTTTGGTTCACAAGTGGGCACTCAATTCACTGAGCCACACTAGCCAGGGCACAGATTTTATTTTTAAACATATGCATCCTAACATCAGTTGGTCTTTCCTCAAGTCTGTAAAGTGTTCAATTATCTCTTGAACAGCTACTAGATTGCATTTTCTCTTCTCTCCTTCTAACTTTTAACAGATGTGGCATTTGCCCTCCTCAATCTGGTCCCCAAGTATCTCGAATCTCCACTTCTGGTCTCTGTGCACCATATCCTGGAAATTTCCTCAACCTCATCCTCCATTTTCATCAATGTTTCTTCAGCTGGGTCTAGTCCTGGATGGGAATGGTATTTTTAATGCGTTCTTTCTGTTGCATGTTCATCTCTAAAGTTTCTAAATCCTCTCAATCATTTCCCATTCTTCTGTAATACAAACCACACTACTGCCTGAAATATTTAATATCCCTCTTTATTTTTACAGGTATTTAAAAATGTTTAATTTAAATTTGCTCTCATATTTTCCTATTGACTCTCTTTCATTGAGTGTGACAGCCCCCAGTATCAGTAGATGGTGTCCACAGCACTGTCTGTCATCATTAGGATTTCTCCACTGTGCACTTGTGCAGGAGTCTCTCTCCTCACACCCCTGGCCTCTCACAGGTTCTCCAGGTCTGCCCTGGGAGTCAGCTTGACCAGGGGCTCCAGTGGCCACTGCCCTGCCCCATGGCATCCACTCCCTCAGACTCAGCACCTGCTCAGTGTGGTGTTAGGCAGGGATGGGTAATGCTGACCTCATGCTCACATGGGGGACACCCAGTCATGTCACCAAAATTCAGCAAAAAAATCTGTTTTACACACACAAATGGGGGAAATGCTCAGGGCTCACGTGGGGTGTGTCAGTGAGCAGAGCCAGCCCTGTGCCTGCCGGCAAACACAAGTCAGAGGGCCAGAGCTTCCTGCCTTCACCTGAAGCCCTGCCCCCTTCCTGTGAGGATCTGTGTGTGCCACCCCCCCCACCCCGGCTGAAGTGGAAACCTCTGTTCTACCACCTCTGATGGTCCGGGCACTGGCTGCTACTCAGCTTTGTTCTCTATTCTTTCTTGCAGTTTCCCACCTATCTGGGGAACGTCCACTTCTCTTTTCCAGAAAATGACTATTTCTTCCTGTTTCCGAAGTGTTGTCAGTAGCGTTTCAGGTATTTGAAGTGGACCAGGGCTCTGAGGTGGCCACGGCACATATTTATCTGCACTGTGGAGGCTGACGCCATGAGCCTCTCCTGTCTTCACCTGGTCTGTTGGGAACCGTGACGGAGACCTTCCCCGGAACCAGGAACCGGGACACCGGCAGCCTCTCAGAGGGGAGGAATTTGCAACAACATGACTCAAACAAGGGAACAGACAAGATGTTATTATCTGGGCCACACAGGCAGAGGATGAGAGATGAATATTTACAAAACGGTCATCTTTTTCTTAAAAAATACTCTGGTACTCTGGCTGGGTAGCTCAGTTTGTTAGAGCATTATCCCAATACGTCAAGGTTGTGGGTTCAATCCCTGGTCAGGGATAATACAACAAGCAGCCAATGAATGCATCAATAAGTGGAACAACAAATTAATCTCTCTCTCTCTCTCTTTCTCCCCATGCCCCCCAGCCCCACCCACACTGAAATCAATAGATAAATTAAAAAACTTTAAAACAAACCTCTAACCCAAATAAAAGTCCCCTAAAGCTTACATGCAGGACTGAAGGAAGAGGAAGAGAACTCTGCCTGAGGCACAAGGGGCAATGAGCAGCCAAGTGACTCAGAGTCTTGTTTCCAGGAAGGTGAGGTGGACAGTATTGAAAAAAAAGGTGGGGGGCAACAGAGAGAGAGAAAGAAAAGAAAGTTCATGAATGGGGCTGGGATAGAAAGACAGCCATGCTCTGGGGCCAGGGGAAGGGGTGTGCATCCTTCCCTCACTTCCCTGTGTCTGTCCTTTGTGCTCATTGTCACACTGACACTCACCTGAACTGCACAGTGAGGAGGAGACTGTGTCTCTGCTGACCTGAGCCCTGCAGGCACAGGGACCCCCATCTTCCTGAAGCATCTCTAGGACCTGGGTGACCACTGTCCCTGGGGAGGACCCACAGGGAGGCTGATGGACAGGTACAAGGTGAAGGGTACCCTGTGGGGGAACCTCTGACCTGGAAGGACATACCCTGGGTCACCTCTCCTGCAAGGGGCGTCTCAGGAGGCTCTGGAGCAGTTTGCTGCTTGATCATGGAAACAACAACTAGGCTTCTGGGAAGACACTGTTCCTCTTCTTGAGTTACTGCTGATGTGACAAGCCTGTGCCAAGTAGGGCCAGCCTCCCAGTGACCACACCCTGTGAGTTTGTCTACCCTGAGGACTCCATGGTCTCTTCCTCCTGCACAGCTGGGTTCAGAGAGGAAACACCATGACCTCCACTCTCATGGCCCTGCTCTATCTTGGTAAGATGTGAGGGGGGGGAGCCCTGCTCTGTCAGGACCCCAGGACTCAAGAGGCTCCTGAAGAGGAGGATTCTGTTCAGGATTCAGGCATAATGTCTCACAGGAACTCTCTTGCAGGGCTGAGCATGGGCCTGAGGACACCTATGCAGGCAGGTAAGTCTTCCCCCGGGGCTCCCAGGTGTCATTCTCCACTGGGGACAAGAGGCCATCCTTGGGAAGTTGGGGATGAAGAACAGCATTTCTGGGATGACAGATGAAGGACATCTGAGTGTTGGGGTTGGAGAGCTGGGCACTTGTGTAGGAAATGTTCTGACTCAGCCTCTGATTCCTTCCAGGGACCCTCCCCAAACCCACCCTCTGGACTGTGCCAGGCTCCATGGTCCCCTGGGGGAGGCCTGTGACTATGTGGTGTCAGGGGAGCCTAGAGGCTGAGGAGTATCGTCTGGATAAAGAAGGAAGCTCAGCACCCTGGGACAGACAAATGCCACTGGATCCTAGGAACAAGGCCAAGTTCTCCATCACACACATGACAGAGCACACTGCAGGGAGATATCAGTGTCATTATCTCAGCCACAGGGTCTGGTCAGAGCGCAGTGACCCCCTGGAGCTGGTGGTGACAGGTGAGAGGACACTCAGGGGTCCCAGCCCCAGGCTCTGCCTTAGGAAGGGGGATGTTCTCAGGGGGTCTCCCCATCATAGCCCAGTCCTGGGAGATGTAAGGGAGGTGTGAGCCCTATTTAATATGCTGCCTCATTCTCTCCTAGGTTTCTACAGCAAACCCATCCTCTCAGCCCTGCCCAGCCCTGTGGTGACCTCAGGAGGAAACGTGACCCTCCAGTGTGGCTCACAGCAGGTTTTTGACAGGTTCATTCTGACCAAGGAAAGAGAACACAGGTTCTCCTGGACCATGGACTCACAGCAACAGTCCAGTGGGGAGTTTTAGGCCCTGTTTTCTGTGGGTCCCGTGACACCCACCCACAGGTGGACATTCAGATGCTATGGTTATGAGAGGTACACCCCCCAGAAATGGTCATCACCCAGTGATACCCTGGAGCTTCTGGTCTCAGGTAAAGAGCCCACACCCATTTTCTTTATGTTCCTGTGATCAGCTTAGGAGAACCCCAGTATGGGATGGGAGTGAGAGAGCTGAGTGACAGAGTCATCTAGACAAGGATCTCCCCCTTAGAGTGACGGAGAACAGCTGGGTCCATTCCACATACCTATCACTAGAATTTTCCAAGTGTGTGGAGCAATGGCCTTGTGGGGCCACAGGCAGAAGAAGAGTGTGAGCAAATACTGAGTGTCTGTGGGGAGCTCCAGACTTTCACCATCCTTTTTTTCTTTACCTAGGACCCTCTGGGAGCCCCAACCTTCCACCCACAGGGCCCATTTCAACACTTGGTGAGTTACTGGGGCCTCATGACTCACAGGGAACACAGGCCAGCCCAAGGCAGCTGTGAGAGTCTCTCAGAGAGTCTTATGCCCCTTCAGATCCTCAGAGACAGGCTTGTTTTCTGAGGACTGGGAGTCAGGCAGAGATGCTGGGGGAAATCACTGGATTCCAGGGGTTCTGAGCCTGGTAGCTGATGGGTAGGGTGGTCAGGGCAGAGGAAGATGTGGGGGCCCAGCTTAGGGGTGGAACAACTGGATTTAAAAGGGGAGAAGGCAGGGACTAGGTCTTAACTCCACAACCTTGGTTGACAATGTACAGGTGATATCCAGTGTAGGGGGCAAGGGATCTCAGTGGTCCTTGACATGGTGATTTGGGGCATGTCCCTTTCCGACTAAGACTCCATTTCTCCCTGTGCCACAGAGGAGAATCCTGCCTCAGACCTCAAAACACACCACACTTCTGACCCTGCAGGTACCATGCTGGTTTGAAGAAGTGAAGGGCAAGCAGTGCTGGGTGTTTGGGGTGTTAGGGACAAACAGAGCCATGATGGAGGTGGCATCCCGAGTGCTTTCCGATCCTCCTGTGGTGCTCAGTCTTTTCTTATTGGAGGAAAACCAACAAAATCAAACCAAAACCCACAAGGGCTTGGAAGCCAGGCTCTACAGGATGTCAATCCCAGCTCTGCTGCTTCCCGGCTGTGGGACCTGGGATGAGCCACATTCCTTCTCTGAGTCCCAGTTTCATCATCCATGAAATGTGGTTCCTGCCACCCCCTCAGAGGTCTGCTAAGAGATTTAGGGGAGCCCCCAGCATGGAGAGGGTGCTAGGGCAATAGCAGCTCCATCCTCATGTCCCCTCCCAGATATACACTCAGAAACATTCAAGGGGTCCCCACATGACAGTGTGGGGTCTGCAGGACAGAGGACAGATCTTCACTGGACATAGGGATGGGGAAGGTCACAGAGGTCACTGCTTACAGACTCTGGCTCTGAGGGGTCCCATTTAGGTCCCCCACAGCTTCCGATGTGTTGGTGAGTGGGGGCAACAATGGGAAGACACATTCAGCTCTAGGTAAAGGACAGGGCTGGGACCAGGGGACAGGCCATTCCAATTAGGGGAGCAGCTCCAAGAACCCAAAGCTGATGTCTGTCTGGTGGGGGAACATGGATGGAGCACAAGAGAACCCACAGTCCTGGGTTCAAATTCCAGCTCTGCCACTTCCTGGATAGATGACCTGGAGCACCTGGTGGATCTCTCTGAGCCTCAGTTTCTGTGTTTGGGAAACCACTGGAAATGGGACTGGCACTCATATTTGGCTTGATTGTTATGAAGGTTAGAGGTGATTAATGCACAGAACCCCCCAAACGTGCCTGGCACACAGTAGGTGCTCATTTAACTGGCATCATCGCTTCATCTATGACATCCTTGTGTCCAAGGTCTTCAAAAGTACCAGAAAATTTTTATTGGAGTCTCTGTGGCCTTCGTCCTGCTGCTCTGCTTCCTCCTCTTTCTCCTCTTCCTCCTCAAGCACCAGAAGAAATGCAGAAAGTCAGGTGAGTAGAAGATGGGGAGGCCTGGTCTACCTGGTCTACATGAGAGGTGTGACCCTCCTCTAAAGACCTAGGAAGTGGCTTCCTAGGGCACCAGCCAAAATATGGCTCAAAAAATATATAATGTTGAGTTTTGAAATTTTTCCTAATTAATCAACCATTTCTAGAAAACTCTTTCTATCCCAGCTTCCTTGATAATCTTCTTGAGACAGGGATCTGAGATTCCCATGGAAGTGTGGTGATGATGAGGGGGGTCCTGTGTGGAGGTAGCAGGGATGTACCCAGAACCAGAAGGACTATGCTAGCAAGGGAAATGGGGAGCCACAAGGAGGTATCATTGTCATCCTGCAGGCAAGAGCAGTGGGGTGTGGGCAAGGTGGTGAGGAATAGGGGTGGGGGTTGAGGTAGTTAGGAATTCCATTGTTTTCAGAAAATATGTGAATACATGGGGTTAAATGCCCACGAAGTATTTGAAAATGTGCAAAAGCAGTTGGCTAGGACAGATTGAGGTGTTTGGTTGGAAATGAGAATGTCAGGATTGTTTCCCTAGTCAGTGTGGCTCAGTTGGTTGGAATATCATTCCATAGGCTGAAAGGTCATGGGTTCAATTCCCAGTCAGGGCACATACCCAGGTTGCATGTTCAATTACGTCTCTGGGAGTGCACAAGAAGCCCAATCGATGTTTCTCTCTCTCTCCCCTCTTCCCCCCTCTCTCTCTGTCTAAAAAGCAGTTAAAAGAAAAAATGTTAGTATTGTTACCAAATGCAGGTTCAGCGGCCTGCTGCGATAAAAGCAAAGACTCGTGAGACAGGTGCTCATGAAAAGGAAAGAGATTTATTGAGGTGCTGAGGATCCAAAATGATGGCAGACTCCTGTCCTAAAAAAACAAAACAAAACTTAACATCTCTGTTTAAGCCAGTAGCTTTTCTAAGGAGAGGAGAGGGCCATGAGGATGCACGGGCAGTGTTTTTGTTTGGTTCCGACAAAGATCTCGGTGTCAACATGTCAGTATCAGCCGAATTCCTATGGCCGATCAACACCTTTCAGGGTAGGAATGGGAACTGCTGGTCCCTGTAAAATAGTAAAATGGAGTCTAAAATAGAGTTTGTAGGCAAAAAAAAGAAAGAAAGAAAAAAGTTTGTTCCTCTTTTTGTTCTAACAGACGTGTTAGTTTATTGCTTAGTACATGTAATTCTGGTTAGTACAATATTGCATAAAGATCATATGCTTCTCATTGTCTGTTACAGTATGACCCCAATAGAAATAAATACATAGCCCTCAGTGGTGTAACTCAGGGTGTTGGGTGTCATCCTGCAAACCAAGGGGTCGCCATTTCAATTCCTGGTCAGGGCACATGCTTAGGTTGCCAGGTCTTCAGTTGGAGGTATGCTAGAGGCAACCAATTAGTATTTCTCTCCCTTCCTTTCTCCTTCCCTTCCCCTGTTTCTAAATATATATGTGAGTATAAATATTATTTATATATATGTGTATATATATGTATGTGTGTATATATATATATGTATATATATGGATCAGTTGGTACAGAAGTAGTTACAGGTATATTTGTACTGTGTGTACCAGCTCAGACCAAGACACAGTGACAGCCCATTAGAAATAAGCACACCTATCATCCACATCTTGGCTTCTACATACCATCCTCTATGAGAATGAGGGATTTAATAAGAACAGACACCTTTGAAAATATTCTTTTGGGTTCATAAAAACTTGTTTAAATCTGCCATGCAACTTTTGAGTGCTACCGTTTAATTTTGTTTACATTGAATTCCCAGTGGACCCTGGGGTTGGGGATGGTGGGGATCCTAGCTGCTGAGATCTTAATGCAGCCCTGGGGGTGGGTTCTGGGGTAGTTTAGAAACTAATGTCTAACTCTTTACAGGTGTTTCAGACCCTGAAGTTAAGACCAGAGCACTACAGAAAAGGTAGTTTCTTCTCCCAAACCTCCCTAGACCTCTCCTCCACCTATAGCTCCTTCACCACTGCCTAACACTCCTGCTCTCCTTGCTCAGCTCCAGCTCTGTGGCTCCTGTTCAGGGGGAGAACCAGTGCAATCAGAGAGGAGGTGAGGTCTTGGTGGGACACAGGAGCAGGAGGAGTGGTTGGGAAGGGTTCTGGGCTTAGGGGTCAGCAAGAATGAAAATCCTAAATCTGTGTGGCCCCAGGTACATCCCTGCTCCTTGATGAACCTCAGTCTTCCCACCTAAGATCAGGAAGGGTGTGTAGGATCAAAGGATTCCAGGGATCTTGCCATGAGATAGAATCTTCTCCTTCTGAAGGTTCTTCCATGAGAGATTCCCAATCTGAGGAAGACGAAGTGATGGACAGTAAGGTAAGACCCTTGCCCTGCCCAGGGCACCCACTGCAGACTCGTTAATAAGATAAATTGTGAGGATGCTTCTCCCTCCTCCTGTCACTCAGTTTTCAGCATCCTCTGACCTTGCCCATTCTCCTGAAAGGGACTTGGGCCACCTGCTGGAACACCACTTCTCAGTGGGTTTTCCTGGTAGCACGTGGGCCCCTCCTTCTCAGTTCCCTTACTTGGGTCTCTTTGATGCTCAGTTATCCATATCTCGTGATGGTGGTGCTTCCATGGACAGTTGTACAGTTTGTGCACAATAAGCCCTGTAGGGTGTGACATCCTACTGGTGGCATCTGACTGATGTGCCTTTTATTTCCTTTTTTTTAATCCTCCTCTGAGGACACCTTTTCATTGTTTCAGAGAGAGAGGAAGGGAGAGAGAGAGGGAGAGGGAGGAGGAGGATGAGAGAGGGAAGGAGAGAGAGAAAGAGAGAGAGAGAGAGAGAGAGAGAGAGAGAGAGAGAGAGAGAGAGAGAGAGAGACATCAATTGGTTGCCTTCTCCCATGCACCCCAATCGAGGATGGAACCCAAACCCTTTGATCTACAGGACAACAATCCAATCAACTGAGCCACACTGGCCAGGGCTCAGCATGCCTTTTCTGATTCACACAAACCCGCTGTAGATTAGACTTCCTTTGTCTCTGTTTTCTCCCTTTCCTCCAGTCTCGTGGATTTAGATGCATTAGTCTCCTACTCCCATAGGAAGTCCACTGTCTTGTTCACTTCACCTTGAGACAACTCTGTACTTTACATTGCCTTATTTATTGAATCCCAGATGTAGCTGGACCCTCTCTCTGTTCATGAATCCACAATTTTTTTACAGCTCTGTCCTCTTGTCTGAGCCCCAGCCTCAAAGACAATAGAGCCATCTCTGCTATCTGTCCAGCAGTCATTTTAACATCACACGAACAACTCTTAAGTCTCCCCCAAAGAGCTGTTTCTCCAAATCTTATCAGAAGAGGGGTGCCCTGGCTGGTGTAGCTCAGTGGATTGAGCACCAGCCTGTGAACCAAGGGGTGGAGGGTCTGATTCCCAGTCAGGGCACATGCCTGGGTTGCAGGCCAGGTTCCCAATGGGGACCACGTGACAGGCAACCACACACTGATGTTTCTCTAACTCTGTTTCTCCTTCCCTTCCCCTCTCTCTAAAAATAAATAAACAAAATCTATTTTCTTTTTTAAAAAGAGGAGCAAGCAAAACAAGGAGATAAATTCTACCCTCTCCTGTCTCTACCCCTCCTCCCCAGCAGAGCCCTGGCTACATTAACCCCAGGGAGTGACGTGTACCCAGATGAACCACTCAGAGCTCAGGCAGAGGGGGGCCATCCTGCCTTCTGCCCTGTCTGTGGAATTGCTGGACACAAAGGAGAGGCACGTGGGAGAGGATAGGCAGATGGTGGTTATGTGGATCATTTCTGCTCCCAGTGCCCTGGCTTACCCCCAGCCCAATCATACAGCTATCCCTCACTCTACCCCCTCCAGGATACTCCATCTGAAGACCCCCAGGATGTGACCTATGCCCAGCTGAACCACAAGACCCTCAAACGAGCAGCAAGTGCACCCCGTTCCCCCCCATCAGAGGAGCCCCCAGATGAGCCCAGTGTGTATGCTGCTCTGGCCGTCCACTAGCCCAGAAAGGACCCAGAACCCACACTTTAGAGAAGGGGCCTGCAGGGACCCCAGATGGCACAGGGGCTGTCAACTTGGATGCTTCGCTACTGATCCCAAGTCTGAGGATGCTCTGTAAGCAAGCAAGATACCACAAGACCTAGAAGTCACCTCGTTCTGCAGAGGAAGATAACCATGAACTCTGTACTTTTATTTTTTCTTTTTTAATATATTTTATTGATTATGCTATTAAAGTTGTTCCATTTTTTTCTCCCCTTTATTCTCGTTTACCCAGTACCCCCCTCCCACCAGCATTCCCCCACCTTAATTTATGTCCATGGGTCATACATGTAAGTTCTTTGGCTTCTCCATTTCCCATATTATTCTTAACCTCCCCCTGTCTATTTTGTACCTACCATTTATGCTTCTTATTCCCTGTACTTTTTCACCCATCCTCTGCCCTCCCACTGATAACCTTCCATGAGATCTCCATTTCTGTGAATCTGTTCCTGTTATAGTTGTTTGCTTAGTTCATTTTTCTTTTCATTTTTAGATTCAGATGTTGATAGTTGTGAGTTTGTTGTCATTTTACTGTTCATAGTTTTGATCATCTTTTCCTTAGAAAAGTCCCTTTAACATTTCATATAATAAGGGCTTGGTGATGATGAACTCCTTTAATTTGACTTTATCTGGGAAGCACTTTATCTGCCTTCCCATTCTAAATGATAGCTTTGCTGGATAGAATAATCTTGGATGTGGGTCCTTGCCTTCCATGACTTGGAATACTTCTTTCCAGCCCCTCCTTGCCTGCAAGGTCTCTTTTGAGAAATCAGCTGACAGTCTGATGGGTACTCCTTTAT
The DNA here is from genome assembly GCF_019186645.2 of Phyllostomus hastatus. Taxonomy (NCBI): domain Eukaryota; kingdom Metazoa; phylum Chordata; class Mammalia; order Chiroptera; family Phyllostomidae; genus Phyllostomus; species Phyllostomus hastatus. The sequence continues at coordinate 338,914 of NW_025334021.1, forward strand.
AGGTAACTCTCTCCTTTTATCTTGCTTCTTTTAAGATTCTCTTTTTACCTTTAATCTTGTGTAATGTATTTATGATGTGCCTTGGTGTGTGCTTCCTTGGGTCCAAATTCTTTGAGATGCTCTGAGCTTCCTGGACTTCCCAGAAGTGTTTTTCCTTTGCCAGGTTGGGGAAATTCTCCTTCATTATTTTTTCAAATAAGTTTTTGAATTCTTGCTCTTCTTCTTCTCCTTCTGGCACTCCTACTGTAACAGGGTGCAGCCAAGAGGGGGACCCCAAATAGGGATTTGGAATGGGGTCCAGACCTCAAGGTGTTCAGGAAATATTAGGATGCCCTCACTGCCCACCCCCACAGGTGTGGGTTGGGGGAAGGGACAAATGGAACAGGGCCATTGAGAGCTGTTTCACCTAGCAACAGCCTTGCAGCTAACCTCTGGCATGGTCATTGAATATATCTATAACCTTTAATTGGTTACATAGATATGTTAAATAGCGGTGGCCATGCTCTGAGCCAGGGGAATGGAAGTAACTTCCCCACCAAGATGTAGCTGGGTGGCAGGTCCCCTGAGTTACAGCACCTGTGTGGGAACTTGGAGAGGATTGGCTCCATGAAATGAGGCCACGCCTGCCCAAACTCATGATGGCAGTCCAGTGAAGTTGGAAGGATATGAGAGTGCTAGCATGTGTGGTCAAATGTAGGCGGAGTCGGAAATGGGGCTGCAGAGGAAGATTGGCGGAGGGATTTAATCCCAGACACGGCAGCCATTAGAGGGAGAACCATGTGGTTTTGGCTGAGTGGGGACACCTGTGGCCTTGGAAGAGCGAACCACAAGGCTTTGGCAAAGTGGAGACTCCTGCAGCCATTGTGCAGGGAGAACCACATGGCTGGGACAGTGGAGAGAGCACCTCACAGCTTTGCCAGAGTGAGGACCCCTGTAGCTTTAGAAGGGGGAACCACCAGCTGGCTTTAGCAGAGATCCCGGCGACACAGCTGATGGTGCTAGGAACTGAGGGAGGCTTACCAGCTGAGATGGATTACTGGGAAGAACTGGGGGCTGCCTGAGCCATGGACTTCTATTTCTTTTTTCGAGATACGGTGCCCCAGCCTGAGCAAAGAGGGGGAAGGAAGGACTGTGTGTGTTTGCGGGTGTTTTAAGGGACTTTGGGATTTGATGAATGCCAATTTAAGTCTGTGTAGCATTAAATAAACATTTCCTTTCTTTTTCATAAATCTCTGGCATTGAGATATGTCTTCCCTCTGGCGGTAGACATAACGAACCTGGGGGGTTCCTTTCGGGTAATAGTATATCATCCCAGGCCCCCTTGTTGTTCTGTGACACTATGATTTGGATGTTGGACATTTAAAGTTGTCCTGGAGGTTTCTAAGCCTCTCCTCTTTTTTTTGAATACTGGTTTCTTCATTCTGTTCTGGTTGGTTGTTTCTTTCTTCCTTCTGGTCCAAACCATTGATTTGAGTCCTGGTTTTCTTCCTGTCACTGTTGGTTCCCTGTGTATTTTCCTTCATTTCACTTTTCATAGACTTCACTTCTTCCTTTATTTTGCTACCATACTCAACCATTTCTGTGAGCATCCTGATTACAAGTGTTTTGAACTCTGTATCTGATAGGTTGGCTATCTCTTCATCACTTGGTTCTATTTTAGGAGCTTTGATTTTTTCTTTCATCTGAGCCATATTTAATTGTCTCAGAGCACCTGTTGTGTAGTAAGGGGCAGAACCTTAGGTATTCACCAGTGAGGGGCAACCTACATTGGTTCATTGTGGAGCTGTATGTGGGGGAGGGATCCAAGAGGGAACAATGAGGTTTGTTCCACTCTTGGCCAGCTTTCAGTCACTTCCCCCTCTTCCCACAAGCAAATTGGGCCCTTCTGGTGCTGATTCCTGGGTGGGTGGGTTTGTGTACATTCTAGGACCCTGTAGATCTCTCCAAGGAGCTCTCCTGTGAGACTGGGAGTTTCTCCCACCACTGCAACCCCTGCAGGTTTTACTACCAGTGGTTTTGAGGATTAGTTTCCTGTGCTGGAATCCTGGGTGCTCAGTCTGTCTCATTCCCCAGTTGTTCCTCCCTGTTTATCCACATGCAAATGTGGGACCACCTAGTCCTCCAGCTGCTGACTTGCTGTGATTCCTCTCCATCCGAGCTTCCCATCTCAGACCTGTCCTACCAATATGGATGAATGTTTCTTCTTTCATTCCTCTGTTGTCAGACTTCCATTGAGTTCAATTTTCTGGCAGCTCTGTTTTTTTTTTTAATTTGTTGTCCTTCTTTTGGGTGTGCAAGGAGGCAAAGTGTATCTACCTACACATCCATCATGACTGGAAGTGTGTACTCTATATATTTAGAACAAGGACAACACACCTCTACATAATCAGTGATTGGGAGAAGTAAATCAGAAAAGAAGATAGAAATTTTTTCACTTAAAATATAAATATTGTGTTGGCTGGTGTAACTCAGTGGATTGACGGTGGGCCTGTAAATCAGAGTGTCACTGGTTCAATTCCCAGTCAAGGCACATGCCTAGGTTGTGGGCCAGGTCCCCAGTAGGGGGCGCATGAGAGGCAACTACACATTGGTGTTTCTTGCTCTCTCTTTCTCCTTCCCTTCCCCTCTCTAAAAATAAATAAATAAATTTTGTTTTTACAAAAAAAATAAATGTGGATCATATACATCAACACAAATTCTGACTTGAATGGTAATGCAAATGTTAAATATCAAGATCAAAGGGGAATATTAAGTGCCTAAACAAAATTCCTAGAGAGAGAAAGCCTAGAATTCGGTGACTTGGATGAGCATCTAAAGAAGTTAGACAAAGAATCAGAAATTCATCCCAGGACAGTGGATGAAAGGATATAAAAATGATAAGAACATGGCCCTGGCTGGTGTGGCTCAGTTGGTTAGAGCATCGTTCCATAAACCAAAAGGTTGCTGGCTTGATTCCTGGTCAGAGTACAAACCTAGGTTGAGGGTGTGGTCTACAGTCAGGACACATATGAGAGGCAACCCATTGATGTTTCTCTCTAACATCGATGTTTCTCTCCCTCTCTATCTTCTTCCCTCCTCCTGTCTCTAAAATCAATAAGCATGTCCTCAAGAGAGGACAAAAAAAAATAAGAACATGTATTTACACAGAAAGAACAAAAATAAGAAACGTTAATTGTGTTCATCTGCTTGCATTCCACAGCATAGGACTACAGACTTGGCAGCTTAACCCCCAGAAATCTATTCTCTCATCACCCTGGAGGCTGGAAGCCAGAGACCGAGATACCAGCAGGGTTAGTGTCTGCTAAGCCTGTCCCCTTGGGTGGTGGGTGGCTGCCTGCATTCTGCACAAATGGCCTTTCCTGTGTGTGTGTGAGAGAGGGGGAGAGAGCCCCCTGGTGTCTCTTGTTTTCAGGACACTAAACTACCTCATCAGGGGCCCACCCTTATGATCTCATTTAACCTTAACTACTGCCTCAGACCCCATCTCCAAATACAGTCATGCTGGCAATTAAGGGCTTTACCATGAATTTTGAGAGGGGGGCAGAACATATGTATTCAATGTACCACATTCCTCCCTGAACCCCCCAATTTCATGTCCTTCTCCCATGCACAGTACATTCCTTTGAACTCTACAGTGCCCCATACTTCCACTCATTCCAGCATCAGCTCTCAAGCCTAAAGTTCAAAGTCTCATCAACATACTGTCTATATCAGACACGGGTGAGACTCGAGATAGGACTCATTTTAAGGTGGAATTCCTCTGCAGTTGTGAACCTGCAACCCAGACAAGTTACGTGCTTCTGACATGTAAGACTGAGGCGGGCATAGGAAGGATATTCCTATTTCAAGAAGGAAAAATCAGAAAGACAGGGGATCCAGGCACATTCAACATCTCACAAGGCAACATTAATTAAATCTTTCTTTCCTCTCTTTTGGGTTCAATTTCTTTCTTTAAAAAAAATACTCTTGTTCAGCCTGCCTGGAGTAGCTCAGTGGATTGAGCGCAGGCTGCAAACCAAAGCATCGCAGATTCAATTCCCAGTCAGGGCACATGCCTGGGTTGCAGGCCACGGCCTCCAGCAACCACATATTGATGTTTCTCTCTCTCTCTCTTTCTCCCTCCCTTCCCTTCCTGAAAATAAATAAATAAAATCTTTAAAAAATACTCTTGTTCAATTACAGTTGACCTTCAATAGTATTTTACATTAGTTTCAGGGGCACAGCATTGTGGTTAGATTCGATGTTCTGCTTTCCAGGCATTCTGGGGTGGCAGTGTTACCTCCATGGCTCAGCTTGGTGGCTTAGCACCTTCATTTCCCTGTGAGAACCCCACTCCCATGGCTTTGAGGGAGTGGGATGTTGAATCCCACAGGGCTGCCATGTTGAATCCAAGGAAGTGATTCTCACTCTGAGGTCAGTGGGGCAGCCCTGATAACCCCTGATAACTGCCTTTGGGGCCATTCTTTCCTTTCCTTGAAGAATAATAGCACACATTTGCAGACAGGTAACTATCATCCCAGCCTGTCGTGTCCAAGAGGTGTTTCCATTCCAACAATCCTATCATCTCTCCACTGACTGACAGTCCATCCCCACCTGTGTCATGCTCTCCTAAAGCCACTTTTTTTTGTAGCCACATGAGTGGCCAGGGATTTTCCAGCTCATTAACTTCTGGGTCCATTTGCTTAACCATTCATTCTTCAATTCACCTCTCTCCTCTCAAAAGCTGCTATCAGCATTCAGGAGGAACTGTGTCACACGTCAATGTTTTGCTTAGGAATGTGCCACTTTATGCCTGCCAAGTTCCACCTTCTAGAAGCATTAGAAGACAATGTAGCCAAGTTCTTTACCACTGGATAATGAAAATCCCCTTTCCTTCATCGTCTAATACCTTATTAGTCATTTTATCTGAAGACTCACTGAAATGAATGTTACCACCCATATTTCTATCGAACCAACATTCTGTTGGCTTCATCATGTATTCTCTGAGAAGGTGGAGGCTTTATCTCCTCTCTTCTTTCTGAGCCCCCATCAGAGTCAACATTACTGTCCATATATCCACCAGCAGTCCATTCTACAGCACCTAGAATATTTCTAGCATGCACGCTTCCCATTACCAGTTCCGAAGCTGCTTCCCAGTCTTGGTACCAATTTTTATATTATTCTGCTCTGGCTTCTATAGCAAAATGTCATAGACCGAAAGGTTTAAGCAACACATACTTACTTGTTTACAGCTCTGGAGAGTAGAAGTCCCAGATCAAGGAGACAGAAGGGTTGGTGTGTGGTGGGTCTCTCCCTGGGCTTGTGAATGGCCCTTCTTCCTGTGTACTTTCATTGGTGTAAGAACAAAGAGACAGAATGAGCCATCTGGTTTCTCTTCTTAGAAGAAAGCTGATCTTATCAAATCAGAACTCTACCCTTATAACCTTATTTAATCTACTTCTTAGAGGCTCCACTTCTAAATTACAGCCACTCTGGGGGTTAGGGCTTCAACATATGAATTTGCCAGGATGTTAGTATTCAGTTCGTAGCATTAATAAAGCCAAAAGTATTAATTCATGAATGTTCTTCCTTAAAATATATTTTATTGATTATGCTATTGCAGTTGTCCCATTTACCCACTTTTCCCCATCCACCCAGCACACCCGCTCCCACTCACATTCCCCTCCTTAGTTCATGTCCATTGGGTAGAAGTTCTGTGGCTTCTACATTTCCTATGCTATTCTTAACTGCCCCCCTGTCTATTTTGTACCTACCATTTATGCTTCTTATTCTCTGTACCTTTTCTCTCTTTCTCCCCCTCTTCCTCCCCAGCTCATAACCCTCCATGTGATCTCCATTTCATTGATTCTGTTCCCGTTCAAGTTGTTTGATTAGTTCATTTGTTATTTTTAAAGGTTTGGTTGTTGATAGTTATGAGTTAAAATGTTTAAATTCCAGCAACATTGGACAAAAAAAAATAGAGATATAGTACCAAGGACCAATATCTGTTGTGGAATGAGACATCACTATAGATCCCATGGACTTTTTTAGTGTCAAATTCAATACTAGAAGTAAACTGAGGTATGCTCTAATGATGAAAAATTGAGTTAGGTTGTGAGTAGCAGAAGAACTGCAATTTGAGACATGCAAACTGTAGCATGCTACAGGTGAGTTCACTGAGAATTTGGGGCAGGCGATATTAATGGGCAAAAAATGTAAGGAATGAGTGGGAAGATTCACTTCAAGCAGCAACTTCATTGCCTTCAGGATGGGGAGAAGCTCTTGGTGGAGGTTCATTGGTTGAGGGTAGTTTCAGCTTTCTGTACATCACAAATTTATGGGAAATCACTCTTGCAGTTTTTACATTGAGTTTACCTGAGAACCCATATGTAAGACTTCCTGTTTTATATCCTCCAGTTCTACTTTAGAATAAAATCTTTTCACAATAAACAAGTACAATTTATGAAAAACTTTATCCAATTTAGATAAAGGACTAATATCCAATTTTTTTTCCTGGAATAAATAGATTGATGTAGTCCCATTTGTCAATTTTTTTGTATGTTTCCCCTGCTATAAAAAATGTCTGAGATTTTACTGTCTATGTTTTCTTCTAGGATTTTTATGCTTTTGAGTTTAACATTTAACTCTTTAATCAAGGTTGAGTTTATTCTTGTGTATGTTGTAAGAAGTTGGTTGAGCTTCATTTTTTTCCTGCATCTGCCCAGTTTCCCCAAACCATTGCATATTCTTGCCTCCTGTGTCAAATATTAATTGACCATAAAGGCATGGGTTTATTTCTGGGATCTCTCTTCTGTTCCATTGGTCTATGTGTCTGTTTTTATGCCAGTGCCATGCTGTTTTGATTACCACAGTTTTGAAGTATAGTTTGATCTCAGGTAGTGTGATTCCTCTAATTTTGTCCTTTCTCAAGATTGCCATGGCTATTTTGGGTCATCTATGGTTCCATATAAATTTTTGGAATGTTTGTTCTAGTTGTGTGAAATACTCCATTGATATCTTGACAGGAATTGTATCACATCAACTAGCACAATCTTTTTCAGTCCTCTGCTGGGGCCCAGGTGTCTGCCGTCATCTGTCACCTTTTGCCCCTCCTGGTTCCCTTCTCCTTGACATAAAAGAAGCCTGAACTCTGTACTTTCTAAAGACAAATTTGAGGTACGATTAAATCTCCCACCTCCTCTGTGGGCACCTTCTCAATGGATAAACCTTCCCTTACTCCAAAAAGTAATAATAGTTAATAGAGAATCTGAATCATCATCGAACTACCAAACATTTACACCTGAAAATTAAAATTGTTGCACAAAATTAACTTCTGGTCCATCAAGATATACACTGAGTTCTTTCAAACAATTGTGGGATAGTAGACACTGGTTTTACAGATATTTTCTAGAGCTAACACATATTTACATAGGCTAGCATAAAAGTCTGAAAAGGATATTTCAAGACTAGAACACCATACTAGAGTTTCCACATAAACATGGATACCAAATAACTTACAAACGTGGAAAAGAAAAAGGAGGTGAATGGTATTCCTGTTACTGAACTTTGGGGCCCCGTTGGGAAGGGAACTTCTCAAATGACACAATGTCTGGAAGGCTAGGGTTCTGGGACATGGTTGCCAGTGATAGGTGGGGTCTTTAGGACCAGAGGGAGCACAGAAAACTGAAGGTGTTTGTGCTTGAGAGGAAGTGGAACTTTATCTAGGCAAGAGATGGGCTCCTTAATACAATGACCAACACAGCGGCTGCTGGTGGCAAACCAAACAAAACCAGAGTCCCCTGGGGAAAAGTAGCTCGTGTGCAGGTAAATGTGGCATGGCTCTGCCAAAATCTGAAGCAACCTTCCTACTGAGACAATTGAACACAGAATCCATGGCATGCTCTCCCCTTTGAAGGTTTAAATTTATTGAAAAGCGAATAAATAAGCAAGTCTTCTCTTATCTTAAATGAAAGAAGACAACATCTGATCCTGATGTTCCTGCTTCATTCACACAGGTAGGCAGAGAGGACACTAATATTTAAGTAAAGATGAACTTGCCTCGACAAGTCAAAGGTCTAGCCCAAAGCTGTGATACCAGGAGGACCACTCTGCCCATGGAACAAGGGGCAATGAGAGCAAAAATAACTCAAAGGTTTGCTCTCAAAAAGGAGAGGGTAGATGCTGTCGCTAAGATAAAAGAGAAGTTTGTGGAAAACACAAAATAAAAAGAAAGCCCAGATGCCGGGGCCATAAAACAGACACGTTTCCTTCCTTATTTCCCTGCATTTCCCCTTTTTTGCTCATTGTCACAGTGATACTCACCTGAACTGCACAGTGAGAACACTGTGTCTCTGCTGACCTGAGCTCTGCAGGCACAGGGACCCTCATCTTCCTGAAGCATCTGTAGGGCCTGGGTGACCACTGTCCATGGGGAGGAACTACAGGGAGGCGCTAATGGCTGGGATGAGGGGGAAGAAGACCCTGTTGGGGAGGCTCTGACCTGGAAGGACATGCCCTGAGTCACCTCACCTGCAAGGGGTGTCTCAGGAGGCTGTGGATCAATTAGCTGCTTGATCTTGGAAACAACAACCAGTCTTGTGGGAAGACACTGTTCCTCTTCTTGTGGGGCTGCTGATGTGACATCACCAAGACAAGTAGGGACAGCCTCCCACTGGCCACACCCAGTCCATCTCTCTGTTCTGAGGACTCTGTGGCCTCTTCCTTTTGAACAGCCAGAACCAGAGAGGAGATACCATGGCCCGTACCTTCACAGCCCTGCTCTGCCTTGGTGAGATGTGAAAGCAGGAGGGGAAGCCCTGCTCTGTCAGGAAGAACCCCAGGACTGAGGAGGCTCCTGGGGAGGAGGGTTCTGCTCAGAATTCAGGGCAAATCTCTCATAGGGACTCTCTTGCAGGGCTGAACGTGGGCCTGAGGACCCCAGTGCATGCAGGTGAGTCTGTCCCCTGGGGACCCAGGTTTCTATCCTCACTGGGGACAAGGGACCAACCTCCAAGCAGATTGGGAACAAGAACAGATATGTCTGACAGATGAGGGACATCAGGGATGGTCATC